>NW_026590677.1:5854096-5943695 GCF_907164565.1 Psammomys obesus
CACACACACACACACACACACACACACACACACACACACACACACACCAGTAGGTTCACACACATAAAACTGATTGAGTCCATCCAATTTGCTGTAATGAAAATGTTAAGACTGGCATCTGGAATTTGATAACCTATCAGCACGTACATCTATAGAGAAATTGACACTCCCATTCTCAGCATCAGCAAATAATGATCACTTTACACTGAAATTTGTTTTTATAAAAATATTTCCAACAACTCTGTGTTTTTCTAGAAGAGCACTAGTGTTACACCCACTCCAGCGTCGTCAGTGTAATTGTGCTACTAGACGGGAGATACGTTTTCTTCGGGAATATGCTCCCTGGAGGTCCCTGGCAATGTGTCCCCCACCCCCCACCCCCGACCCTCTAAGCTAAAAAGACGTATTCTGAGATTTCTATGCTTTCTCGGTTGCGGTTGTGGGGTTGGATTAATGAGCCTTTTGATCTTTCTCTATGAGTCTTGGAACAGTACAATTAACTATTCAAGGAAACACATTTCTAATAGATTACTAAAAGCTTTAGCAAATAAGAGTAGAAGGAAAATAAGATTTTAAAAGATTTTAAAAGAAGTAATAAATCAGATTCAGTATCAAAAAGCATTATAAGAATAGTGAAAAATAATGGGCTCCTTCTTAGGAAAAGATAGCATAAGAAAGTACAGCTGGATTGAGCATGCCTCCCTTTGGAGTCTTGTTTCTAAGGAAGATTCTAAATCTTTAGCAAGACATATGGGAGGATGGTTGACCAAGGCGTATTTAGACTTTAATATAGAAAAAGACTTTGGCAGGTATCTGACTTAGCTCCTGACTTTCCTCTTCACTGGTTAGCAATAATGAAACTGCAGTTTGAGGTGGGATTTTTTTTGTCCTTTGTTTGCTTTGATCAAAAAGTTTTCAGGCCAAGATTTCTTGTGAGCACTGCTTCATGTTTGGCTACACTTTTGAGTTAAAATGTAAACTTTGTATTCTTGGTAAAAATCTAAATGTTCTGGGAAGTATGCCAACTTTAAGGTATTTTCTCATGTAATTACTATAAAATTATTAGCCTGACTTCAGTAAAATTGCAGCAGAATCAAATACTCTTCGGTGTGACCTCTGACTGTCATTCACCTACCTGTGTCTAACCTGATATCCAAAAACCCTGATTCTCCCACGGTTGTGGACCCGGCTGGGTCAGTCCATGATTTTAGTTTGACAAAAACATGTTGAGTGAAAAATCAAAATTATGGTACATAATTTATGAATTTATGAAAGATAGTAACTTGATAGTTATTCCTGTTTGATATTTTTTATTGGATTTAAAAAACAGGGAAGCTTCTTCCCAAAGGAGATGGTAATTAACAAAGAGGTACACACTGGACAGTGTGTAGAGAATGAGAAACTTGGAGGCACTCAGTTCTAAGAGAGGATGGCTTTATCAAACCCCTTTCCTCAAGCTCAGAAATCTATTGTGTAAGAGGAGGTGGAAAGATTTAAGAGATAGAGAAGGACTCAAAAAAAGGGCACCAGCAAGACACAGCAGTACTAATACACGTATTAATTCACAGAGATTGTGACAGCATGCACAAGACCTCCATAGGTTCAAATCAGACCAAATTCAAACACTGAGAAGTAAAAGAGGACAGAAATACTCACTACTTACTAAGAATCTTTGTAATTGATAATTGCTGGGAAAGGTAAAATTAATTTTCTCCACTGTAGTATAATTTGATATATACAACACTATATAGGTCAAGCTCCATGACCAGGAATAGCTACTTAGGCAACACAAAATGGTTCCAATGTTATTCTCTCTCTCTCTCTCTCTCTCTCTCTCTCTCTCTCTCTCTCTCTGTGTGTGTGTGTGTGTGCTTTTTGTTTTGTATTGTTTTAGTACTTATGGTCTCATTGATTTTCTTCTTTTTGAAAAAATAACCTGTTTTTTTCCTTGTTTTTAGATAATTTGCTTGTTTGTTGGATTTTTTGTTTGAGAGTGAACATGAAGATCTTTGGGAACAGAATTGGGGAAACTCTTGAAGGTGAATGAACATGTTCTAAATATATTAAAATTTAAATACTTGTAAAATATAGATTTCTGTTTCTAGGGTGATATGATATTTGTTTAGGACTAAACTTTTTCAGTTAGACTCTTAGTTATTGTGCCATTTTTCAATTTAAAAATATATTAAATTTGTAAGATACTTTCAGCTGTTCCTTGAAATACATAAGTACTACTTTTGTATTTTCTTTCCTTTTTTCTTTATACTATTTTCATTTATTAATTTCAAGAGTTTATGTTGGTTCTCCTGAGTTTTTGTTTCCTGCTTAGATTGATTGGTTATATATCAGCTTAAAATTTAGAGATTAGAAAAAAAAACCATAATCTCTGTTTTCTCAGATTGCAGTCAAAGAATGAAAACTCAAAAATATGTGCTTCTTTTGAAGGCTCTTGGAGGTAAACAGAATCAGTTTTCTTCATGGAAGTGACTCATTTTTCTGCCCAATCTACAATAAGTGGCCTCACATTTATGGTCAAATGTCTAGTAGTGATTAGTTTCAGTGCAGTATAAAAGGAATATGGCAGTGTTTGGTTGTGTTGGAGTGAATGAGGGGGTGAATATGATAAATTGGATGAAATTTTAACAAAAAATTTAAAATTTGTTTATTATTTATATGCAGCTTATAACAATTTTTACTAAACATTCATAAAAACCTTTAAAATGCTGGGTAATTATATTTTAGGTGAAAATACAGTTTTTGCATCATTTAGATACCCCCAACCAATGTTTATATAGATTATAACTATTCTATGTAAAATGTATATTCTATGTAAATTGTCTATACAAACACCAAAGTATATGTGTGCTGGAACTAATTCACCAACAACCAAAAAATAAGATAATATTCCCTTTGTGGAAAATAGCATGATTTTCATCAAACTATAAATTCTCACAATAAAAAAATACCCAACATTAGAGGTATAGTATTTGAACATTAAAAAGTATATAAAAATAATGTTATATATTATCTTAATAATTCTCATCTTTCTCTCATCTGTCTGAATCTACCTTCTAGGTGATGTACTTATAAACTTGCATTTATGCAGTTTATGCAGTGCTGGATATTAAACTCAGAGCCTTTTGTATATTAGGCAAATAAGTGAGTTTTATCACCATCCTCTGTTTTGAAAGTGAACCTACTTTCTCTAAACCTGCAATGTGTGAATATGTGCAAGTATCACAACATGATTTCTAAAAGTCTACATTACTTTAATTAATGTACATTACTTTATACTGATTTTTATTAGGGTATATTAATTATGCCAAAATAATATGTTCATTTTTTTATATTTTCAAATATATATAAATGTATTTTGTCATATTCAACCCATTATTGTCTTGTTTCCTCTCATTCATGCTAATGTTCATTTTCCCCATGTAGATATTCTTCTACTTTCCTGTCTTTATTTAGTTCATTCATTAGTTATTTTTGATGACACTGTATGTTTCATTAGTATTGTTTATGGTGTCCTGAATGAGGAATTATTTGTACTCCTTAATAGTGACGACAGAACTGAACAAAATTTCTCTCACATTTATTCTCTGCAGTTTGAAAAGTTGTGAGTCTCTACACTAATCACAGTTCACTGAAAATAGAAAATTCCTCAATGAGGCCTTACAGTTGCAGTAATAAGTAGGTATAAAGATAAACACTTAGAAGGTCATTGGATACTATATCCACTTAGCAAATCAACAATAGGGTCAAGGGCTTATGACTTTCTGAGTCATGGGTTTGTAGCCAAACTTACTGAGCTAGATATAATTTCTGAACCAAGAAATAAGCTTAAAATCCAATCAGAAAATCTTTAATTACCAACATAACATTCATTCTTCATAATTTCCACGGGTATATCTGGCCACACAGGTCATGATGTGAATTCACAGAGTTACCAAGGGGTAAGGCAATTGCTGATCACAACCCACCCACCCCAAGTCTCCTACAAAACATACTTCAGTACCATTAAAACTAGATAGCAAGGAAAGATAGCCTTGGCCAGTGCTAATTTGATTTTCCATGTCCTGTGACCAAAGTGTATGATGCCTTCAACAATGAAATCTTGCCAGTAGGTTCTGGTGGGGACACAGAAGCAATGGAAATTATCTTCATGTGTTGAAGGTCTCTGGTTCCCTGTACTAACAACTTAAAGGGAAGTATCTCACACCTGCTACTGGATTTTTTGATAACTTATATAGCCTCTGAAAGGAGAATTAATACCTTATATAATGCAGCTTCATTTAAAATCTTTACATATAACTGTTTCTGAATTGTCTTAAAACTTTTACTGTAGAGGTCTTTCATTTCCTTCTTATTTTTATTTCTAAGGGGCTGAATAAGTGTGAGCCTGTCTTGTTTATGTTTTCATAAACCCCATTTCATTGATTCTTTTTATATTTTTCCATTTCTATGCCTTTAATTTCTGCCCTGATCTTCATTATTTTGCCATTTCTACTGCTTTTGGGATTACTTCGCTTTTGTTTACCAGTGACTAAAATCACACAATAAGATTAATTATTTAAGACATCTCTGATTATATTATGCAATTAATTAGAACATTCCTTCTCAAACTCCCTAATGCTGTGACTACTTATAACAGTTCCTCAAGTTGTAGTAACCCTTCAACCATAAAATTATTCTGTTGATACTTCATGGCTATAGTTTGTTAATGTTATAAATCAGAATACAAACATATGATATGCAAATGGTTTTAAGTAACCCCTCTGAAAGGATTATTTGTGGTCACAACCTATGGCCTGAGAATCATTGACTTAGAGCCATAAACTACCCTTGTAGAACTTTTATTATATCCCATATGTTTGGGTCTATTATGATTTAATTTTTTTAATTCTAGATTTTTTTAATTTCTTCTATATTTCTTCAATGCTATATTCACTAAAGTACTGTATAATTTTTTGCATTTTCTGCAGTTTATTACTATTCAAATATAATGATACAGGATTCATGACAATATAACAAATTTCTTATATATTTTGAGAATTACATTGCATCGAATTTGACATGCATTTTACAGAATTTTCTGCAGGCAGCTGAGAAAAAGTTTTTTTAGGCAGGTGTTGTTTGTGTTCTACAGATGTGTTAGGTTCTTATTGGTGATTCTAATGTTTCTTTTTATTTTCAATTTCTGTCTAGTCCATCTAATGGTAAGAATGGAGCATTGAAATCACCCACTATTATGTTGAAATTAACCTGTGTTGTTTTTCATATAAAAAATCAAAGAAATAATTTAATCTAATAGCATTTGTTGCACTTCTACCTGTGGCACGGAGACACACTCACCTGCCCTGAGCTTCCAGCTGTCCCCAACTTCCACCGTTTGGGTGTTGAGTAACAAAGCTTAATTCACATTAGACCATCCCACTTCTAAGACTCCAATCCCTCTGTGAGCTGTACTAGACCCCCATTGTTGGGTGCTCCCCTACAGTTGCCAAGCTAGATACCTCAACTTCATCCAGGAGATCAACCTGAGGTCAACAAGCTAGACACTCCAGAATTAAAGGAAACATCTAGGGGCAACCAGAAGACTAGAGGACAGCATTAGAACACAAACAAAAAAAGCCAAGGCAATATAGCACCTGCAGAGCACAACAACACTACCACACCTCCTGGATACACTAACACAACCAAAGCACAAGAAAATTATATCTATTTCAATCTTATAAAGATGATAGAGACACTTAAAGAGGAAATGAATAAATCCCCTAATGAAATACAGAAAAAGATAATCAAACAGGTGTAGGAGATTAATAAAGCTGTTCATTATCTGAAAATTGAAGTAGAAGCAGTAAGAAAACACAAACTGAGGAAATCCAGGAGATGGATAAGCTAGGGAAGAAAACAGGAACAAATGATGGAAGCATCATGAACAGATTACAAGAGAAGGAAGAGAGAAAAAGAACAGTAGAAATTAAATACAAAATCTAAAATATTCCTGACAAAAAACATCCAGGAACTCTAGTGTAGTATGAATAAACATAACTTAAGAATAAAAAGAATAAGAGAAGGTTAAGAGCCCCAGCTCCAAGGACAAGAAAATATTTTCAACAAATTTGAAGAAGAAAAATCCTCCAACCCAAAAAAAGAAATTCCCATCAACATACAACAAGCTTATAAAAAACAACTTGAATTGAAGAAGAAAAGAAATTACTCCTGCCACATAATCAAAACATTAAATCCACAGAACACGTTAAAAGCTTCAAGAGAAAAATGCCAAGTAATTTACAAAAGCAGGCCTATCACAGTAAAACAAGATTTCTCAACACAGACTCTAAAAGCTATAAGGACCTGGGGAGACCTCATAGAAATCCTCAGAGACAACAGATACCAACTATGAAACTGAAAAGATTCTGTAAAACAAAGGACACCATCATCAAAACAAAATGAATGCCTACAGATTGGGAAAGAATCTTCACCAACCCTTTATCTGACAAACCAAGTAATCCAATTAAATAATGGGGAACAGAGCTAAACAGAGAATTCTCAATAGAGGAATATCTAATGGCAGAGAAACACTTAAAGAAATGCTCAACGTCATTAACCATCAAGGAAATGCTAATCAAAACAACCATGAGATTTCACCTTACACCCATCAGAATGGCCAAGATCAAAAAACTCAAGTGACAACACATGCTGGAGAGGTTGTGGAGAAAGGGGAACCCTCCTCCACTGCTGTTGAAAATGTAAACTTGTACAACCACTCTGGAAATCAATCTGGTGCTTTCTCAGACAAATAGGATCTTCCTCAAGATCCAGCCATACCACTCCTTGTCATATATCCAAAAGAAGCTCAAGTACACAATAAGGACATTTGCTCAATCATGTTTGTAGCAGCTTTATTTGTAATAGCCAGAAGCTGGAAATAACCCAGATGCCCCTCAACTGAAGAATGGATGCAGAAATTGTGGTACATCTACACAATGGAATATTATTCAGCAATAAAAAATAAGGAAACCATGAAAATTGCAGGTAAATGGTGGGAACTGGAAAGGATCATCCTGAGTCAGCTGTCTCAGCAGCAGAAAGACACACACAGTATATACTCACTCATATAGACATATAATATAGGATAAACCTACTAAAATCTGTACATCTAAAGAAACTAATTAACAAGGAGGTCCCTGACTAAAATGCTCAATCCCCATCCTGAAAGACAAAAAGGATGGACATCAGAAGGAGAAGAAAAGAGGAAACAAGTTAAGAACCTGCCACAGAGGGCCTCTGAAAGGCTCTGCCCTGCAGACTATCAAAGCAGATGCTGAGACTTATGACCAACTGTTGGGCAGAGTGCATGGAATCTTATGAAAGAAGTGAGAAACAGTAAGATCTGGAGAGTACAGGAACTCCACAAGGAGAGCAACAGAACCAGAAAATTTGAACACAGGGTTCCTCCCAGAGACTCATACTTCAACCAAGTAGCATGCATGGAAATAACCTAGAACCCCTGCACAGATGTAGCCCATGGCAGTTTAGTGTCCAAGTGCCTTCCATAGTAATAGGAAGAGGGACTTCCTCTGACAAGATCTGATTGGCCTGCTCTTTGATTACCTCCCTTTGAGAGGGGAGCAGCCTTACCAGGCCACAGAGGATGACAATGCAGACATTCTTGATGAGATCTGATAGACTAAGATCAGAAGGAAGGAGAAGGGGACATCCCCTATCAGTGGTCTTGAGGAAGGGCATGTGTGAAGAAGGTGGAAGGAAGGTAGGATTAGGAGGGGAGGAGAGAGGGGTTTATGGGGTATATAAAGTGAATAAAGTATAATTAATAAAAGTTAAAAAAAAACTCTCAATCACCATAGATGAATAAAACAAGCTATTCCAAGACAAATCCAAATTTAAACAATATTTAACCACAAAGACAGCCCTACAGAAAAGAGTAGAAGGAAAAACAATCAGCCCAGAGAGGTCAACTGTTCCCAAGAAAGGACAGGAAATAAATAATTCCACACCAGTAAAAACAAAGGAAGGGAAGCACACACAAACACACATACTAAGAATCAGAAAACAGAAAGTAACAACTACCATCATTAATATTTCTCAATATCACTGGACACAATTCCATTAAAATTCCAATAAAAAGATACAGGCTAACTGAATGAATGAATATACAGGATCCATTTTCTATGTTTATAAGACATAGACCTCAGCAACAAATATAGATATTTTCTCAGACTAACAGGCTGAAAAACATTTCATATGCAAACAGAATCAAGAAGAAATCTGCAGTAGATATTCTAGTATATAATAAAATAGACTTTCAACCTAAAGTAATCAGTTGTAATAGGGAAAGACACTTCATACTCATCAAAGAAAAAAATCCACCAAAATGAATTTTCAGTTCTCAAAATCTATGCCCCAAACCCAAGGGCAATCAAATTTGTAAAAGAAACATTAATAAAGCTTAAATTGCACATTGAAATCCACACTTAATATTGGGAAACTTCAATACCCCATTCACCAACAGGATAGGTCATCAAGACATAAACTTAACACAGAAAAATGAAACTAACCAATATTATGAATGAAATGGACTTAACAGACATTTACAGAATGTGTCACCTGAGCACAAAAGAATATACATTATTCTCAGCACCTCACAGAACTTTCTCCAAAACTCACTAAATAGTGATTCAAAAGGCAAACCTCAACAGATACATGATAATTGAAATAATACCTTGTATCCTATCCCACCACCCTATATTAAAACTGTACTTCAACAACAGAAATAGAAAGCCTAAAAACTCATAGACACTGAAGAACTCTCTACTCAATGATCACTGTGTCAGGGAGGAAATAAAGAATGAAATCAAAGACTAAGTAGAATTCAATGAAAATTAAGCATATCCAAAAAGATAATGGGACACAATGAAAGCAGTGCTAAGAGAAAAAAAAAATGTTCATAGCACTAAGTACCTTCATAAAGAAAGTGGAGAGATCTCATCCTTGTGACTTAACAATACAGTTGAAAGCTCTGGAACAAAAAGAAGCAAGCATATCCAAGAGAAGTAGACAATCAAATCTAGTATTAAATCTTAGAGCTTCGCTTATATAGACCTATAAGATATGATGAACATAATGAAATCTATACATCTAAAGAAGATAACCAAGAAAGCAGACACAGGGTAAGATGATCAATCCTCATTTTGAAAGACTAATGGGATGTGCATTGGACATAGGACAGGAGCCTACCACATAGGGCCTGTGAAAGACTCTACCTAGCAGTGTATCAAAGCAGATACTAAGACTCATAACCAAACCTTCAGCAGAGTGCAGGGAATCATATGAAAGAAGGGTAGTTAGTATGAAGCGGAAAGGATAGGAGCTCCACAAGGACCAAATATATCTGGGCACAGGGGTCTTTTCTGAGACTGACACTCTACCAAGAACCATGCATGGATACAACCTAGACTCTCTGCTTGGATGAAGCCCGTGGTAGCTCAGTAACCAATTGGTTTCCCATAGTAAGGGGAACAGAGACTATTTCTGACAGAAACTCAATGGCTGACTCTTTGACCTCCCCACCCCCCAAGGGAGGAGCAGTCCTGCTAGGCCACAGAGGAGGACTTTGCAGCCAGTCCTGATAAAACAGGGTTAGATGAAAGGGGAGGAGGTCCTCGCCAATCAGTGGACTTGGAAAGGGGCAGGGGGGAGATGAGGGAGGGAGGGTGGGATTGGGAGGGAATGAGAGAGGAGGATACAGCTGGGATACAGAGTTAATAAAATGTAACTAATAATAAAAAAGAAAAGAAAAGAAAAGAAAGACATAATCAGTATTCCTTCAGTATAAAAATGACAAATGGGCTGAGAAAACCGCACCTTTCACAATAGCCAATAGCAAAAGATAATATAAAGTATGTTGGTGTAACTCTAATCAAGCATGTGTAAGACCTGTATGACAAGAACTTCAAATCTCTGAATAAAGAAACTGAGGAAAATATTAGAAGATGGAAACAGATTCATTGCAATTCCCATCAGAATACCTACCAAATTCATTACAGACAGGAGCTCCACAAGGACCAAATATATCTGGGATGATCATTTTTAGTTCCATCGATTTGCCTGAAAATTTCATAATTTCCTTGTTTTAAATTCCTGAGTAGTATTCCATTGTGTATATGTACCACAATTTCTGTATCCATTCCTCCATTGAGGGATATCTAGGTTGTTTCTAGACTCTGGCTATTACAAATAAAGCTGCTTAGAACATAGTTTATGAAGTATCCTTATTGAATGGTGGGACATCTTTTGGGCATATTCCTAGGAGTTGTATAGCTTGACCTTGAAGTAACAGTATTCCTAATTTTCTGAGAAAGTGCCAGCTTGATTTACAAAGTGGGTGAACAAGGTTATATTCCCACCAGCAATGGAGGAGAGTTCCCCTTTCTCCACATTCTCTCCAGCATACATCATCACTTGAGTTTTGGAGGAGCCTAGGGAAGATGCTTAATTCTCATTCAGAAGGGCAAACAGGATAGATATCAGAAATAGGAGAAGAGAAGTAATAGGACAGGAGCCTTCCACAGAGGACTTCTGAAACACTCTACCCACCAGGCTATCAAAAGTGATGCTGAGACTCATAGCCAAACTTCAGGCTTAGTGATGGAAATCTTATGGAAAAAAAGACAGATAGAAAGACCTGGAGGGGACAGGAACTCCACAAGGAGAAAAACAGAGCCAAAATTCCTGTGTCCAGGGGCGGGCCTGCAGAGACCCAGACTCCAACCAAACAGGAGTTGCATGGGAAGGACCTAGACTTCCTGTTCAGAGGAAGCTAATTAGCTGAGAAGTTTCCAAGGAGTTTCTCTAGTAAGGGGTGTGGAAGATGTTTCTGACATAAACTCAGTGGCCTGCTCTTCAATCACCTACCCTTTGTGGGTGCAGCCAGGCCACATAGGAAGATGATGCAGCCAGCCTTAATGAGACCTTACAGGCTAGGGTCAGATAGAAGAGGAGTAGGTCCTCTACTATCAAGAGAATAGGGAAAGGGTATAAGGGGAGAAGAAGAAGGGTGGGTGGAACTGGGGGAATACAAGGGAAGGGGAAGCAGCAAGGATACAAAGCGAATGAATTATTAATACCCAAACTTATGGGAACAATGAAACCAGTGCTAAGAGAAAAGTTCATACTATTAAGTGCCTTGAAGAAACTTGAAACATCTCATACAAGCAACTTAATGGCTCACCTGAAAGCACTAGAGGAAAAAAAGAAGCAGACACACCCAAGAGGAGTAGAAAGTTATAAATATTCAAGCTCAGGGCTGAAATCAATAAATTAGAAACAAATAAAACAATTCACAGATTCAATAAGACCAAGAGCTGATTCTTTCAGAAAATCAACAAGATGGATGAACCCTGAGGTAAACTAACTAAAAGGCAGAGAGACACTATTCAAATCAGCAAAATCAGAACCAAAAAGGTGATATAACAACAGACAATGAGGAAATCTAAACAATCATTAGGTCTTACTACAAATGCCTATATACCACAAAATTTGAAAATCTAAAAAAAAAAAAAATGGGCAATTTTCTTCATAGATTCCATTTACCAAAATTAAATCAATATCAGGTAAATAGATTGAATTGAATGTGGCCCCAAGAAAATTGAAGCAGTTATCAAAATTCTCCCTGCCAAAAAGAGCCCAGTGCCAGATGATTTCAGTGCAGAATATTACCAGACCTTCAAAGAAGAGCTAACTCCAATTCTCTTCAAACTATTCTGCAAAATAGAAACAGAAAGATCATTACCAAATTCATTCTGTGAAGCCACAGTCACCTTGATACCTAAAACTCACAAAGATCCAACATAAAAAGAGAACTTCAGATCTTGCTTTCTTATGAACATTGTTGGAAAAATACTAAAAAAAAAAAAAAAATACTTGCAAACCAAATCCAAGAATACATCAAAAATATCATCAGACATTCTCAAGTAGGTTTTATCCGAGGCATGCAGGGGTGGTTCAGTATATGGAAATCCATCAATGTAATCCACGATGTAAACAAAATGAAGGAGGAAAGTCCCATGATCATCGACTTAGATGCCAGAAAATCACTTGACAAAATCCAACACCTATTCATTTTTAAAGTCTTGAAGAGATCAAGGATATAAGGCACATACCTAAACATAGTAAAGACAATATATAGCAAACCTATAGCCAACATCCAACTAAATGGAGAAAAACTTAAATCAAAGCCACTGAAATCAAGGAACAGGCAAGGCTGCCACTCTCTGTATCTCTTCAACATAGTACTTGAAGTCCTAGCTAGAGCAAAGAGACAACTAAAGGAGATCAAGGGGATACAAATCAGAAAGGAAGAAGTCAAAGTATCACTATTTGCAGATGATATGATAGTGTCCATGAGCAAACCCAAAAATTCAACCAGAGAACTGCTTCAGCTGATATACATGTTCAGCAAAGTAGCTATATACAAAATTAACTCAAAAATAATCAGAAGCCCTCCTGCATACCAAAGACAAAAGAGATGAGAAAGAAATTAGGGAAACAACACCCTTCAAAATAGCCACTAATAACATTAAGTACATTTGTGTGACTCTAACCAAGCAAGTAAAAGACCTGTCTAAAAAAAAAAAAAAAAAACAAAAACAAAACAAAACACTTCAACTTCAAGTCTCTGGAGAAAGAAATTGAAGAAGATATCAGAATTTGAAAAGATCTCCCATTCTCATGGATTCTGTAGGATTAACATAGTGAAAATAGCCATCCTGACAAAAGCAATCTACAGATTCAAGGCAATTCTCATTAAAATACCTACACAATTCTTTACAGAACTTGAAAGAACAATTTTCAACTTGATATGGAAAAACAAAAAAAAAACAGAATTACCAAAACATTCCAGTACAACAGATCGTCTGGGGGTTCTCCATCCCTGATCTTAAGGTTTACTACAGAGCAATAGTAATAAAAACTGCATGGTATTGTCATAGAAAAAAAAAAGGCGTGGATAAATGGAACTCAATAACAGATGCAGAAATAAATCCACACACCTATGGATACTTGATTTTTTACAAAGAAGCCAAAATCATACAATGGAAAAAAGACAGCATCTTCAACAAATGGTGCTGGACTAACTGGATGTCTACATGCAGAAAAATGAAAATAGATCCATATTTATCACCCTGCACAAAACTGAAGTCCAAGTGGATCAAAGACCTCAACATAAAACCAGACACAATAAATTGGTTAAAGGAAAAATTAGGAAAGAGCCTAGAACTCATTGGCACAGGAGACAACTTCCTGAACCAAACACCAACAGCACAGGCTCTAAGATCAACAGTCAATAAATGGAACCTCATGAAACTGACAGCTTCTGTAAAGTCAAAGACACTGCCATAAGAACAAAATGATAGCCACAGACTGGGAAAGGATCTTCACCAAATCTATATATGACAGAGGGCTAATATCCAGAATAAACATAAACATAATTATCATTATTAACAATTATTATATAATAATACAATTATTATAATTATCATTATTATGTAATTATAATTTCAAACAGGCCATTCACTTGCTTGGTTACAGTCAGACGAATGTACATAATGTTATTAGTGACTATTTTGAAGGGTGTTGTTTCCCTAAAATATTAAACATAATAAAAAACTAAAGAATTTAAACAGCAAAAAATCAAGTTACCCAATTAAAAAATGGTCTACAGAGTTAAACAGAAAATTATCTGTAGAAGAATATAGAATGTCTGAGAAACACTTAAAGATAATGCTTAATGTCCTTAGTCATCAGGGAGATGCAAATCAAAATGACCCTGAGATTTCACCTCACACACATCAGAATGACTAAGATCAAAAACTCAAGTGACAATACATTCTATAGAGGATGTGGAGAAAGGGGAACCCTCCTCCATTGCTGGTAGGAATGTAAACTTGTACTACCACTTCAAAAATCATTCTGGCGCTTTCTCAGACAATTAGTAATAACGTTTCCTCAAAATCCAGCTATACCACTGTTAAGCATATATCCAAAATAAGTTCAAGTACACTACAAGGACATTTGCTCAACCATGTTTGTAACAGTTTTACTTGTTATAGCCAGAACCCTTACTCAACCCAGTTGTCCCACAACAGAGGAATGGATACAGAAATTATGTTACATTTACACAATATACTATCACTCAGCAATTAAAAACAATGAAATTATGAAATTTGCAGTCAAATGGTGGGATATAGGAAAGATAATCCTGCATGAGGTATACCAGAAGCAGAAAGGCACACATGGTATATACTCACTCATAAGTGGTTACTACACCTATGAGATAGGATCAACCTACTAAAATCTGTACACCTAAAGAAGCAAAACAAGAAGGAAGCACTTGGATAAGATGATCAATACTCACACAGAAAGACAGAGGATGGACATTGGAAGAAGGAGAAAACAGGAAACAGGACAGGAGCCCACCGCAGAAGGCCTCTGAAAGATGATACACAGCAGTGTGGCAAGTAGATGCTCAGAAACTTGACCAAGCTTTGGGCACGGTGCATGGACTCCTATGAAAGAAGGGGGAGATTGTGGGACCTGCGGAGGACAGGAGCTCTACAGGAAGAGCCACAAACCAAAATATCTGGGTGTAGGGTTTATTTCTGAGACTGATTTCTCCAACCAAGGACTATTCATGGATATTACCTAGAACTCCTGTTCAGATGGAACCCATGGCAGCTCAGTATCCAAGTGGGTTCCCTAGTAGGGGGAAAAGGGACTCTCTCTGACATGAACTCTGTCGCGGGCTCTTTGACCCCCCCGCCCCGAATTAGGAGCAGCCTTGCCCGACCACAAAGGAGGACAATGCTTCTAGTCCTGATGATACCTGATAGGCTAGGGTCAGATGAAAGGGTAGGGGGATCTCCCCATCAGTGGACTTGCAGAGGTAATGGGAGGAGATGTGGGAAGAAAGGTGGGATTGGGAGGGGGTGAAGGAGGGGGCTAAAGCTGGGATACAAAACGAATAAAAATAAATTCTAGGAGGCCAAGATGGCGGCACCAGGAGAACACTGCAGTTAAGAAACAGGACAACATTTTCCGTGCAGTGACCAAAAGACTGAACTTTGGGACCTAAAACAATAGCGATCATGTTTCCCAGGTGAGAGGAAACCCCCATGGCGTGGAAATCAGGTGGGTCCAAGCTCAGGTCCAAGCCAGAAGCCGGAAGAGATCCCGGGTCGCACAGGCACTATGTCCCCAGACCAGAGCCACATGCCTGTGTGTCCTGATCACCTTCCCAGGCTGATCAGTGGGCACGAAAACAACAGAGACAGGGAGTCCCAGTCGCGAGAAAAACGCACAGGGAAGGAAAGCAGCAGGACTGGCCACAGGTCACCCAGTCTTTCCCTGGAAAAAGTCTCGCAGACCGTGGGTACAAGCTGCCATCACTGAACTGGCCCCTACCGCCAGCATGGAGTGGCTGAGCCAAGCTCTCTAGCACAGACAGAGCTGCGCACCCTAGTGCAACACAGTCTGGGAGTTCCTGTTGGAAGAGGCCCCCACAGGGAAGGAAGGAAACAGTACTGACTTGGGCGACCCAAGCTTTACCTGGGGAAAGTCTCTCACAGACTGGCAGGTACGAGCTCCATCACCAAACTAGTCCTAGGCCGGAAGTACAAAGAGTAGTTGGGCACCTAGCTCCTGCAGACTAGCAGGCAGGTGCATGTGCCGCCAGCCTAGAGACCTGCTTTGTACCAACTATTCTTCACAGACAGAACTGTGTGCCCCAGGACACCAGAGATTTGGTGTCACTGTCTGGAGAAGGTCCTGCAGACTGGCCCAACCCAGGGACCTGCTGTACACCAAATAGCCTGCTGTTACCAGGAGAGCAGTACTCACCTGCCACAGATTACTGCTTGGGAACTGGAGCACAGAGCCCCAACCTCAGACCTTCAAAAGCCCGGGATCCCCGAGATCAACCCCCAGATACTGCTCCACGGGGCAACCACTTATCCCTAACAAAACTGACCAAACCAGGGGACACACAGGTTACAGCAGCAGATCACTAAATTCACAGCAAGAAACTGGGCAGCTGTCTTCAGGACTTCTCCTGGTGAGAGGAGAGCCCTCTCGACTAATAAAGACCACAGTTACCATTCAGGTCTTTATGCCTGAGGTGAGCAGCAGCAACTCCTGAAAAACACCAGCCATCCAGTGACTATACCCAAAAAGCTGAGAAGGCTTCCTTCAGAAAAAAAACATCTTCTTGCCAAAGGGATTCTCTCCACCACAGGATTCTAGGAAAAACTTCAAAAACCTAAGATAACCCAATGGGTAGAAGCCAGTGTAAAAGTTCAACCAACAAAAGACAGAGCATTATGGCATCTACAGAACCCAGTTATCCAGGGACAGGTAGCCCTAGACACCCCAGCATAATTGAAATGCAAGAAGAGGACCTAACATCTATGATCACTAAGAAGATAACAAAGGAAACAAATAAAATGCTTAAAGAAATAGAGGAAGATAAAAACAGTTTATGGCCATCTGTAAAGAAATAGAGGAAGTTGCAGCCAAACAGTTAGTGGCCTATAGAGAGGAAATGTTTAAATCACCGAATGAAATAAAAGAAAAAGAGGATTGTTCAAACAAACAGCTGAAAGAATTGATGGAAAAACAGGAAAATACAGTCAGACAAGTGAAGGAAATCAACAAAATGGCTCAAGACCTGAAGATAGATTTGGAAAAATTAAAGAAAACAGAAATGGAGGAAATTGTGGAAAGAAAGAACTTAGGGAAGAAAACAGGAACCACAGAGGTTAGCATAACCTATAGACTACAAGAAATGGAAGAAAGAATCTCAGATGTGGAAGATACAATGGAAGAAATAGATGTATCTGTCAAAAAAAAATGTTAAATCTAAAAAATTCCTGACACATAATAATCAAAACAGTAAGTATACAAAACAAAGAAAACATACTAAAAGCTGCAAGGGAAAAAGGCCAAGTAACATATAATGGCAAACCCATTGGAATCACACCTGAATTCTCAACAGAGACTATGAAAGCCAGAAGGGCCTGGACAGATATCATGCAGACCCTAAGAGAACACAGATGTCAGCCCATGCTACTATACCCAGCAAAACTCTCAGTCCTCATAGATGGAGAAAACAAGATATTCAATGACAAAAACAAATTTCAACAATACCTACACACAAATCCAACGTTACAGAAGACACTAGAAGGGAAAATACAACCCAAGAAAACTAGCTACTTTCAAGAAAACACAGGAAATAATTAACCTCACTACAGTAAAACAAAAAGCAACCAAGCACACAACCTTATGACCACAGGCAACATCAAAATCAAAGGATCTAACAGCCACTGGACATTAATCTCTCTCAACATCAATGGACTCAATTCTCCAATAAAAAAAAAAAACAAAAAAACAAAAAAACAGACTAACAGAATGGATGCGTAAACAAAACCCAGCAATCTGTTTTATACAAGAAACTCACCTAAGTCAGAAAGATAGACATTACCTGAGGGTAAAGGGTTGGAAGACGGCTTTCCAAGCAAATGGACCCAAGAAGCAAGCAGGAGTAGCCATTCTAATATCTGATAAAATAGACTTTCAACCAAAATTAATCAAAAGAGATGGGGAAGGACACTTCATACTCATCAAGGGAAAATAGTTATTGTTTTTAATTCAAGTTGTATTTATTCTTTTAGTTGGGGGAAGTGTTCAAAGTTCAGGAGAGACTAGGTTATAGTGCAGTTGTGATCCAGAAGTTACCCTGTTCTAATAATAAAGTAGCAAGAGAGTACAGAACAGATACTTGTTAAGTATCAATTATTTTAGTGAGTAAGGAAAGCCCAGTAGTACAAGGCATACTAATATGTTAACTGATTGTAGTTACGATTAGAGGAAAAGGAAAAGAGTTAAATGAGAGGTTAATGGTTGAGCTAAGGTTAGTTATTATTATTTTTAGTTAAAACAGAAGATAAATTCAAGCATAGGCATAGAAATAATACAAGCAAAGAAAAATAATAGAGGAAGTTAAGAGACTTGATTAGTAGAAGTCTAAGAAGAGTTGGTAAAGATACATACTAAGATATTGTAAACCAGGAAGGAGCAGTGTTAGCCCACTACAGTGATATAGAGTGTTACATAGATAAATAACTGTAGGGAGGAAAAAATACTTACAAGATAATGCAAACACTCATCT
Source organism: Psammomys obesus (assembly GCF_907164565.1). Lineage (NCBI taxonomy): Eukaryota > Metazoa > Chordata > Mammalia > Rodentia > Muridae > Psammomys > Psammomys obesus. The sequence continues at coordinate 5,872,344 of NW_026590677.1, forward strand.
AGAAGTTGTTATTTTGTTTTCCTGCACACATACACTGGGTTGTCTTCTTTATAATCCTATAAGCTTTATTACTTATTCTGTTTCCCAGTCCTGTTCATCCTGTTCTTTTACGAGCTGCCAATTCCATACTTTGTGGAGGTGTGTTTTGTTTTTGTTGTTGTTGCTACTGCTGTTTAGATGGTTAGCTGGTTTGTTTTCATGAGAACAACCCATAGCCATGGCAAACTCTGCTCAAGTAGGGTTGTTGAGATACCATAGAGCCAGCAGTCAGAGGTGACTGCTTGTTGTCCCCAAAACACTCTTTAGAGCCTGAACTTCACACCGTTTCACTATTCCCACTGGAATATTGATGGCCATTCTGGATAAAGTCATAGAGTTTTGGAATTTCTGGAAAAGACATTTTTACCTTGGTTTGCAGTCAAATGTTAATCTTCTTATTTCTCTATTTTTATTTTTAATAACTTCTTTTGTAGATTAAATAAAAATCTTTTATGAAAATTATCTATCAGACTTTATGTCTTATAAAAAAATCAGTGCTGAAAGAATTAACTGTTTAGAGTCTCAGTCTGTTTTCAACTCCTTGTACAGTTACATAGAAATAAAAATTAAAATAAAGAATAAACAATAATTCTGCTTATAATTTTAGCCATTACAACAGAGCAGAAATGAGAACTATAGAAAATGTTAGAAGCAAGGTTATGGTGTTTATTTTTTCTGACTTTATTTATGTGGTTTGTCGTTTTGATGAAAAACATTAAAATTAAATTAAAACATTAAAAAATTTTAAATCAAGATAGATTACTGAAGATAGCTCTTCGAGATAGATTAAATTTATGATTATTTTATATGGATTAAAAGGTAAGACTTTTCCCAGTGTGGCAGCTAAGTAGGTCATAAATCTTTTAATGTAGTGATTTTTCTTTTTTATTATCATTTATTACAATTTATTCAATTTGTATCCCTGTTGTGGCTCCCTACCTAGTCTCCCCCTAATTTCACCCTCCTTCCATCTTCTTCTCCTAATCCTCCTTCCCTGTCCAGTGATAGGGAGGTCTTCCTCTACCTTGCAGGGTATCAAAGCAGATGCTGAGACTTATGGCCAACCTTTGGGCAGAGGGAAGGTAGTTTCATGAAAGAAGTAGGAAATAATAAGACCTGGAGAGGACAGGAGCTCCACAAGGAGATCAACAGAACCAAAAAAGCTGGGCACAGGGGTCTTTTCTGAGACTGATATTCCAACCAAAGACCATTGATGAAGATAAACTACAACCCCTGCACAGATGTTGCCCATGTCAGTTCAGTGTCTAAATGAGTTCCATAGTAATGGAAACAGCAACTGTCTCTGACATGAACTGATTGGCCTGCTCTTTGATCACCTCCCCCTGAGGGGGGAGCAACCTTAACAGGCCACAGAGGAAGACAGTGCAGCTACTCCTGATGAAACCTAGGATTAGAAGGAAGGAGAGGAAGATGTCCCCTATCCTTGGACTTGGGGAAGGACTTCTGTGGAGAAGGGGGAGAGAGGGTGGAATTGGGAGGGGAGGAGAGAGGGGGTCACAAAGGGATACAAAGTGAATAAAGTGTAATTAAATAAAATTAAAATAGTAAATGGAAAGAAAAAAACTAAAATTTAAAAGCTATCATACCACTGTAATATAATATCAAAGAACAGCATCTACAGTTAATTATTAAAATACCTTTCATTTCCAAAAAAATTGGGGTCAGAACTAAACAGAGAATTCTCAATAGAGGAATATTGAATGGCAGAGAAACACTTAAAGAAATGCTCAATATCCTTTGTCATTAGGGAAATGCAAATCAAAAAAAAATCCTGAGATTTAACCTTACACTCATCAGAATGGATAAAATTAAAAACATAAGTTACAACACATCCTAGAGAGGGTGTGGAGAAAGGGGAACCCTCCACCATTCCTTCTGGGAATGCAGAATTGTACAGTCACTTTGGAAATCAATCTGGGGCTTTCCCAGATCATTAGGAATAGTGTTTCCTCAAGATCCAGCTATACCACTCCTAGGCATATATCCAAACTATGCTCAAGTATACAACAAGGACATTTGTTCAACCATATTCAAAGCAGTTTTATTTGTAAGAGTCAGAATCTGGAAACCAAATTTTAATGTATCCATGCAATAGAATATTTGTTATAAATGGAAAAGGCTTAACTGCTGATATAAACCATATGTATGAATCTTAAAATAGGCTGAGTTTTTAAAAATACAGTATAATAATATTTATATCAAATTCTAGGATCTAAACACTTGTTACCAGTGACCAACTTCAGACCATTGTTGGCCCAAAGGAAAGAAAATCAGAAGAGTGAGAATTGGAAATTGTACTAAAGTTCACAAGAAAATCTTGGTGGGTGATTAGTATGCTTGATATTATGACTATGATTATCACATTTTAATGCTTTTTTCATAACTAAGTTTGTAGTTTAAACAGGTTATGTTTGTTATAGTCAAACATACCCTAATAAATCTAAAAAAAATTTTAAAGGAGATGTAGTTTTGAGATAATAGTTTAATGGATAGACTGTTTATAAAACATGGTGTTTGATTCCCAGCAGTCATATAAGAAGCCAAGCATAGCAATATGCACTTGTAATCCCAAGAGCTATCAGTCCTATTTTTTTCAAAAAAATAAAGTGGGCAGACACTAAGGATGATATACAGGGTTTACATCCATATGCAGACACAAACAAATACATGCACATATGTGCGTACACACATATGTATCCATATACATTTGAACAATCACACACATAAAGACATTCACACAAGTCAAAAGTAGAATAAATCGAGAGGTATACAATAATGTATTTATAAATATTTCAGTGACATTATTTAAATTTTGAGTAAAATATAAAGACCTACAACAGTGGATAAGTGAGTGAAAAATAGAATGAAAAAACTGACAATTACACAAACTAAATCATTGCAAATAAAGTTTAACAAAAACTGGATCAATGACTTGCTTAAAATTTTGAAATAGTAATAAAATAAATTAATGAATATTGTCAAGATATCATTCAGAAAAGTAAAAAAGGAGCACGGAAAAGGGGATAAAGAAATGTCTTGAGGAAGGCATAACAGGACACATGTGATATAACAGATGAGATCATAATCTTTTAAATGAAGATGAAAGAAGTTAATTGATAATGATGGATAAATAAAGATAAATGACAGTAGATTGTTTGAAAGTCCATCTAGAACATAAGTCATACCCCTCTTCTCCATAAGCTAAAGGAGGGAGGAAGAAAAGAATAAAAAAACAGGACATAGCAATGTCTATAAACAGTGTCTTCTGTACAGAGCAGGGCAGCTGCACAGAGCAAGCTTAAGCCAGACTAGATCCATGAGCAAAAAATGGAGACAGCTGCACATTTCATCCCTAGTAAATAAGCTATTGCAACTTTTGCTCCTGGATGAGGAAGGGTTACTTTGGTTAAAAAAAAAAAGTAACCCCTTATAAGTTTACTACAATACTGTGAAAAACGACACATATTTTGGAAGCACAAATTGGCATTGATAGGAAGAAAACAGGGCAGTTTGTTGGGAATGGAAGAAAGCTTAAATATAGGAAGTGTTAGAAATGGGAGGGTGAATACAATCAAGATTTACTATAAGAAAATGTCAAAAAACTAATATATATATATATATATATATATATATATATATATATATATATATATATATATATATATCCACATGGCATGGTTATGCCCTGACCTTACAGGAGAACCATAAACTACTTAATATCCATCGTTTTCAGTCATTGAAAACATACCTATGAGTTGTTGGCCAGGTATGTCCAAGAGACTCTCAAGCATTACAAAATATTGCTATTGTCCTTAGATTGCCTCCCAGAACTTTAAGCTAAGATCATATTCCCAAAGATACCATAGGTTTCAGGTTCCAGACTTGAAGGAATTGAGCAGGAGTTACCTGGGAAGCCTAGGCCCTGAGGATTAGTTCTCATCCTGTCAGAAACTATTCCAGCAACAAAAAGAGGAAAACAATCAGCTTTTGTGGAGGACACAAAATCAGGATTGACACACATGAACTCACAATCTGTGACAGCATGCACACGACCTTCATGGGTCTATGACAGAAAGTGTCCCAGTGCTGAGAGAAATAGACAAAAGTCCCCATTCCTAACCTAGAATGTATCTCCAGTTGATACTTACCTATAAATGAGAACTTAAGTTTCTCCAATAGAGTTTCATTCTGGGTACAAACTATACCAAAATGCAACCTCAAACCCAGCAACCAACATAAACAAGACAGAATGGTAGTTTGGGTGGTTCTTTGTCTCATAATGTTTTGTTAGTGCTCTTTTCTTTTCTTTTTTTTTTTTACACTTTTTTTATTAATTACACTTTCTTCATTTTGTATTCCCCAATAAGCCCCTCCCTCCTCCCCTCCCAATCCCACCCTCCCTCCCCTTTCTGCATGCATGCCACTCCCCAAGTCCACTGATAGGGTAGGTTCTCCTCTCCTTTCTGATCTTAGTCTATCAGTTCTCATCAAAAGTGGCTGCATTGTCCTCTACTGTGGCCTGGTAAGGCTGCTCCCCCCTCAGGGAGAGGTGATCAAAGAGCAGACCAATCAGATTATGTCAGAGGTAGTCCCTCTTCCCATTACTTATATGTAACCCACTTGGACAGCTTGCTGGTCATTTGCACATAGACTATGGTTTATGGTTTTATGTTTTTATCAGATTCCTGAGTGTAAAAAACCATGTGTGTCTCTGTATCTTTACTTTTCTCATGCTGTTGCTTTGGCTCTTTTTCTTCTCTTTGTTTTTTCCTATTCTTGTTTATCTGTATTTTTAATCTTATTTTATTGTTATTTTTTAAATGACTGTTTTCTAAGGAAAGACAGAACACGTGTGGATTAAATTGGGAAGGAAAGTAAGAAGGAGAAACCATAATCAGTATATATGTTATGAAAAATATATTATTAAAAAAGTTATATAGAGAAAACTAAAAAATAAAAATAACAATATCAAAAAGAAATGGATAAAAAATAATAATAAATATTTGAGCTTTGGGGGCTCCACATAGCCTTAAGAATTTTGGATGTAAGTAGTTATGCTTCAGTAATAATTTATTTAAAAATATCTTAAAATAAAATAAACTATGTCAACACTTGTTGCAACCCGCGTGGTCGTCTCGCCAGCAAGAACGCACACGGACAATAAGATCCTTCTGCAGCAAGCTTTATTGCAGTCAATTGATGAGAGGAGGAAGACCCCAACCCCCAGAATGGTGCTGCTTAAATACCCCCTGCGTCGGTGTGTACTCCGCTGGTTGGCTGCTTGCCCATTGCCCCGTGTGACGCCCCGGGCTGGGCAGTAACGCCCCGGTCTGGGCAGTAACGCCCCGGGCTGGGCAGTGACTTGGTGCGCTTTTGCAACTGGCAGATGCGCTCTATTACTTGTTCACTAGGGCTGAGGCCGGATGTCGGCGCCATTTCGTAATGGCGATTGCATTCTCTCGGCTCTCCACATCTTCCCCTTTTTGTTTTAATAAATGAAAACTGTCTCAGAGCCTTGTAAGCGCGGCACAAGAAAGCCCTAAGCTCGATCAAGCGAATTCCTTCTTTGGGGAGTAAGCGATCAAGAGCTTTAGATTACTCCCTTACCCCACCAGGTGCAATGGAGACAAGTCCTCTGGGTGCAGGGGCTAAAGGAGAAGATTAAAAAATGGAGGTGACACCCATTCCCGTGCAATGGAATAAAATTCCAGGGAGTGCAAGGGCTGTCATCCTCCTATCTAGGTACCATAGCCGCTTAGGCGAAGGCAACATTGTGACTTGGATCACTCATCGACTCAGTGCAATGGGTAAAACCCCTTGAGGTGCATCGTCTGATGCACAGACTGAGTGTCACCATCTGTTTTTATTTTTTAACATGGATAACCAAATTTCGGGAGATGATCCTTGCTCCAAGGCCACAAGTGCTTACGCAATCACGACCTTGTCACGTTGTTGTTGGGCTTTGAGCTTGCAGACCAACCAAAGTAAGAACACTAAACCGCAAACTAAAGCAGTGCCAAACAGGCCTACCCCCACCCACTCTTTAAAGAATGAAAAGGCTGAAGAAACCCAGGAGGAGAGTCCTTCAGTCAACGACAGGTCCAAGCGCGTTGCATTAATGGCCATCATTGCAGCTCGTAGGCGCTCCAAAGTCTCATCGAAATTTTCCAACCAGTTTCCTTGAAGATACAAAGACAATTGTCTAGACAAGTTGGCTGCCTTAGTAAGATTTTCATATTGAATGCTAGTTATACATAGTGCTTCAAATTTTTTCTCACACCCCAATTGGGCCAGCTGGAAGAGGATCCCTAACTGCTCCTCAACCAGATCTATGCGCTGGTTAACAACCATGAGTCCGCCCTTCAATTGGGCTGAGGTAAAGCCATGTGTATTGAAAGCTTCAGCAACAGTGGCCGAAAGCTTATTAAATGTAGAATCTACTTGCACTGTTTGAGACATGGCTATGGCAGCAGTGGTCGCAGCCACTGCACTCAAGGATATTGCTGTGACTATGGCAGCAGTAATGCCAAAGTCTCTTTTCTGTCTGAATAAGGACATGGTGGAGGTAGTTTCCACTGGCACAGGAATCCATTGAGGTACTTTAGCTATCAATGTACGGGTAAACAGTCGTGAATTCCAACATTGTGATATTGAACAAGTTTTGTTAGTACAATTTTGAAAAGGTCCGTTAGTCAAAATGAACATAAAGGGAGGATAAACACAAACCGGGGTGGGCGAGTAGTTAGTATGATTAATTATAGTTTTAAGAAGTTGAACAACCCTTGTTGTGGAATTTATAACTACGTAATGGCTGTGAGTGAGATTTTCCTCTTGTGTAAAGTTAGATTCAAGAACAAACCGTGACTTCCCGCTGGGCCCACCTTGGAGAAGACTCATGGGGTTAAGATCCGTGCAACTCCCATTAACCCCGCAAAGCAGCCATATGTCAAAGGGATTCCTCCTCAAACTTTGTGAGAAGAGCCCTGTGCCATAATATAGTCCTTTCTTGGGTCAGCCATCATATCAGGAGAAAAGGTAAAGGTTTGGGCCTGGTCCGCCCAGTGAATTACTGGGGATTGACAAGCCGTCCAAGGTGGGTCCTGATCCTCACTATTCCCAACACAAAAAGGGGCTATTTTGGGCTGACGGGAGCAAGTTGTGTCATGGGAATTGGATTTATTAACACTGGGTGGCAAAAATGTGCCATTAATCCAGGTAACCTTGTACCAAGAGCGGGGATTATAATAAGTGCAATTTTTTTTATCGGATTGCCATGATGTCTTAAGTGTTGCAATCTGTCCCCATCGATTAAGAGAAAACAGCCCTAAGGCTCGGTGTGTGAGGTTAATAATTTACCCACACCCTTATCCTCCAATTGAAAACATAAGGAGCCTTGTTCCTGAAAGGGACGATTTTCACCCAACGGGGCTACGATTGTATCGTATGGGAGATAGGGCAAGTCCAATGTCTTATTAGTTGTAAAGAATTTTGGAAACACTTTTGCGTTGTGCCTAACAGGCATGGGTTTTGGAAAAGCAGAAAGAATTGCCCATCGTTGTTCCCCTGTAATACTAGGAACCCAGATCGGGAGGATCCAAACCAACACTAGGAGCTTCCGTAGACTTGTCTCCTTGGGTGTCATCTTCAGGTACCACAAGCCTCCGTGTCAGGCGCTCCGGTAACCAAAAGGGATTATCTTCCTCCTGTGGAAAGACACAGATAGCTCCCCTGGATCTTATTAAAACAGGATCCGGGCCTTTCCATTGACTAGTCAGGACATCTTTCCATTTAACCATTTCTTTAGGCCTATCAGGCTCCAGACAATGACGATCTGCTGCCGAACGGCCCTGACTGTCCAAATTTAAAAAATTTAGGGTGAAGAGTGCTATAGAGATAGTCACTCGTGGTACTGAGGGCAGAGCCTCCTCGACTCCCCCTTTTTGTTTTATTAAATAAGATTTGAGTGTGCGATGAGCTCGTTCTATGATGCCTTGTCCCTGAGGGTTATAGGGGAGGCCAGTCAGGTGGGTTACTCCCATCTGGTGACAGAATTGTCCAAATTTTTGAGAGGTATATGCTGGTCCATTATCTGTTTTAAGAATTTTAGGCTTTCCTCAGGCACTCCATGCCTCGAGGCAATGCTGAATAACATGGGTAGCCTTTTCTCCTGCTAGTGGAGAGGCAAACATAACTCCAGAACAGGTATCAATAGAGACATGTAAGTATTGTAATTTACCAAATGATGGGATGTGAGTAACATCCATTTGCCAAATTTGTAATGGACTGATTCCCCTAGGATTAATTCCAACATGAGGCATAGGTAAGAATTGACAACAATTTTGACATTGGGTTACTATATTTCTAGCTTCTTTTCTAGTTATGTCAAATCGACGACGCAGCGTCTCAGCTGTGACATGAAACCTTTTATGAAACTCCTTAGCCATTTCCAAATTTGATAAGAGGGCGAACCCAATTAATTTTGTGGCTCGATCTGCCAAATCATTCCCATGAGACATAGGCCCCGGCAGGCCCGAGTGGGCTCTAATATGTGTAATAAAAACAGGGGATCTTCTATTAATCAAGGCAGAATGAATCCTTTGAAAAATTTTTGCAAGTTTACTAGATGCCTTAATTAACCCAGCAGCTTCCAAAATCTTTGTGGCATTAACCACATAACAGGAATCCGAAACAATGTTTAAAGGACCCAAAAATTTCTCCAAAACTTCTAATACCACTAGACATTCTACAATTTGGGACGAGGTTTCATGATATTGTTTAGAAACAACCTTGTTATTAGCCACATAGGCTCCCACACCTGTCTTTGACCCGTCAGTATACACTACTAACCCATCCCGAAGAGGTTCTGCGGAGGTGATGCGTGGGAACACAACTTCTTGCGTCAAAGCAAATTGTAAAATGGGATGTTTAGGATAATGATTATCTATCAAACCACTAAAAGAGGTGACTAGCACTGCCCAAACGTCTGAGGTAGCAGATAAAGTTTGGACTTGGTGGGCAGTATAAGGCACTATCAGAGCCCTAGGTTCTCTTCCAAAGTGAGTGGTGGCTGCTTTTAAACCACGAAGGGCAAGTTGAGCAATTGCATCTGGATACCATTCAATAATTTTTGCAGGGAAGGCATTGGGATGTACCCACAGTAAAGGCCCGTCTTGCCATAGCACCGCTGTTGGCAGATTTTTGGTCTTAAAGACACATAACTCAAAAGCCCTAGTTTCATCTATACGTTTTAACTGAGCATCCTGCAAGGCCTCCTCCACCATGTTTAATACCCGATCCGCTTCGGGAGTCAGTGTCCGAGGTGAAGTAATATGAGCCTCTCCCTCCAAAATGTCAAATAGGGGCTTCAATTCAGCTGATGGAATTTTCAAAAAAGGTCTAAGCCAATTTACATCACCCAGTAATCTTTGGAAATCATTTAGCGTGTGTAAATGATCCCTACGGATCTCTATCTTTTGAGGAACTACATATTCTGGATAAATAACAGTCCCTAGAAAGGAACCTACTTCTGAAATTTGGACCTTTTCAGTAGCAATATGTAAGCCCCATTGTTCTAGAGTTTTTCGTAGCAGAGGATATGCAGTCTGTAAGACAGCTAACTCTTTATCGCACAAAAGAATGTCATCCATATAATGGATCAACAGTAAAGAAGAAAGTTGTTTTCTAACCGGTTCAAGGGCCATTTGAACATACAGCTGACACATGGTGGGGCTATTGGCCATGCCTTGAGGTAAAACTCTCCATTGATATCTTTTGTCTGGCTCATGGTGATTAACAGCAGGTAGAGTAAAGGCAAATCTCTGTCTGTCTTGTGGGCACAGAGGAATGGAGAAGAAGCAATCCTTGATATCTATAATTATGACTCTCCATTGTTTAGGCAGAGCGGAAAGTAAAGGTAGGCCTCGCTGAACAGAGCCAAGAAGCCGCATCTGTGCATTAATGGCCCTTAAATCATGAAGAAGTCTCCATTTCCCAGACTTCTTTTTAATAACAAAAATAGGTGTATTCCAGGGAGAAGTAGATGGTTCCAAATGACCAAGATGTACCTGTTCTTTAACCAGCCTTGTAGTGGCTTCCAGCTTTTCAGAGGAAAGGGGCCATTGAGGAACCCATACGGCCTCCTCTGTGAGCCAAGATATGGGCATGGAACCCTCAATGGCAGCTAATGAAAACCCAGGCCTTGTTTCCCTGTATTACTTTCCTGTGAAATCGGGTGTAATCTCCCTTGTTCCTGTTTACCAAGGCCTTTTCCTTCCTTATAACCCATCCTTTTCATTATATCAACAGCTTGTTGAGAGTACTCATTGGTCAATGCCAATCCCAAGTCTTGTAAAATGTCTCTTCCCCAGAGATTAACGGGGAGGGGAAGTACATAAGGTATGAAACTTCCTGTCTGACCCTCTGGCACTTGCCAGGTTAACGGGCGCGAGCCGACTGCAGGCTTCATATCCTAACCCTTGTAAGGAACGAGATGATTGTGTAACAGGCCACGCCCTAGGCCACCAATTTGAGGAGATAATGCTCCGGTCAGCCCCAGTATCTAAAATGCCAGTGAAAAGTTTCCCCTCTATCTGTAATTGTAAGGTGGGCCTAGTTTTTTTTTTTTTTTTTTTTTTTTTTTTTCATTTTAGAAGAAATGCTCTCTTTTTTTCCCCATTTTGTTTATAATGTGGGTTATAGGTTTGTTACTTATTATTTTTATTTATTTATTTTTCTTTTTAGTTACATTTTGTTAACTCTGTGTCCCAGCTGTATCCCGCTCCCTCATTCCCTCCCAAACCCCACACTCCCTCCCTGGTCTCCTCCCTGCCCCTTTCCAAGTCCACTGATAGGGGAGGACCTCCTCCCCTTTCATCTGACCCTGTTTTATCAGGTATCTTCAGGGCTGGCTGCAAAGTCCTCCTCTGTGGCCTAACAGACTGCTCCTCCCCTGGGGGGGGGGGGTGTCAAACAGCCTGCCCTTGAGATCCTGTTAGAAATAGTCCGTGTTCCCCTTACTTTGGAATACTACTTGGTTACTGAGCTACCACGGGCCACCTCCGAGCAGAAGTTCTAGGTTATATCCATAGATGGTCCTTGGTTGAGTGTCAGTCTCAGAAAAGACCCTGTGCCCAGATATATTTGGTCCTTGTAGAGCTCCTATCCTTTCCATATCATGAGCAACAATCAATAAATGGGACCTCATGAAACTGAAAAGCTTCTGTAAAGCAAAAGACACTGTCATCAAAACAAATAGACAGCCTACAGATTGGGAAAGAATCTTCACCAACCCTTTATCTGACAGAGGGCTAACATCCAGTATATATAAAGAACTAAAGAAGCAGAAAAACAACAAACCAAGTAATCCACTTAAAAAATGGGGAACAGAGCTAAACAGAGAATTCTCGAAAGAGGAACATCGAATGGCAGAGAAACACTTAAAGAAATGCTCAACCTCATTAGCCATTAGGGAAATGCAAATCAAAACGACCCTGAGATATCACCTTACACCCATCAGAATGGCCAAGATAAAAAACTCAAGTGATAGCACATGGTGGGCCTACTTTTTAAATCAACCACCAAGTGAGCAAAGTCAGTTCTTGAAGAACCGAACCCTTTGTTGCCCCTTGTCATTCCTGTGGATGGGAAAACATCCTGCAAGCTTGGAAGGAGAACTAACTGGGCAATCCTATCTCCAGGGGAAATGGAAAATACTCCTTGCGGACAAGAACAAAGAACTTGAAGCCCTTCAGTATAATCTTGATCTATTATTCCAGGATGGATAATAAGCCCCTTTAGGGTAAGAGAGGAGCGTCCGAGTATCAGGCCAACACTTCCCTCGGGCAGAGGGCCCTCAAACTCAACTGGAACGGGCTGAACACCCAATTGGGGCATCAATAAGAACTGGGAGGTGGAACAGAGGTCCAATCCTGCTGATCCTCCTGTTGCTCTACAGCTGGATAGACCCTCCTGCTGACTGTTTGTGTCTCATATTTTTTGGGGCCCTGGGATCTGGGGCCCTGAAATCCGTTTTTTGGAATATTCTCATTCCTCTCATTAGGGGGGGCTTCATGCTGAATAAGTTTTCCCTGAATATCCCTAACTGAGCGACATTCATTGGCCCAATGATTACCTTTCCTACATTTGGGGCACAGTCCTGGAAGTTTCTTTTGTGCAGTAGCATGGCAATCTCGCTTCAAATGGCCTGGTTTACCACAGCTATAGCAGGTTTTATTGCTTCCTGGACCTGAACGGCTCTTGCTCTGCAGGATAGCCGCTGCAAGGCCAGCATTGGTAAGTGGGCCTCCAAGTCCTCGGCAGATCTTTATCCAATCTGTAAGCCCTTTGTTCCTTCTAGGAGTAATGACTGTCTTACATTCTGGGGAAGCATTTTCATATACCAACTGTTCTATCATTGGCCTGACTCGCTCCGGATCTCCAAATATTCTACCTGCTGCTTCTGTCATTCTGGCCACAAATTCTGAGAATGGCTCCTGAGGGCCTTGTATAATCTTTGTCAGGTGTCCTCCAGCCTCGCCTTTCTTTGAGAGGGCTTTCCATGCTTTAATAGCAGCCGCAGAAATCTGGCCATATGCCCCAGGGTCATAATTGGTTTGATTGTGTACAAATTGGCCTTGCCCTGTCAGATGATCGAAGGTCCACTGTCGTTGGGCACCTTCCACATGGGAGTTGACTCCCGCTTGGGTCTGAGAGGCGTCATGCCATAGGGCTTTCCATTCTAAGTATTGGCCCATATTAGGAAGAGCGGCCTTTACAGTATTTTGCCAATCCCTCGGAGTCATAGCCACGCCAGCAAGCCTCTCAAGCTGCATAATTGTGAAGTTAGCATCCACTCCATATTTATTAACTGATTCAGCAAGCTCTTTAACAAGGGGGTATTCTACTGGTGCATATGTGCGACCCCCGTCTGCAGCCTCAAAAACAGGAAAAGCCTGAAAAAGTTTTCTTTTGTCCTCTTTTGAAAAAAAAAGAGTCCGATATCCCTACCAGGGGAGCCGAGCCATGTCTTTCCACATAGGGTGGAGGGGCGCTAGGGGCTGATGAGAAAGCCCCATGAACTCTATTTATTGACCCTCCTTTATGTACCCTACCTGGTGGCGGCGACTGTTTATCAGGGTGGTATCTCTCTTCCTCATAACGAGCCGCCTCCTCCTCTAAGTCCTCCTCCTCAGAGGGACTCAGCTCCTCAGATTCAGAATTATCAAGCCCCAATGCCTCCAATTCTTTTATTGGATAGAGAGGCTTCTTTTTTGGGTTTTTCCTTCCCCTTTCACCTTTCTCTCCCAGGGCGTCCTTTCCCTTGTCTATCCTGTCTGTGGACTTACCGTCCACAGACGGGTCTTTTTTCTTAAAGACGTCTTTCTCTTTTTCTTTAAGGGCCCTTAACCTTCTATCCCGTTCTGTTTCTGACATGCTGTCTTGTATTTCCTCTAACACCCCTTGGCCGGCTGCCACAGAGAAGCGGCACTTCCTATCTTCTAAGCAAGATTTTACTAAAATCCACAATGACCTAGTTCCAACTTTTAGCTTCCCATCTTTTTCCTCCCTCCGTAAATCACCTTCTAGCTTATCCCAGGAAGCAAGCGTCAGCGACCCTGAACATACAAACCAGGGAGCAATGCGATCGATTTCTCTAATAAATCCTTCCAACTTTCTTTTTGAAAGCTTTAGTTCATGCTGTTTTAAAAGTGACTGAAGTGCCGTGATCACCGAGTGTGAAGCTCCCATGCTGCTCCCTTATCTACGAGAGAAACTGACGCAGGGAGGCGGGGCTTATTTAGTCCATCTAACAATACCCAACGGCACATCAAAGGCGGGACACCACGGCTTATCTAGTCTGTCTGACCCTGCCCAACGGCGGCGAGCCTTTTAGCAAGAATATTTGTGGAAGCAAAATAAAACCAAAAGAAGGAGAACGAGCGCTACTATTACAATAGGGAAAGCTACAAGGGCTCCTGCCAATTGGGGTGAAAGATGAGACAATTCAAGACCAGGCATGTCTTTCAGAACTTACCTTAGCGCTGCAGTTCTTAATCCTCCCCGCGAGCGGGGGGGTCTCCTCAGGGCCGGTGGTGAAAAGCTTCCCCGGCTTTCCTGGGTTTCGGCACCAGTTGTTGCAACCCGCGTGGTCGTCTCGCCAGCAAGAACGCACACGGGCAATAGGATCCTTCTGCAGCAAGCTTTATTGCAGTCAATTGATTAGAGGAGGAAGACCCCAACCCCCAGAATGGTGCTGCTTAAATACCCCCTGCGGCGGCGTGTACTCCGCTGGTTGGCTGCTTGCCCATTGCCCCTTGTGACGCCCCGGTCTGGGCAGTAACGCCCGGGGCTGGGCAGTGACTTGGCGCACTTTTGCAACTGGCAGATGCGCTCTATTACTTGTTCACTAGGGCTGAGGCCTGATGTCGGCGCCATTTCGTAATGGCGATTGCATTCTCTCGGCTCTCCACAAACACTATTGAAATTATTCTCAAAACTTAATGTAGTCTTTATCAAAATTTCATTGGTAGTTTAGCTAAAATTAAAATCTGGTTCTGAAATACATGAAGAATCGAAAGGCTGAAAACTGTGAAATAGAAAGAAGAAATGGGGCAGAGAATATATATGAAACTAGTATTTCACAATTTCCTTAAAGGCATTATTCAGTGACCCCATATTTTCTTGGTCCTATTTCTTGAACATGTCACCCTGGAGACCAACCAATTAATATAAGTGACTTTGGAAAACATATTGATATGAAAATTAAACCACTGACTAGTGAAAAGAAAACATCATTGGAGTACATATTTCCAAACGTACCATGAAGTTAGAGTTATCAGATTTGTGGTGCATTTATAAGGATGTAGATTTGAACAAAATGGATAACATTGAAGTTCTAGAGTTAAATACATATATTTCTGCCCAATTAATTTGTTCATGAGGGAAAAAAAACCCTCAGTAAAAATAGAATGTTCTGTTCCAGAAAAGATTTCGATAAATTGAAAAATCCATGTGAAAAAACAAATTCTGTCACAGGTGTATCCAGCACCTTATCCCTTAGTTGGTCCCTAACCGACTCAAATTTATTCCTCTTCTTTATCTTTTTGTTTGTTTGCTTTTTCATTTGTTTAGTTTGTTTTTTGCGATATGGTTTCTCTGTTTAATCTTGGCTGTCCTGGACTTCTTTTGTAGACCAGGCTGGCCTTGAACTCACAGATCCACTTGCCTCTAACTCTCTGAATTGTTGGGATTATAGGAGTTCACCACCACACCCATCTACATAGATTCTTTTAAATGTACAATGAAGTAATGAACACAGAGGATAAAGTTTTATCCTTGTGAAACATTAGGAACATGTAAATGTTAAACACAATGAGTGATTACTTACACCAGCTAAGATAAAAAAATAAGGGATAATAATATTTGAAAACATAGAACATCACATAACTGATGATTAATGAAGAAACTGGAAACCTTGTTGATTGCTGGTTAAAATACAAAACTGTTCAGCAGCTGTAAATACTTTTGTATATCAATACTAGCACTCACAAGTAAAAAGCCACCAATTATACACCAATGGCCCACATGTAATATATTGGTACTGTAAGACTATAACAGAAATGACAGTTTTTGTTTTCTGGCAGTGTTGTACTCATCACTGCAAAGTCCTAAACATACCTTGTGCATTTATGGTGATGTGTAAATAAGTAAACAAAAAGTATAGCATACATAGCTATGTATGGTATCATTTTATAATGGCAATGATAAGTAACTCAATGATTTAGGTATTTGATACTTTGTATAATCATTATTTTAGAGCATATTTTGGTTATTTGTTAAAAATTATAATTTAAAACACTATGAAAACTAATAGTGACTGAGTGATTGTGACATTATGTATAAGACCTGTGCATTCTCAAGACAGAAAAAAATCCCAGTGGGGTGAGGAGAAAATAGGTACAAAATCCCACCAGAAGCTAAGAAGAAAGAAGGAGAGAGAAAAAGAGAGACTGAATGAATTGTATTTTAATGTGTCTTAAACTGCTGGTAGGTTGACCATAATTTAGGGCAGGCCCCACTTCCAAGAATATTTGAGAAATGCAAAATGTATGCAATGAGTTTTAAAAAGATAAGAAAAATGAAGAGAACTTGAAATTGTATGTGTAGGGAGGTGATAGTGAATCTGGAAGAAATAGGAAGAGTGAGTTAATAAAATCAAAATACATTGTATGAAGGAATTAACAGTCTATATTTAGAAGAATGTATTCTTATATATATTCATAAAGACATACAATAACAATCAGTGAAAAGCAAATCATAAATTAGAAGGACAGCATGGAGGAATATGTGCAAGGATTTGGTCAAAGGAAAGTAATAGGATAAATGTTATAATATAATCTCAATAATAAAAAATATATAAAATTCCAAACATGTTAATAAAATTGTTAGTTTTAAAATCACAGCTACATCCTATCCAGCATGTATTGTCACTTGAGTGTTTTATCTTTGCCATTCTGATGGGTGTAAGGTGAAATCTCAGTGCTGTTTTGATTTGCCTTCATCTGATGACTGAGGACAATGAACATTTCTATAGGTATTTCTTTGACATTTTATATTCCAATACAGAGAATTCTCTGTTTAGCTCTGTACCTCATTTTTTAATTGGATTACTTGATTTCCTGCTTTTTAACTTTATTTTTCTTTTTATATTCTGGATAGTATCCCTCTGTCAGATATAGGGTTGGTGAAGATTTTTTCCCAGTCTGTAAGTTGTCGTTTTGAACTGACAACAGGGTCCTTTGCTTTACAGAAGCTTTTTATTTTATGAGGTCCTATTTGTTGATTGTTGATATTAGAGCCTGTGCTGTTGGTGTTCTTTTCAGGAAGTTGTCTCCTGTGCCAATGAGTTCAAGTCTCATCCCAACTTTTCCTTGCAACAGATTTAGTGTGTCTGGTTTTATGTTGAGGTCTTTGAACCACTAGGAGTTTAGTTTTGTGCAGGGTGTAATATATGGATCTATTTGCATTTTTCTGCATGTAGAAATCAAGCTAGACAAGCAACATTTGTTGAAGATGTCTTTTTTCCATTGTATGGTTTAGGCTTCTTTGTCAAAACCAAGTATCCATATATGTATGGGTTTATTGCTGGAGAGGATGTGGACAATTAGGAACCTCTGCCATTGCTGTTAGGAAAGGAAACTTGTACAACCATTTTGGAAATCAATCTGGCATTTTCTCAGACAATTAGGAATACTGATTCATTAGATATAGCTAGAGGGCCTCTGAAAGACTCTACCCAACAGTGTATCAAAGCAGATGCTGAGACTCATAACCAAACTTTGGGCAGAGTGCAGAGAATCATATGAAAGAAGGGGGAGTTAGTAATACCTGGAGAGGACCCAGGAGCTCCACAAGGAGAGCAACAGAACCAAAATATCTGGGCACAGAGGTCTTTTCTGAGACTGGTACTCCAACCAAGACCATTAATGGAGATAACCTAGAATCTTTGCTCAGATGTAGCCCATGGCAGCTCAGTATCCAAGTGGATAAGTGGTAAGAGGAAAATGGACTGTCTCTTACATGAACTCAGTGGCTGGCTCTTTGACCAACCCCCTGGGGTGGAGCAGCCTTACTGGCCACGGAGGAGTACATTGTAGCTAGTCCTGATGAGAAGTTAGGGCCAGATGAAAGGGAGGAGGTCCTTCCCTATCAGTGGACTTGGAGAGGTGCATGGGAGGAGATGAGGGAGGGAAGGTGGAGTTGGGAGGGCATCAGGAAGGGGACAAAATCTGGAATAATATGTAATTAATGTAAATATATATATATATATATATATATATATATATATATATATATATATATACCTCCAGCTATACCACTCCTGGGCATATATCCAAAATATGCTCAATTACACAATAAGGACATTTGCTCAGTCATGTTCATAACAGCTTTATTCATAATAGCCAGAATGTGAAAACAACCCAAGTGTCCCTCAGTGGAGGAATGGATACAGAAATTGTGGTACATTTACACAATGGAATACTACTCAGCAATTAAAAACAAGAAAATCATGAAATCTGTAGGCAAATGGTGGGATCTAGAAAAGATCATCCTGAGTGAAGTATCCCAGAAGGAGAAAGACACAAACGGTATATACTCACTCATATATATATATATATATATATATATATATATATATATATATATATATAATATACTAAAATCTGTAAACCTAAAGAAGCTAAGCAAGAAGGAAGACCCTGGGTAGGCTAATCAATCCTCACTCTGAAAGACAAATGGGATGGACATCGGAAGAAGAAGAAAGCTGGAAACAGGCAAGAAGCCTACCACAGAAGGCCTATGAAATACTCTACCCTTCAGTGTATCAAAGCAGATGCTGAAACACATAACCAAATTTAGGGCAGAGTGTATGGAATCTTATGAAAGAAGGGTTATATAGTCAGACATGGAGAGGACAGGAGCTCCACAAGGAGAGCAACAGAACCAAAAATTCTGGACATAATGGTGTTTTATCTAACTGATACTCCAACCAAGGACCATTCATGAATATAACCTAGAACTCCTGTTCAGATGTAGCTCATGGCAGCCCTGTATCCAAATGGGTTCCCTAGTAATGGGAAAAGGGATGGTCTGTGACATGAGCTAAGTGGCTGGCTCTTTGATCACCTCTCCCTGAGGATGAAGTAGCCTTGCCAAGCCAGGGAATGAGGGAGGGAGCTACAGCTGGGATACAATGTGAATAAACTGTAAAAGACGCACAAGTTAACAACAAGGACATCTGCTCAACCGTATTTGTAGCAGCTGTATTTGTAATAGCCAGAACCTGGAAACAGCCCAGATGCCCCTCTTTTGAGGAATGGATACAGAAATTGAGGTACATCTACACAATGGAATATTACTCAGCGATAAAAAAAAAAATAAGGAAATCATGAAATTTGCCAGCAAATTGTGGTTACTGGAAAAGATCAACCTGAGTGAGGTTTCCCAACAGCAGAAAGACACACATGATATATACTCACTTATAAGGATATTAGACATAAAATATAGGATAAACATACTAACATCTGTACACCTAAGGATGCTAATCAGGAAAGAGGACTCTGGCTAAGATGCTCAATCCCCAATTAAAAAGGCAAAGAGGATGGACATCGGAAGAGGGAGAAAACAGGGAACAGGACAGGGGCCTACCACAGAGGTTTTCTGAAAGGCTCTACTCTGCAGGGTATCGGGGCAGATGCTAAGACTTATAGTGAATCTTTGGACACAGTTCAGGGAACCTTATGAAAGGAGTGGGAGATGTAAGATCTGTAGAGAACAGGAGCTCCACAAGGACAGCAACAGATCCAAAAATTCTGTGCAGAGGGGTCTCTTCTAAAACTGATACTCCAGGCAAGGTCCACTCATGGAGATGGCTTGAAACCCCTGCACAGATGTAGCCCATGGCAGTTCAGTGTCCAAGTGGGATCCATAGTAATGGGGACAGGGACTATCTCTGACAGGATCTGATTGGCCTGCTCTTTGATCACCTCTGCCTGAGGGGGGAGCAACCTTGCCAGGCCACAGAAGAAGACAATGCAGCCACTCCTGATGAGACTTGATAGACTAGGATCAGAGGGAAGGGGAGGAAGACCTCCTTTATCAGTTGAATGGGAGAGGGACATGAGTGGGCAAGAGAGATGGTGGGACTGGGAGGGGAGGAAAGAGAGGTACATGGCCGATAAAAAATGATTAAACTGTAATTAATAAAAATAAAAATAGAGAATGTTAAAAAAATAAAATTTTAATAAGAAAATCACACCTACAGTCAAATTATTCAAGATGAATGCTCAAATGAAAAAAAAAATGTCCATCACAGAGTAATCACTTTAAAAATGATCAATATTAAAAATATCTTTGAGGGAGTATTAGCAACAAGTCACTATGGACCATTAATTGAAGCAATCAGCAACATCAGTCTATATTAATATCAAATGTTAGAGACAGAGAGATGGTTCTGCAGGAAAAATCATTAGCTAAAAAATGTGCAATCTAACTTGGAAATACAGAATCACATGAATGTGGAAGGAGAGAACAGTCTGCACAAAGTAGTCTTCTGACCTGAAAATGCTTGTTGTGGCATATAAGAATTCTCACATACATATATTATATATGTATTCACATGCAAGCCCACAATAGTATTATACGACAAAGTAAATTCATAACAATGGTATTTATTATAATGAGAATATATTTTATTTCCAAAGTCAATAATCTTTAATGTCACCTTAAACTCTAATCTTACACATATTTTAAAAGAACACTGGAGTAGGAGCTGGAAAGATGGCCTAGTTGTGAAGACAATTCATAGCTCTTGCAGGAGACCAAAGTTCAATTCCTAGTAGTATCTCATTGGCATTTCAGAGATCTGATGCCCTCTTTCTGTTATCTGTTTGTACCTTCATTTATCTGGTGCACTTAAACTCACATAGACATATACATATACACAGAAAAAAAGAATTCCATTGAGTGGCTCTTTGACCCCCCCCCCCCGCAAGGGAGGAGCAGTCCTGCGAGGCCACAGAGGAGGACTTTGCAGCCAGTCCTGAAGATCCCTGATAAAACAGTGTCAGAGGAAAGGGGAGGAGGGATACAGTTGGGATACAGAGTTAATAAAATGTAAATAATAATAATAATAATAATAATAATAATAATGAAAACTGAAAAAAAGAAAAAAGAATGCAGTATAATATATAACTGTATGGGACCTGATATTAAAATAAGTATGGATGCTCAATGTTTTGCTATTGAAAAGTGCTTTAAATATACTATTATTTAATATATATATATATTAAGGTGCCACTTAATATAAATCAGTGGGACTGGCTTCTTTGTCAGGCAAATAATCTTACAATAGCTCCCCTATCTCCTGGACAGTCAGAGCATAGGGTTCCACATGAAACACAATTCACTAATTTTGCCTGATCAATTATTTCTAGCTCTGCACATATTTTGACTTTGCAATATCAGCATAAGACTCCTTTATTTGAAAAATAAGCATCTCACAAGGAAAAGTTTGTAAAACTAGGGAAATCACATGAAGAGTAATAGTAACTTGTTCAACCTCACTGTTTGCTTAAGAAAAGTCAAATAAAGCAACCTTAAATTAAAAACAGGAAAACCCAGCAGAAAGAGAGGTTGTGAAATGGTGAAAGATTTTAGAAGAAGATGAAGAAAAGCAAAAACAAATTAAATCGTTCCAAAATAATTCATTTTCAGTTTGGATAATATCCACGTAATTTTTTCCTATAAATTAATCATATAAAAGTCCCAGAATGTGATAACTCTTGTTTCAAAGCAATATTGTGCTTCCTAAATAGAATATTGCAGAAATCTAAAACTGTGGTATACTACAAAAAAAGATTAATTTGAGACTCAACTTGATAATTTTATTACTGTGAAATATAAAATAAAATCAACCTTCACTTTAATTATATGTAAAGAAGAAGTATGATTACCTGCACAGATAATAATTGGAAAAATGAAAATACATTATTTTGTTATCTGACAGATAGAAAGCTAGCCTGCTTAAACTGTTCACTCCTTGTATACTAAATGTAACAAATTAGTTACTGTAATGTTATCAAAATCTCACAGTAAAATGCTAGAAGAAAAGGATGACATTTCCCCAATGGAATGTTATATTTCCTTTTTTTCTGTTGGTATTCAGGCAAACAAGGAAAATTTGTGAAAGCTGCTTTTGAGAATTTTTATCATGATAATAACATAATGGCATCAGGGCAAAGTGGCAAATTACTGGAGGTTTCAGTCTAGTACAGAAAGCATTAGAGCTATGAAAATAATATGATGCTTATTTTTTATCCCGATGTAAGTCCATTGGCTAATAAATGCCCTTTTAGTGCTGAAGCAATAGGACTTTTCTGGATTTTAGATATTAATGACTACCATGGATATTTGCAACAGCAAATTGCATTCAGAGATTTGGGTCTACCCAATCAGCCACAGATTGCGCACACTTCAGCAGAATTGGCAGTCATCCAGGACTACTCAAATGTCTAAATTGTAGGCTGGCCAGCTCAAATCTAAGCTAAGGCCAAGTTTTCAAGCCCCAGATACTTAAAACTGAAAAATTCTAGAGTATTTTTTAAACTATCAAAATTTGAATTTCTAAATAAAGGAAGAATGTGTATACTCTTGTTTGAGTGTCCAGTTGCCAAATGACTGGCACAAATATCACCATATCTATGTAAACTGTTAGGAAAAGTTATGTATTTTTCTATTTCATCCCCAAGCAAGTTTTGCAAGAGGAAGCCAAAAGTCTTGGGCAATGAAATTAACAAAGTATAATTTTGTTTTGTTCCTGCTATAAAAATTCCTTTGATGTGTCCTAAGTTCATATTGAATTAATTTAATGTTTTTCATCCATACCATAAATACTTTCAAATTATGAACACTGGATGAATAGAGTTTGATATTAACTAAAGTGGGTATAGATGATTGTCACGCTGACAAGCTCTGAAATCACTGAAGAGATAAGGCTCTCTGTATATCTGTGACAGGTTATCTAGCTTTAAGTTAGTTTGCAGTTATGTTCCATGAACTAAAGTTCTGGACTAAATAAGAAGGAAAAGGTAATGGGAGTACAAACATTTATTCTCTGCTTTCTGACTGTGAATAAAATATGAAGTTCCCTTATGTCCCTGCCACTGTAATTTATCCACAATAATACACATAACCTGGAACTATGAACAAAAATAAATCTTTCTTCCTTAAGTTTCTTTCTTCAGGGCAAAAGCAAAAACAACTAATACAACCACATTGAGATGATAAGGTGTTAACTTCCATCATTTCATTTTTCATTGTACTTTAAATCTGCCTCCTATGAAAAGTTTTACACATAATAGAACCATGACACTTGATGAATATACCTGAAATTTCATGTCATTGTCATAAATCAACAGACCCTTAGCATTTAATCAAATTTTATACTATTAAACTGAATGAGTGTTCGGTTTATCCACTTCCTAATTTGGGCATTAAGGGGAAATTATGAAGGGGCAAAAATGAAATTCTATAAGTATTTTAGACATAAGTGAAATATCTTTACTTTTGATACAATGTAATATTAAATCAACTTAATAGAGAATATGAAAGGAAAAGGAAATGAGACTATTCAATGAATGGTATGAGAGAACAAATGGAAAAGGAAAATAAATACTAGGTGGCTGGAATCTGTAATAATAGTAGAAAATTTTCTATGAAAAGACATGTTATAACGACCTACAAACTTAAAAGAGATAAGAGGTGGAATTACTGCTTTAATCACATGAACCTGGAATATCTTAATTACTCATTGGGAAAAAAGAGAAGTATTTAATGACAAATCAGATAAGTTTAAACCCAAAAAATGATGATGAAAAGAAAACCTCTGTAATCTCAAATTAGGCACCATTCTCCTTGTAGTTGATTCCTCCCCCCCCCAAAAAAAAAAAAATCTCATGTATTAATAAAGGATGAAAAAATTGCAAAGGCTTCAAGAAACCAGCAACTTATTGAAGTATTCAGTGAATATTTAGGAAGAACATTCTGGGTGAAATAGAGATTCAGGTTGAAAGCAAAAAACACTCTGAGTTGAAGCAGGTATAGTTGAAACCAAATCTAGATTGTCATAGAACAGTATATATGTTCTACAATTTTCTAGCAAAATGAGTGATTACAAGCAAAAAGAATGGCTCTAATTACTCTCATTTTATCTTTGCATTGTAGATACATATATTCAATTATCAAGATTTTTATCAAATACATAACAGAATTATTTTATCTCAGTTGGCAAAATAAAAAATAACCAATATAGTTTTAAAACTTATACTTGGAAAACAGGATTTTGAAACTAAATAAATATAAAACTGTTTTGGTAGTCAGTAGACCTTTAAAATTTTCCCTTTATTATTTTAAAGACGTTAGTTATTGGACAATATCATATATGAATAGAGTGGATTCAGGTTACTTTCTTTATCTACCCTTCATTATCTACCTTCATTATCTGCCAAGATCCTGTCACCATGTATGTCTCTTTGCAAGATTCATTACTTTTCGTTGTGTTAATTGGGACCATCTGTATGACAGTTGTAGTAGAACTGGCCATCGGAGTCTGGTGGGGTCACTGGCAGAGACACAAGTGAAGCCACTGACTTCACTTTATTTATTATTTCACTTTTGAAATAATAAATAAATAAATAAATAGATAAAGAAATAAATAAATAAAAGTCTTTTCAAGTGTTAACAGGAAATAATGAATGGAACAGAAAGGTCAAATTAGGATGCGGTTGGGGTGGCAGGAGAAGAAAGAATGATGAGAATAAGTGATATAAATAGCCTTTAGAAAGAGTCACATGAGAGCCCAAGATGGTTGTGACCAGAGTGCACCTTATCTGAGGGGTACAAGATCCAAAACTCTGAAATTGGTTTGTGGAGAGCAGCTGAAGCTAAAACATTGATGCTGAGGCTTCCTCAGAGAGAGGGGACAACCCATGAATTGAGAGGTCAGCCATGGACATCCTCACGGTCTGAGAGTGGTGAATAATCAACACCCCTGCACTTCCCGTTGCCCTAAGCATGGTTTTCTAGCATCTGTAAGAGTCTCCCAGCAGGCATCTGTACCTGCCTCCCAGGTTGGCTGCAGCACCAGGCCTCTGTACTGGCCTCACAAGACTGCAGACTGCTGTACAAGCCTCCCAGTGCTTCTTAGCAGGCAGCTGTATGAGCCTTCCAGGTCTGCTGCAGTGGCAGCGTGGCAACTAAACATAACAGGGGCCTCCATGCTTGGTGGATATCTCAAGTGCAGGCCTCCCTGCCCAGTAGACAAACAGTGGACACCAATGATCTGATAGATCTACACTCTCATTTGCCCCAGTAGGCGCTAAACTGAGAGTAGGGAACAGGAGAACCCAGGTGCTTTCCTATTAGGCCTGCTAGCATGTGAGTGTACTTTCATGTGAATGCATGCAGAGCCACAAATCCAGGGTCCCTCTGCACTATCAGCCACACATTAGAGCCATCCCAGCCAGAGCCACACTGTAGGCAACATAGGGATCCTAGGGACAGCATTCTCAACACTGAAGCTCCTGTTCTGTGGGTCTAACAGTGGAGTACAGGCAAACAATTTCTGAAGCCCAGACAGATCTGAATACCAGGAGAACAGTACTATGGGCCTGTAGGCCACTGAGGCATTCAGGGCACCTGCACAAGGCATTGTACACAAGAACAGTGCAAGAACCTGGAATGATCCTGCTCTTCAGCTCCACATCTACAGGCTCTAGCACTCTTTCCTTCAAGGCACACTTCCACGCACACATCCTTGCTTGAGTCCATGTGTCTGCAACCTTTCTCCCTTAACTACAGCTGAAACACCAACATCCACTCTCAATCAAGTGGACCTCTCTCATCTTCCTGAAGAATATTCCAGACATCAGAAAAACATGAACATACTCTGAATTACAGACCTCAGGAACGAATAGCCAAGGTTACAAATAAGTAAATGGCTAGAGGTGGACGTAAGTACACATCCAGCAAAAATCAGGACACCATGGGTTCACAGCAAACCCCAAAATAAACAGATATGCCAATTAATTGGAAACACAGGAAAATTCTCTGAAATCTATACTTATCCAGATATTAAAGGCACATAAAGAGGAAAACAACAAATCTCCAAAAGAAATGAAGGCAAATACAACCAAACAAATAGAGACACAGGCAGTGGCATAAAGAAAGGAAACAAACAAACAAAAAAATAGAGGCCATCATGGAAAGACAGGAATCCACATTCAAACAGATAAAAAATGATGCAAGACATGAAAACAGAATTAGAATCAATATAGAAAACATAAACAGAGGAAACCCAGGAGCTGGAAAACTTAGAGAAAAGATCAAGAACACAAAGGTAAGAATCACCAACTGAATACAAAAGAGGGAAGACAGAATCTAAGGTGCTGAAGATACACTTGCAGAAATTGATACATCTCTCAAAGAAAAAGTAAAGTCAGAAAAGTTTCAAACACAAAACATCCAAGAAATCGAAGAGACCATGAAAAGACAAACTCTAAGAATAATAAGAATAGACAAAAAGGAAGATTCCATGCTCCAAGCTCTAGAAAATATTTTCAAGAAAAGCATAGAAGAAAATATTCCCAACTTAAAGAAAGAGATATCCATAAACATAAAAGAGGCTTACAGAATACCATATAGACAAGACCAGAAAAAAAGCACCTCACATCACATAATAGTCAAAACACTAAATATACAGAACAAAGAAAAAAATATTAAAAGCAGCAATAGGAAAAAGCCAAGTAACATATAAAGGTAGACCTGTCAGAATCAAACCAGTCATTTGAAAAAAAAACAAAAACAAAAACTATGAAAGCTAGAAGGGCCTGGGCAAACGTCATGCGGACTCTAAGGGACCACAGATACCAGTCCAGACTACTATACCCAGCAAGGCTTTCAATCAACATAGTTGGAGAAAACAAAATATTCCATGACAAAACTAAACTCAAATAATATCTACACAGCAACCCAGTCCTACAGAAGATACTAGAAGGCAAACTCCAATTCAATAAAAAGTACACCCAAGAAAACACAGTATATAGATAACTTCCCAACAAAACAATTAAAAGAAAACAAGCACTGAAACACAGTAACACCCCCAACTCCACAATAAAAGGAATCAACATTCATTCATCACTATTATCTATGAACATCAATGAACTCAACTCTCCAATAAAAAGACACTAAAAGAATGGCTGCAGAAATAGGATCCAACATTCCGATGCATCCAAGAAACACATCTCTGCAACAAGAAAAATACTACCTTAGAGTAGAAGGCTGGAAAAATATTTTTCAAGCAAATGGACCCAGAGAACAAGCTGGAGTAGCCACCCAAATATCTAATAAACTTAACTTTCACCAAAATTAATCAAATAGATGAAGAGGGGCACTTCATTCTTATCAAGGGAAAAATCCACCAGGAGGACAACACAATCCCAAATATCTATGCCACTAATACTAGAGCACCTGCATTTGTAAATGAAACATTATTAAAGCTTAAATCACACATAGATCCCAATACCTTAATAGTGGGAGACATCAACACTCCACTCTCATCAAGGGACAAATTATCTAGACAGAAGCTAAATAGGGAAATAATAACACTTACAAAGTTCTTAAATAAAATGGACCTAATAGCTATCTACAGAGCTTTTCACCCAAAGTCAAAAGTGTATAGCTCCCTTTTAGCACCCCATGGAACCTTTTCTTTTTTTAAAATTTTTTACTTAACTTTTATTAATTATACTTTATTCATTTTGTAGGCCCCCATAAGCTCCTCCCTCCTCCCCTCCCAGTCCTACCCTCCCCCCTTTCTGCATGCATGCCCCTTCCCAAGTCCACTGATAGGGGAGGTCCTCCTCTCCTTCTTTCTGATCTTAGTCTACCAGTTCTCATCAGAAGTGGCTGTATTGTCAGGGTTCTAGGTTATCTCCACAGATAGTCCTTGGTTGGAGTATGAGTCTCTGGGAAGTTCCCTGTGTTCAAATTTTCTTGTTCTGTTGCTCTCCTTGTGGAGTTCCTGTCCTCTCCAGCTCTTACTATTTCCCACTTCTTACATAAATTTCCATTCATGGAGTGGGGGGGCAGCAAGATGGTGGTGCCGAGAGAACACTGTGTCTGAGAAGCAGGACAACACTCTCCGTGCAGCGACCAGGAGACTGAACTCTGGGCCCTAAAACTACAGCTATCATATTTCCCAGGTGAGGGGACGTTCCCACAGCATGGGAATCGGTCAGGTCCACTCTTGGGCCACACAGCTAGAACCCGGAAGAGATACCAGGTAATGCAGACTTTGGGTCTCCGGGCTGGAGCCACAAGCCTGCGTGTCGTGATCACTTTCCCAAGCTGATTGGTGGGCACAAGGGTGCCAGTGACTGGGAGTCCCAGTCGCAAGAAAACCCCACGGGAAGGAAAGTTGTGAGACTGGTCACAGGGTCACCCAGTCTTTCCCTGGAAGGTTTCGCTGACCACAGGTACCTGGCACCATCACAACTGGAGTTCCCGCCTTGCAGAGAGCAGCTGCACACCCAGCTCGAAATCCCTACTCCCTCTTCGGAGGAGGCAGGAGGCGTCCAGCAGAATCTGCCACAGACCACATTGTCTGTACCCCAACCCAAGATCAGGGCTGAGAAAACCCAATCCTTTCGGGCACTCCCCCAAACGCCTCCATAACCCTGCCGCAGCAGAGGAGAAGTATAAAGAGGTGCACAGTGGCTTCACAGTGCCAGAACTCCAGTGCTGTCCAGTGCTGCTGGCTACTCCTAGCAAACAAACTTCAGCTCGGGATCTGGGACTCTGGTCATTCAACACATCCCGAGATTCTCCTGGGTCCAGCACAATAAGGTCTAGCACCAAGTCCTATCAATGGCGCCCGCCCCACGGCCCCTGGCAGAGAAACCCCAGCTCAGGATCAGACTGAGAAGTCCCAACCACTTCTGGCACTCCCCTGAGAGCACCGCAATAAGCTTGCCCTAGTGGAGGGGAGGTCAGAGGGGAAGGACAGAGAGGCAGCCTGCCACAGGACACAGCACCCCCTCTCCAGCACACCCAGCGGCCTTTAGCCGAGAAACCCAAGCTCTGTATCTGAGGACACTCAACCCTACCTGGTACTCTCTCAGGATCAGCAAACATAGGTTCTTCCGCAGGCTGCTTCTGGCAGAGAGATCTGGGCCCTGGATCTGGGATTGAGAACACTCAACCTAACTCTTTCCCGTGCTACCCCAGGACGAGTCAACATAACCCTTACTGGCAGAGGGAAAGGAAAGAGAGGCAGCACACAGGAAAGGTGGACACCGAGTCCTGCGGCCACAGTGTCACAGAGCTGACTGTTAGCCAACCTTCGCATTTGCCGAAGCAGGACCAAATCAGAGAGTAGAGAGCAAGGGGAACCCCTGTGCATTCCAACTGGTCCTGCAAGAGAGTGAGCGAGCCTTCTAGGGAGAGTTTGCCCCAGACCCAGGGCCTCTCCACAGAAGCAACCAGACGAGATCCCTGCCAACCACACCCTTGGGTGGCATCATAGGGATTCTTGGGATAGCAACCTCAAAGTTGAAGCCTCTGCCTTGTGGGTCCACCAGTGTAATCCAGGCAAACAATCCCTGGATCTCAGACAAAACTGCATAATAGTGGCCTGCAGGCCACTGCAATAGTCAAAGAATCAGAGCATGCACACTGCGCCCACTAAAAGCGCATGCGAATAGCGCCAGGGTCACATTCCTTACTTAGGCAAAACTGAAACCACAACACACACTCACAAAACAGTGAACCTCTCTCATATTCCTGAAAAAAAAACAGTCCAGAAAACAAAAAGAGACAATCATAGCCTGAATAACAAACTCGAGGAACAAACAGTGAGGGTTATAAATAACCAGATGGCTAGAGGCAGACGTAAGAACACTCCCAACAAAAATCAGGACATAATGACCTCATCAGCAACACCACAAAACAATGGACACTTCATTTCACTAGATATACAAGAAAACGACCTCAAAACTATGTTTCTCCAGCTATTAGAGGCCCATAATGATGAAATGAACAAAGCTCTCAGAGAAATAGCCAAAGAAATCGAGACAAACTAAGAAGAAGCAAATCGAGCTGTCAGAGAAATGACCATGAAAATTGAGGCAAACAAAGAAGAAATGCACAAAGTTCTCAAAGAAATGTCCACACGAAAAAAGACAAATAAAGAAGAAATAAACAAAGCTCTCATAGAAATACAGGCAATTATAGCCAAAGAAGTAGAGAGACAATTAGTGGTACACAGAGAGGAAACAGACAAAAAAATAGAAGCTGTCATTGAAAAGCAGGACTCCACATTGAAACAGATGAAGGAAATGGTGCAAGACATGAAAACAGAATTAGAATCAATGAAGAAAACACAAATAGAAAAAAAAAAAAAACAGGAGCTGGAGAACATAGAGAAAAGATCGGGAACTACAAAGGTAAGCATCACCAACAGAATACAAGAGATGGAAGAAAGAATTTCAGGAGCCAAAGATACACTTGTGGAAATTGACACGGCTCTCAAAGAAAAAAATAAAATCAGAAAAGTTCCAAACACAAAACATCCAAGAAATCGAGGACACCATGAAAAGACAAAATCTAAGAATAATAGGAGTAGGAAAAAAGAAGACATCAGGCTCAAAGGTCCGCAAATTATTTTCAAGAAAATTATAGAAGTAAACTTTCCCAACTTAAAGGAGGAGATGGCCATAAACATACAAGAGGCCTACAGAACACCAATTAGACTAGACCAGAAAAGAAATTCTTCACGTCTCATCATAGTCAAAACACTGAACCTACAGAACAAGAAAAAAATTCTAAAAGCAGCAAGGGAAAAGGCTAAGTAATATATGAAAGTAGACCTATCAGAATCACACCAGATTTCTCAACAGAAACTATGAAAGCCTGGACAGAAACCATACAGTCCATAAGGGACCACAGATTCCAACCCAGACTACTATGCCCAGTAAAACTTTCAATCAACATAGATGGAGAATTCAAAATATTCCATGAAAAAAAAAAAAACAAATTTAAACAACATCTACATAGTAACCCAGCTCTACAGAAGTTACTAGAAGGAAACTCCAAACCAAAGAAAACAACTACATAGAAGGAAACAGAGGAAATAGATAACTACACAAAAAAAAACAAAAACAAACAAAAAAAAAAAAAACAAATGAATACAAGCAATGAAACTCAGTGACAACACCAACCCCACATCAAAAGAAAGTAAAAATTGTTGGTCACTAGTATCTATCAACATCAACGGACTCAACTCCCCAATAAAAAGACACAGGCTAACAGAATGGTTGCAGGAACAGGATCCAACATTCTGTTGCATGCAAGAAACAAACCTATGCAACAAAGATAAACACTACCTCAGAGTAAAGGGCTGGAAAAATGTCTTTCAAGCAAATGGTTCCAAAAAACAAGCTGGATAGCCATCCTAATATCTAATAAAATAGACTTTCAACCCAAGTTAATCAAAAAAGATAAGGAGGGCCACTATATTGTCATCAAAGGAAAAATCCACCAAGAGGACATCACAATTTTGAATATCTATGCCCCAAATACAAGAGCAACTACATTCGGAAATGAAACAATATTAAAGCTTAAATCACACATTGATCCTAATACCTTAAGTGTGGGAGACTACAACACTCCACTCTCACCAAGGGACAGATCAACTGGACAGAAAACAAATAGGGAAATAAAAACACTTACAGAGTTGCTAAATCAAATGGACCTAATAGATGTCTACAGATCTTTTCATCCAAACTCAAAAGAGTATACCTTCTTTTCAGCACCACATGGAACCTTCTCCAAAATAGACCATATAGTTGGTCATAAAACAAGCCTTAACAGATACAAAATGATTGAAAGAATACCTTGTATTCTATCTGACCACCATGGACTAAAGCTGGACCTCAACAAAAACAGAAATAACAACAAGCCGACACACACATGGAAACTGAACAACTTGTTACTCAATGACAGTTGGGTTAAGGAAGAAATAAAGAAAGAAATTAAAGACTTCCTAGAATTCAATGAGAATGAAGGCACAACATACCCAAATTTATGGGACATATTGAAAGCAGTGCTCAGAGGAAAATTTATAACACTAAGTGCCTGAAAGAAGAAATTCGTAACATCACATACAAACAACTTAATGGCCCAACTGAAAACTCTAGGAAAAAAGATGCAGAAACACCCAAGAGGAGCAGAAGTCTGGAAATAATCAAACTCAGGGCTGAAATCAAACAATTAGAAACAAATAAAACTATTCCTAGAATCAATGAAACAAAAAGCTGGTTCTTTGAGAAAATCAACAAGATAGACAAACCCTTAGCCAAACTAACTAAAAAGCAGAGAGAATCTATCCAAATCAGCAAAATCAGAAATGAAAAGGATGACATAACTACAGACGCTGAGGAAATTCAAACAATCATTAGGTCATACTACAAAAGCCTATATTTCACAAAATTTGAAAACCTAAATGAAATGGACAATTTTTTTTTGATAGATTCTGTCTTCCAACATTAAGTCAAGATCAGGTAGAAAGACTGAATAGCCCTATATTCCCCAAGGAAATTGAAGCAGTCATTCACAGTCTCCCCTCCAAAAAACGCCCTGGGCCAGATGGTTTCAGCACGGAATTCTAACACCAATTCTCCTCAAACTATTCCACAAAATAGAAACAGAAGGAACATTACCAAACTCATTCTATGAAGCCACAGTCACCTTGGTACCTAAACCTCACAAAGACTCAACAAAGAAAGAGAATTTCAGGCCAATCTCCCTTATGAACTTTGATGCAAAAGTACTTAACAAAATGCTTGCAAACTGACTACAAGAACACATCAAAGATATGATCCACTATGACCAAGTAGGCTTCATCCCAGGTATGCAGGGGAGGTGCAATATACAGAAATCCATCAATGTGATCCACCATATTAACAAACTGAAAGAAAAAAACCACATGATCATCTCCCTAAGTGCTGAAAAAGCATTTGACAAAATCCAACATCCATTCATGTTTAAAGTATTGGAGAGATCAGGGATACAAGGCACATATCTAAACAGCAAGCCTATAGCCATCATCAAACTCAATGGAGAGAAACTTAAATCATTCCCACTGAAAAAAGGGACAAAGCAAGGCTGCCCACTCTCTCCATACCTCTTCAACATAGTACTTGAAGTCCTAGCCAGAGCAATAACACAACTAAAGGAGATCAAGGGGACACAAATCAGAAAGGAAGAAGTCAAAGTGTCATTATTTGCAGATGATATGATAGTATACATAAGCAACCCCAAAAATTAAACCAGAGAACTCTTCAAGATGATAAACACCTTCAGCAAAGTGGCAGGATACAAAATCAACTCAAAAAAGTCAGAAGGCCTCATGTATACCAAAGACAAAAGGGCCGAGAAAGAAATAAGGGAAACAATACAATCACAATAGCCACTAATAACATAAAGTACCTTGGGGTGACACTAACAAAGCAAGTGAAAGACCTGTTTGAGAAAAACTTCAAGTCTCTGAAGAAAGAAATTGAGGAAGCTCTCAGAAATTGGAAAGATCTCCCATGCTCATGGATTGGTAGGATTAACATTGTGAAAATGGTCATCCTGCCAAAAGCAATCTACAGATTCAATGCAATTCCAATCAAAATACCAACTCAATTCTTTATAGACCTTGAAAAAAGGACTTGCAGCTTCATATGGAATAAAAAAAACCCAGACTCTCCAAAACAATCCTGTACAACAACAGATCATCTCGAGGTATCTCCATCCCTCATCTCAAGATGTCCTACAGAGCAATAGTAAGAAAAACTGCATGGTGTTGGCAAGGAGGATCAATGGAACCGCACAGAAGACCCAGAAATAAACCAACACACCTATGAATACTCAATTTTGGACAAAGAGGCCAAATCCATTCAATGGAAAAAAAATAGCATCTTCAACAAATGGTACTGGTCCAACTGGATGTCTACATGCAGAAAAATGAAAATAGATCCATATTTATCACCCTGCACAAAACTAAAGTCCAAGTGGATCAAAGACCTCAACATAAAACCAGATACTCTAAATCTGTTAGAAGAAAAAGTGGGGAACAGCCTAGATCTCATTGGCACAGGAGACAACTTCCTGAACAGAACACCATCAGCACAGGCTCTAAGAGCAACAATCAATAAATGGGACCTCATGAAACTGAAAAGCTTCTGTAAAGCAAAGGACACAGTCATCAAAACAAAACGACTGCCTACAGATTGGGAAAGAATCTTCAATAACCCTTTATCTGACAGAGGACTAATATCGAGTATATACAAAGAAATAAAGAAGTTGAAAAGCAGCAAACCAAGTAATCCAATTAAAAAATGGAGAACAGAGCTAAACAGAGAATTCTCGACAGAGGAATATGGAATGGCAGAGAAACACTTAAAGAAATGCTCAAAGTCATTAGTCATCAAAGAAATGCAAACCAAAATGACCCTGAGATTTCACCTTACACCCATCAGAATGGCCAAGATGAAAAATTCAAGTGACAACACATGCTGGAGAGGTTGTGGAGAAAGGGGAACACTCCTCCACTGCTGGTGGGAATGTAAACTGTTACAATCACTCTGGAAATCAATCTGGTGCTTTCTAAGACAATTAGGAATAGTGCTTCCTCAAGACCCAGCTGTACCACTGCTAGGTATATACCCAAACTTTGCTCAAATACACAAAAGGGATACTTGCTCAACCATGTTTATACCATCTTTATTTGTAATAGCCAGAACCTGGAAACAACCCAGATGTCCATCAGCGGAGGAATGGGTACAGAAATTGTGGTATTTTTACACAATGGAATACTACTCAGCAATCAAAAGGGAGGAAATCATGAAATTTGCAAGCAAATGGTAGGATCTAGAAAAGATCATTCTGAGTGAACTATCCCAGAAGGAGAAAGACAAAAACAGTATATACTCACTTATATAGACCTATAAGATATGACAAACATAATGAAATCTATACACCTTAAAAAGATAATCAGGAGAGCGGACAAGGGGTAAGATGATCAATCCTCATTTAGAAAGACAGATGGGATGTGCATTGAACATATGACATGAGTCGACTGATCTCATCTGAAAGAATCTAACTGGCAGTGTATCAAAGCAGATACAAAAACTCATGACCAAACCTTTGGCAGTGTACAGGGAATCATATGAAAGAAGGGGAGTTAGTATGATGGGGAAAGGATAGGAGTTCCACAGGGACCAAATATAGCTGGGCACAGGGTCTTTTCTGAGACTGACATTCAACCAAGGACCATGTGTGGATATAACCTAGAACCTCTGCTCAGATGTAGCCTGTGGTAGCTCAGTAACCAATTGGTTTCCCATAGTGAGGGGAACAAGGACTATTTCTAACAGCAACTAATGCCTGGCTCTTTGACCTCCCCACCCCCCAAGGGAGGAGCAGTCCTGTTAGGCCATAGAGGAGGGCTTTGTTGCCAGTTCTGAAGATACCTGATAAAACAGGATCAGATGAATGGGAGGAGGTCTCCCCTATCAGTGGACTTGGAAAGGGGCACAGTGGAGATGAGGGAGGGAGGATGGGACTGGGAGGGAATCAGGGAGTGGGACATGGCTGGGATATAGAGTTAATAAAATGTAACTGATAAGAAAAAAATAAAATAAAATAAAAATTCCATTCACTCTGTCTGTCAGTTGGACATCAGGCTCAGCATCTCTTTTGAAGGTCTGCATGGCAGAGGCTTTCAGAGGCTCTCTGTGGCAGGTTCCGAGGTTGTTTACTGTTTTCTTCTTCTGGCTTTCAGAGGCCCTCTGTAGCAGGTTCCTGTTTTCTTTTTCTTCTGATGTCCATCCTCTTTGCCTTTCAGGGTGGGGATTGATCATTTTGTTAGGGTCCTCTCTTTTGCTTAGTTTGTTTAAATATACAGATTTTAGTGGGTTTATTCTATGTTGTATGTGTATATGAGTGAGTATATACCGTGTGTGTCTTTTTGCTTCTGGGACAACTCACTCAGGTTGTTCCTTTCCAGGTCCCACCATTTACCTGCAAATTTCATGATTTCCTTATTTTTCATTGCTGAAAAATTCATTTCATTTCAATACTCCATTGTATAGATGTACCACAGTTTTTGCATCCATTTTTCAGTTGAGGGGCATATGGGCTGTTTCCAGCTTCTGGCTATTACAAATAAAGCTGCTACAAACATGGTTGAGCAAATGTCCTTTTTGTGTACTTGCGCCTCTTTTGGATATATACCTCGAGAGGTATGGCTGGATCTTGAAGTAGTGCTCATCCTAGTTGTCTGAGAAAGTGCCAGATTGATTTCCAGAGTGGATGTACAAGTTTACATTCCCACCAGCAGTGGAGAAGGTTTCCCCTTTCTCCACAACCGCTCCAGCATGTGTTGTCACTTGAGTTTTTGATATTGGCCATTCTGATGGGTGCAAGGTGAAATCACAGGGTTGTTTTGATTTGCATTTCCCTAATGGCTAATGAGGTTGAGCATTTCTTTTTAG
This sequence comes from Psammomys obesus, assembly GCF_907164565.1. Lineage (NCBI taxonomy): Eukaryota > Metazoa > Chordata > Mammalia > Rodentia > Muridae > Psammomys > Psammomys obesus. The sequence continues at coordinate 5,908,559 of NW_026590677.1, forward strand.
TGCTTCTCTGCCATTTGATATTCCTCTACAGAGAATTCTCTCTTTAGCTCTGTTCCCCATTTTTTAATTGGATTACTTGGCTTGCTGATTTTCAGCTTCTTTAGGTCTTCATATATACTGGATATGAGTCCTCTGTCAGATAAAGGGTTGTTGATGATTCTTTCCCAATCTGTAGGCAGTCGCTTTGTTTTGATGACGGGGTCCTTTGCTTTACAGAAGCTTTTCAATTTCATGAGGTCTCATTTATTGATTGTTGCTCTTAGAGCCTTGCTATTGGTGTTCTGTTCCGGAAGATTTCTAATGTACCAATGAGTTCTAGGGTATTCCCCAATTTTTTCTAGCCGATTTAACGTGTCTGGATTTATGTTGAGGCCTTTGATCCACTTGGACTTCAGTTTTGTGCAAGGTGATAAGTATGGATCTATTTTCATTTTTCTACATGTAGACATCCAGTTGGACCAACACCATTTGTTGAAGATGTTATCTTTTTTCCATTGTATGGTTTTGGCATCTTTGTCAAAAATCAGGTGTCCGTCAATGTGTGGGTTTATTTCTGGGTCTTCTCTTCAATTCCGTTGATCCACCATTCTGTTTCTATGCCAGTACCATGCAGCTTTTATAACTGTTGCTCTATAGTACAGCTTGAGATCAGGAATGGAGATACCTCCAAAAGATCTTTTATTGTAGAGGATTGTTTTAGCAATTCTCATTTGCTTGTTATTCCATACGAAGTTGAGAATTTTTCTTTCCAGGTCTGTAAATAATTGTGTTGGCATTTTGATGGGAATTGCATTAAATCTGTAGATTGCTTTTGGTAAAATGACCATTTTTACTGTGTTAATCCTGCCCAGCCATGAGCATGGGAGATCTTTCCATCTTCTCATATCTTCTTCTAATTCTTTCTTCAGAGACTTGAAATTTTTTTCACACAAGTCTATTCCCCAAATAGAAACTGAAAGAACAAAACCACATGATAATCTCCCTAGATGCTGAAAAAGCATTTGACAAAATCCAACATCCATTCATGTTTAAAGTATTGGAGAGATCAAGGATACAAGGTACGTATCTAAACATAGTAAAGGCGATATAGAGTAAGCCTATAGCCAACATCAAACTGAACGGAGAGAAACTTAAAGCAATCCCACTGAAATCAGGGACAAGACAAGGCTGCCCACTCTCTCCATATCTCTTCAACAGAGTGCTGGAAGTCCTTGCTAGAGCAATAAGACAGGTGAAGGAGATCAAGGGGATACAGATGGGAAAGGAAGAAGTCAAATTATGACTATTTGCAGATGATATGATAGTATACATGAGTGACCCTAAAAACTGTACCAGGGAACTCCTATAGCTGATAACACATTCAGCAAAGTGGCCAAATACAATTAGCTCAAAAAAATCAGTAACACTCCTGTATACAAAAGACAAAAGGGCAGAGAAAGAAATTAGAGAAACAACACCTTTCACAATAGCCACAAATGACAGAAAGTACCTTGGTGTAACCTTAACCAAGGAAGTCAAAGACTTTTATGAACCTTTTCAAAAATAGACCACATAGTCAGGTACAAAGCAAGGCCTCAACAGATACAAGAAGATCATAATAATTTCTTGTATCCTATCAACAACAACAGAAATAATATAAATCCAACATAAACATGGAAACTAAACAACTCTCTACTCAGTGATGGCTTGCTCAGGGAAGATAGGCAAACAGAAATTATAGACTGCCTAAAATTCAATGAAAATGAAGACACAATTACCCAAAATTATGGGACACAACGAAAGCAGTGTGAAAAGGAAAGTTCATAGCCCTAAGCTCTTTCTGAAAGCAGTCAGAGATATCTCATACAAGCCACTTAACTGCTCACATAAAAACTCTAGGGGAAAAAAATAAGTCAAATATATCTAGGAGGAGAAGGCACTCACAAATATTCAAATTAATGAATTAGAAACAAAGAAAACAATTCAAGGAATCAATGTTACCAAGAGCTGGTTCTTTAAGAAAATCAACAAGATAGAAACCCCCTTTGCCAAACTCACTAAAAGGCAGAGAGAAACTATCCAAATTAACAAAATCAGAAAAGAAAAGGAGGTCATAAGAATAGACACGGAGGAAATCCAAACAATCATTTGTTCTTACAAAAGTCTAAACCACACAAAGACCCAACAAAAAAAGAGAACTTCAGACCTATCTCTCTTATGAACATTGACGCAAAAATACTCAATTAAATACTTGCAAACTGAATCCAAGAACACATCAAAGATATCATCCACCACGATCAAGTAGGCTTCATCCCAGGCATGCAAGGATGGTTAAACATACGGAAATCCATCAATGTAATCCACCACATAAACAAACTGAAGGAGAAAAACCAGGTGATCATCTCCTTAGATGCTGAAAAAGCATTTGACAAAGTCCAACACCCATTCATGTTTAAAGTCTTGGAGAGATCAGGAATACAAGGCACATATCTAAACATAGTAAAAGCAATATACAGCAAGCCTATAGCCAACATCAAACTCAATGGAGAGAAACTTAAATCAATCCCACTGAAATCAGGGACAAGACAAGGCTCCCCACTCTCTCCCTACCTCTTCAACATAGTACTTGAAGGCCTAGCCAGAGCAATAAGACAACTAAAGGAGATCAAGGGGATATAAATCGGAAAGGAAGAGGTCAAAGTGTCACTTTTCGCAGATGATATGATAGTACATATGAGCGACCCCAAAAATTCAACCAGAGAACTCATCCAATTAATAAACATCTTCAGCAAAGTGGCAGGATACAAAATCAACTCAAAAAAATCAGAATCCCTCCTGTATACCAAAGACAAAAGGGCCGAGAAAGAAATTAGGGAAACAACACCCTTCACTATAGCCACTAACCACATAAAGTACCTTGGGGTGACACTAACCAAGCAAGTGAAATACCTGTTTGAGAAAAACTTCAAGTCTCTGAAGAAAGAAATTGAAGAAGATCTCAGAAGATGGAAAGATCTCCCATGCTCATGGATTGGTAGGATTAACATTGTAAAAATGGCCATCCTGCCAAAAGCAATCTACAGATTCAATGCAATTCCGATCAAAATACCAACTCAATTCTTTACAGACCTTGAAAAAAAGAGTCTAAGATTCATATGGAGAAACAAAAAACCCAGAATCTCCAAAACAATCCTGTACAACAACAGATCATCTGGAGGTATATCCATCCCCAATCTCAAGTTGTACTACAAAGCAATAGTAATAAAATCTGCATGGTATTGGCATAAAAACAGAAAGGAGGATCAATGGAACCGCATAGAAGATCCAGAAATAAACCCACACACCTATGAATACTCGATATTTGACAAAGAAGCCAAAACCATTCAATGGAAAAAAAACAGCATCTTCAACAAATGGTGCTGGTCCAACTGGATGTCCACATGCAGAAAAATGAAAATAGATCTCTATTTATCACCCTGCACAAAACTAAAGTCCAAGTGGATCAAAGACCTCTACATAAAACCAGATACTCTAAATCTGTTAGAAGAAAAAGTGGGGTACAGCCTAGAACTCATTGGCACAGGAGACAACTTCCTGAACAGAACACCAACAGCACAGGCTCTAAGAGCAATAATCAATAAATGGGACCTCATGAAACTGAAAAGCTTCTGTAAAGCAAAGGACACAGTCATCAAAACAAAACGACTGCCTACAGGTTGGGAAAGAATCTTCACTAACCCTTTATCTGACAGAGGACTAATATCAAGTATATACAAAGAACTAAAGAAGCTGAAAAGCAGCAAACCAAGTAATCCAATTAAAAAATGGGGAACAGAGCTAAACAGAGAATTCTCCACAGAGGAATATCGAATGGCAGAGAAACACTTAAAGAAATGCTCATCCTCATTAGCCATCAGGGAAATGCAAATCAAAACAACCCTGAGATATCACCTTACACCCATCAGAATGGCCAAAATGAAAAACTCAAGGGACAACACATGCTGGAGAGGTTGTGGAGAAAGGAGAACCCTCCTCCACTGCTGGTGGGAATGTAAACTGGTACAACCACTCTGGAAATCTATCTGGCGCTTTCTAAGACAATTAGGAATAGTGCTTCCTCAAGACCCAGCTATACCACTGCTAGGTATATATCCAAAGTTTGCTCAAGTACACAAAAGGGATATTTGCTCAACCATGTTTATAGCAGCTTATTTGTAATAGCCAGAACCTGGAAACAACCCAGATGTCCATCAACTGAGGAATGGATACAGAAATTGTGGTATTTTTACACAATGGAATACTACTCAGCAATCAAAAAGGAGGAAATCATGAAATTTGCAGGCAAATGGTGGGACCTAGAAAAGATCATCCTGAGTGAAATATCCCAGAAGGAGAAAGACAAACACGGTATATACTCACTTATATAGACCTATAAGATATAATAAACATAATGAAATCTATACACCTAAAAAAGATAATCAAGAGAGTGGACATGGGGTAAGATGATCAATCCTCATTTAGAATGACAGATGGGATGTGCATTGAACGTATAACAGGAGTCTACTGAACGCATTGGAAAGACTCTAACTAGCAGTGTTTTCAAAGCAAAGACTCATGACCAAACCTTTTGCAGAGTACAGGGAATCATAAGAAAGAAGGGGAGTTAGTCTGATGAGGAAAGGATAGGAGCTCCACAAGGACCAAAGATATCTGGGCACAGGGTCTTTTCTGAGACTGACATGCAACCAAGGACCATGTATGAATGTAATCTAGAACCTCTGCTCAGATGTAGCCTGTGGTAGCTCAGTAACCAATTGGTTTCCCATAGTGAGGGGAACAAGGTCTATTTCTAACAGGAACTCAATGACTGGCTCTTTGGCCTCCCCACCCCCCCAAGGGAGGAGCAGTCCTGTTAGGCCACAGAGGAGAGCTTTGCAGCCAGTCCTGAAGATACCTGATAAAACAGGATCAGTTGAATGGGGAGGAGGTCCCCCCTATCAGTGGACTTGGCAAGGGGCACGGTGGAGAAGAGGGAGCGAGGGAGGGACTGGGAGGGAATGAGGGATCGGGACATGGCTGGGGTACAGAGTTAATAAAATGTAACTGATAAGAAAAAAATAAAATACAAAAAAACCACAAAAGTCTATATTCCACAACATTTGAAAATTTATGAAATGTACAGTTTCTTGATAAATTCCATTTACCAAAATTGAATCAAGATAGGTAAATAGAGTAAATAGTGCTATATCCTCCAAGGAAATAGAAGCTGTCATCAAAATTCTCCCTTCCAATCAAATCAAAGGGCCAGATGTTTTAAGCATAGAATTCTACCTTCAAAGAAGTGGTAACTCCAATTCTTTTCAAAGCATTCCATGAAATAGAAACAGAAGCAACCTTACCAATCATTTTCTATGAACCCACAGTCACCTTGATACCTAAAACTTACAAAGACCAAAAAAAAGTGAGAGAATTTTTGTTATGAACATTGATGAAAAATACTCACTAGAATACTTGTAAACTGAATCCAAGAACACCTAAAAGATATCGTCCATCATGAATAAGTAGGCTTCATCCCACCATGCAGGTGTGGTTCAATATATGGAAATACATCAATATAATCCACCATATAAACAACTTAAGGAAAAATAAACACATGATAATCTCCTTAGATGCTGAGAAAACTTTTGAAAAATCCAAAAGCCATTCATGTTTATTGCCTTGGAGAGATCAGTGATACAAGGCACATACCTAAACCTAGTTAAGATGATATACAGCAAGTCTATATCCAACATAAAACTAAGTGGAGAGAAAATTAAATCAATCCCACTGAAATGAGAGGCAAAGATAGGATGTCCACTCTCTCCATATCCTTCAACAAATCCTAGCTGGAGCAATAAGATAACTAAAGGCCATCAAGGGGATACAAATTAGAAAGTACAAAGTCAAAGTATCACTATATGCAGATGACATGAAAGTATACATGTGTGACCCCAAAAATTCAACCAGAGAATTCCTTTGGCTGATAAACAACTTCAGCAAAGTGGCTGGAAACAAAATTAAATAAAAAAAAATCTGTAGCCCACATATATGTAAAGGCAAAATGGCTGAGAAAGAAAGTAGGGAAACTGCACCATTCACAATAGCCACTAACAACATAAAGTGCTTTGGTATGACTCTTACCAACAATTGAAAGACCTTTTGAAAAAAACTTAAAGTCTCTGAATAAAGACACTGAAGAAGATAATCAGAAAATGGAAAGATGTCCCATACCCATTGACCAGTAGATTTAACATACCTAGTAATACCAAAAGCAATTTACACATTCAATGCAATTCTCATCAAAATACCAACACAATTCTTTACACACCTTGAAAGAAATTTGTCAATTTCATATTGAAATATCAAAAGCCTTTAGAATTGCCATAGCAATCCTGTACAACAACAAATCATCTGGAGGTCTCCTCATCCCTGATCTCAAGCTGTAATAGTAATAAAAAGTGTGTGGTACTGGCATAGGAAAAGGCTGGTGGATCAATGGAATTGAATAGTAGAACCAGAAATAAAACACACACATAAAGATACTTGATTTTGACAAAGAAGCCATTACAATTCAGAGGTAAAAAAAAAAAAAAAAAAAAAAAACAACAACAACAAAAACCCAGCATCTTCAACAAATGGTGCTGGTCTAACTGAATGTTGAAGTGTAGAAAAATGCAAATAGATCAACATTTATCACCCTGAACAAAGTTGAAGTGGATCAAAGACCTCAACATAAAACCAGACACACTAAACCAGTTATATTAAAAATTAGGAAAGACCACTGAACTCATTGGCACAGGTGACATCTTCCTGAACAGAACACCAAAAGCTCAGGCTCTAAGATCAACAATTCATAAACAGGACCTCAAGAAACTGAAAAGCTTCTGTACAGAAAAGGACACTGTTGTCAGAACAAAACAACAGGCTACAGACTTGGAAAGGATACTCACCAACCCTATATCTGACAGAGGACTAATATCCAGAATATATAAAGAACTCAAGAAGTTTAAAAGCAATAAATCAAGTAACCTAATAAAAATGGGGATACAGAGCTAAACAGATAATTTTTTTTAATTTAATAAAAACAAATATGGATTTTTTAATAAAAGAATATTGAAAGGTAGAGAAAGTACAACCACTTTGGAAATCAATCTGGCGCTTTCTCAGACAACTAGGAATAGTGCTTCCTCAAGATCCAGCCATACCACTCCTAGGCATATATCCAGAAGAGGCTCAAGTACACAATAAGGACATTTGCTCAACCATGTTTGTAGCAGCTTTATTTGTAATAGCCAGAAGCTGGAAACAACCCAGATGCCCCTCAACTAGAGAATGGATACAGAAATTGTGGTACATCAAACAATGGAGTATTACTCAGCAATTAAAAACAAGGAAATCATGAAATTTGAAGGTATATGGTGGGATCTGGAAAAGATCATCCTGAGTGAGTTGTCCCAGAAGCAGAAAGACACACACAGTATATACTCACTCATATAGACATATAACATAGGATAAACCTACTACAATCTGTACACCTAAAGAAACTAATCTAGAGGGAGGGCTCTGGATAAAAAGCTCAATCCCCATTGCAAAAGGCAAAGAAGATGGACATCAAAAGAAGAAGAAAACAAGAAACAAGTTAGGTGCCTCTCACCAGAGGGCTTCTGAAAGGCTCTGCCCTGCAGACTATCAAAGCAGATGTTGAGACTTATGGCCAAACTTTGGGCAGAATGCAGGGAATCTTATGAAAGAAGTGGGAAATAGTAAGATCTGGAGAGGACAGGAGCTCCACAAGGAGAGCAACAGAACCAAAAAATTTGAACACAGGGGTCTTCCCAGAGACCCATACTCCAACCAAGTACCACGTATGGAGATAACTTAGACACCCTGCACAGATGTAGCCCATGGCAGTTCAATGTCCAAGTGGGTTCCATAGTAATGGAAACAGTGACTGTTTCTGAAAAGAACTGATTGGCCTGCTCTTTGATCACCTCCTCCTGAGGGGATAGCAGCCTTACCAGGCCACTTAGGAAGACAATGCATCCACTCCTGACAAGACCTAACAGACTAGGATCAGAAGAAGAAAAAGAAGACCTCCCCTATCAGTGGACTTGGAGAGGGGCATGTGTGGAGAAGGGGTGGGGAAGTGAAGGATTGGGAGGGGAGAAGGGAGGGAATTAGAGGGGGCATACAAAGTAAATAAAGTGTAATTAAAAATAAAAAATAAACAATCCAATTAAAAAAATTAAAAAAAGAGAAATGCTTAATGACCTTAATAAGCAGGGAAATGCAAATCAAAATGACCTTGAGATTTTACCATATACCCATCAGAATGGCTAAGATCAAAAACTTAAGATACAAAGCATGCTGTAGAGAATGTGGATAAAGAAGAATCATCCTCTATTGCTGGTGGGAATGTAAACTTGTACAATCACTTTGGAATTCAATCTGGCTCTTTCTCAGATGATAAGGAATAGAGCTTCCTCAAGATCCAGCTATAACACTCCTAGTCATATATTCAAAATGTGCTCAAGTACACAACAAGGACATTTTCTCATCCATGTTTGTAGCAGCTCTATTCTTACTAGCCAGAATCTAGAAACAACACAGATGTCCCTCAACAGAGGAATGGATACAGAAAATGTTGTACATTCATTCAATGGAATACTACTCAGCAATTAAAAACAAGGAAATCATGAAATTTGCAGGCAAATCTTTGGAACTAGAAAAGATCATCCTGAGTGAGGTAACCCAGAACCTGAAAAACACATATAGTATATACTCACTTATAAGTGGATATTAGACATATAATATAGGGTAAACCTACTACAGTCTGTACACATAAAGAAAATAAGCAAGAAGAGGACCTTGTGCAAGATGATCAATCCTCACTCAGAAAGGCAAACTGGATGAACATTGGAAGAGGAAGAAAACAGGGGACATGACTGGAGCCTATCACAGAGGACCTGTGAAAGACTCTACCCAGCAGTGTATCAAAGCAGATGCTAAGACACATAACCAAACTTTGGACAGACTGCATGGAATCTTTTGAAAGATGGGGGAGATAGAAAGACATGGAGGGAATAGGAGCTCCACAGGGAGAGCAACACAACCAAGAATTATTTGCAATTGCATATTTGGAAATGTTGGAAGATGAAGTACCATATAATCCTAAACATTACAAGTTATTTCCAATGCCAATAATTCTCTTCCCCACTTGATAGTAGGAAATCAAACTTATTCTCACTTAAAAGCTTTGACTCTCCTGCCTGGATTTCATACTTTTGGAAGGTATTGTTAGTGGAACTTTACTTCTTCGAATTACTTTTGCTATGGTGAAACTACTTGACCAAAAGAAAGTGGAACATTTTTCTGTGGTTTACATTTCTATAGTATAGTCTTCATTGAAGGACATCAGGGCAAAAACTCAGAGAAGGAAACTTAGGGGTACGAGATGATGCAGAAGCCACAAAGATATGCTGCTTATTGCCTTGCTCTAGATGGCTTGTTTACCCTGATTTCCTTTTATTTTTATTTACTTATTTTTTATTCAGTTTATATCCTTGTTGTACCCACATTCCTCCCCGACCTCCCTTTGTGCAGCTCCCTTTACACTCCTACCCAGCTCATCAACTTGCATCACCACTGAACCTCTCCTTTTGACCTATGGCCTGACATTCCGACCAAGGTAAAGTGATAAAAAAGCTAGCATGAGTCCCTGTAAAATGCAATCCCCACTTCCTTTACTAGAGGACCCACATGAGTCCTAAGCTGCCAAACTGATACATCTTTGTAGGGTGCCTAAGTCAGTTCCTATATGGTCCTTGGTTGATGCTTCAGTCTCAGCAAGCTCCTTTTGGGGCCCTAGTAAGTTGGCTTTGTTGGTCTTCTTTGGGAGCTTCCATCGCCGCTAGGTCCTTTTCTCTTTCCTCCCTTTTTCCACAAAATGGCTTAATAATTATAAAATGTTTGGCTGTGAGGCTCTGCATCTGTTTTCAGGTGCTGCTGGGTAGAACATCTCAGAGTACAACACTAACAGGCTCCTGTCTGCAAGCTTAGCAGAGTATCATTCATAGGTTTAAGAGTTGGCACTCTCCCATATGGTGAGTCTTTGGTTGTGTTAGGCATGAATTGGTAATTCCTTCTAATTCAATCTCTGCTCTATTTATACCCCTGCACATCTTGTAGGCAGGATGAATTTTGGGTTGAAATTTTTATGTGTGGGTTGGTGTTACACTCCTTCTGCTGGGAGACTAGTATAGTTAGCAGGTATTTACTTTAGTCTCTATGGTCTTTGTGGTAGGAGACTCTGCTTGATTCCCCTCATATTCTCCCAAGAACCTACCCTAAGTTAGGTCTCCAGCTTGTCACAGAGATATCCACACATTTAGTTTCTCTATTCTCTGCAATCATGTCCTCTCGCCCTTGCTTTCCAAGGGTCCCTTCTCTACCATCTGGGGCCACCTCTCCTACCTTGTTTCCTCTCTTCAGCCACTATCTCTGTCTATTATATCTTAGCTATCCAGTAAGATTTATGCATCCTTCATGTTACTTATGTTTTTTGGGGGGTTTCTGCCTCATAATATGCTTATCCTGTACTGTATGGCTAAAATCCACTTATGAGTGAGTACATACCGTATGTGTCTTTCTGGGTCTGAGTTACCACCCTCAGGATGATCATTTCTAGTTTCAAACATTTGCCTGCAATTTTCATGTTTGCCCTGTTTCTAATAGCTGAATTGTAACCCATTGTGTAAACGTGCCACAGTTTCTTTAGCCATTCTTCAGTTGAGGGAAATCTAAGTTGTTTCCTAGACATGAATAAAGCTGATATGTTGTAGTAAAAACTTAAAATGGGCTGTTGAGCTATGTATTATTAGCCCTATGATCATTACCACCATAATATTTAACACACTATCACATGTAATAAGACACAGAAGCCTGTTAGATTTTATAAGTGCCTTATTTACCTTGGGCCAGGCAGATATTTATCTTATATTGTCTTAATACCCTCACCATCAATCTCCTGGCCACCAGCCCATGCCATCCACCTTAATCCTCTTTGTCTGGTCTACCTTCCATATATAATCCTATGGTACTTTATTTTTCATCTGGTCCTCTCCCCATCTTTATTGGAATCCTTTCTTTTGGCCTATGTGGTTTCTTTTCCAAGCTAACCTATCCAGTGTTCCTCCTTCCTCATCTCTTTCTGTTTGTCTCACCTTCCTGTGATTCCTCCTGGCATTCTTCAAAGCCTGGGGACATTAGCTAGGCCTACCACTTTCTGTCCTGCTCAGGTGAAGGCTAATTAATTAGGCAACCACGTGTAATGATGTAGGCAGGTTTACACAGATGGCCAGTAATTAGCATCAGACAAACCTCCAACACTGATATTTAGAATAAAGCTGCTATGAGCATAGTTGAGCAGGTATCCTTGCTCTATGGTAAATATTCTTCTGGGTATATACCCAGGAGAGGAATTCCTAGGTCTTGAGGTAAATTTTATTAGAAAGGGCCAGATTGATTTACAAAGTGGTTGTACAAGTCTACACTCCCACCAAAAATGGAGGAGTATTTCCATTTCTCCACAACCTAGCCAACATGAACTATCACTTCAGATGTTTATCTTAGACATTCGGAAGAGTGTAAGATGGAATCTCATCTTCGATTTGACTTGTGTTTCCCTGATGACTATGGAAGTTGAGTATTTCTTTAAGTACTTCTCTGCCCTTTGGTATTCCTCTGTTCAGAAGTTTCTGTTTAGTTATGTGTCCCAGTTTTTTAATTGTGTTATTTTTTTCATTTGGGTTTGATTGCTTCATTTCATTATATGTTTTAGATAATAGCTCTTTGTCAGATATAGGATTGGTGAAGATATTTTCCCAATACATAGACTACTGTTTGGTTCTGTTGACATGTCCTTTGCCTTAAAGAAGCTTTTCAGTTTTAAAAGGTACCAGGTACTAATTGTTGATCTTCGAGTATGAGCTGTAGGTGTTCTGTCAGGAAGTTGTCTACAGTGGCAATGAGTTTAGGTCTCTTCCCCACTTTCTCTCCTAATAGATTTATTTTGTCTGGTGTTATAATGAGGTCTTTGATCCACTTGATTTGAGTTTTGTGCATGGAGATAAATATGCATCTATTTTCATTTTCCTACATGTAACATCCAGTTAGACCAACATCATTTGTTGAAGATTCTGTCTTTTTCCCATTGTATGCTTTTGGCTGCTTTGTCAATGATCAAGTGACCTTAGGTATGTTGGTTTATTTCTTGGTGTTCAATTTGATTCCATTGATCAATCAGTCCATTTCTGTGCAGTGTAAGGGTTGGGCTCTGGATCCATCTTTCAGGCTCTCTCCTTGCCAATTACCCCCAGTCAAACACGCTCATTATCAGTAGTATCTTCTACTCTGGGCTCCACCTCCTCTTTTTTTTGCCTTTTTTTAATTAATTACACTTTATTCATTTTGTATCCCCCCATAAGCCCCTCCCTCCTCCCCTCCCAATCCCACCCTCCCTCCCCTTTCTGCATGCATGCCACTCCCCAAGTCCACTGATAGGGGAGGTTCTCCTCTTCTTTCTGATCTTAGTCTATCAGTTCTCATCAAAAGTGGCTGCATTGTCCTCTACAGTGGCCTGGTAAGGCTGCTCCCCCCTCAGGGGAAGTGATCAACGATCAGGCCAATCAGATTTTGTCAGAGGCAGTCCCTCTTCCCATTACTATGTAACCCACTTGCACACTGAACTGCCATGGGCTACACCTGTGCAGGGGTTCCAGGTCATCTCCACGAATAGTCCTTGGTTGGAGTATGAGTCTCTGGGAAGTTCCCTGTGTTCAAATTATCTTGTTCTGTTGCTCTCCTTGTGGAGTTCCCTTCCCCTCCAGCTCTTACTATTTCTCACTTCTTACATAAAATTCCATTCACTCTGCCCATCAGTTGGCCATCAGGCTCAGCATCTGCTTTGACAGTCTATACTGCAGAAGCTTTCAGAGGCCCTCTGTGGCAGGTCTCAAGGTTGTTTCCTGTTTTCTTCTGGCTTTCAGAGGCCCTCTGTAGCAGGTTCCGAGGTTGTTTCCTATTTTCTTTTTCTTCTGATGTCCATCCTCTTTGCCTTTCAGGATGGAGATTGAACATTTTAGTTAGGGTCCTCTCTTTTGCTTAGTTTGTTTAGATGTACAGATTTTAGTGGGTTTATTCTATGTTGTATGTGTATATGAGTGAGTATATACCATGTGTGTCTTTTTGCTTCTGGGACAACTCACTCAGGATGATCCTTTCCAGGTCCCACCATTTACCTGCAAATTTCATGATTTCCTTATTTTTCATTGCTGAGTAATACTCCATTGTATAGATGTACCACAGTTTCTGCATCCATTCTTCAGTTGAGGGGCATATGGGCTGTTTCCAGCTTCTGGCTATTACAAATATAGCTGCTACAAACATGGTTGAGCAAATGTCCTTTTTGTGTACTTGCGCCTCTTTTGGATATATACCTCGAGTGGTATGGCTGGATCTTGAGGTAGTGCTCATCCTAGTTGTCTGAGAAAGTGCCAGATTGATTTCCAGAGTGGATGTACAAGTTTACATTCCCACCAGCAGTGGAGAAGGTTTCCCCTTTCTCCACAACCGCTCCAGCATGTGTTGTCACTTGAGTTTTTGATATTGGCCATTCTGATGGGTGCAAGGTGAAATCACAGGGTTGTTTTGATTTGCATTTCCCTAATGGCTAATGAGGTTGAGCATTTCTTTTTAGTGCTTCTCTGCCATTTGATATTCCTCTACAGAGAATTCTCTCTTTAGCTCTGATCCCCATTTTTTAATTGGATTACTTGGTTTGCTGATTTTCAGCTTCTTTAGGTCTTTATATATACTGGATATGAGTTCTCTGTCAGATAAAGGGTTGGTGATGATTCTTTCCCAATCTGTAGGCAGGCGCTTTGTTTTGATGACGGGGTCCTTTGCTTTACAGAAGCTTTTCAATTTCATGAGGTCCCATTTATTGATTGTTGCTCTTAGAGCCTGTGCTGTTGGTGTTCTGTTCAGGAAGTTTTCTCCTGTACCAATGAGTTCTAGGGTATTCCCCACTTTTTTTTCTAGCCGATTTAACGTGTCTGGTTTTATGTTGAGGTCTTTGATCCACTTGGACTTCAGTTTTGTGCAGGGTGATAAGTATGGATCTATTTTCATTTTTCTACATGTAGACATCCAGTTGGACCAGCAACATTTGTTGAAGATGCTATCATTTTTTTCCATTGTATGGTTTTGGCATCTTTGTCAAAAATCAGGTGATTCTTTGTCAAAAATCAGGAAATATATTTTTTGGGTGTCCTATGAAAATGTAGGATATTGGCCAAGTCTCAGTGTGTGGGTTTATTTCTGGGTCTTCTGTTCGATTCCATTGATCCACCATTCTGTTTCTAATTTATTGCATATTTTTGCATTGATTTTTTTCATGAGTAAAATTGGTCTGAAATTCTCATTATGGAGTCTTTCTCTGTTCATGAGGGGGACTGTGGATTTGTAGAATGAATTTGACAATGTTCCTTCAGGTTCTTTTTTATGGAATAGTTTGAGAAGTATTGGTATTACCTCTTCCTTAAATGTCTGGTAGAATTCTGGGCTAAAACCTTTGGAACCTGGGCTGTTTTTGGTTGGGAAATTTTGATGACTGCTTATACTTCCTTGTGAATTATAGGACTGTTTAAACTGTTTACTTCATCTTGATTTAACTTTGGTAAGTAAAATCTATCCAGAAAATCATCTATTTTCTTTAGATTTTTCAATTTTTTGAATACTCGCTTTAGAAGTTAGACTTAATTATTTTTTTGGATTTTTCTAGGTATCTGTTATGTCCCACTTTTCATTTCTGATTTTGTTAATTTGGATACTCTCCTCATGTCTTTTAGTTAGTTTGGCTAAGAGTTTTTCTATTTTGTTGATTTTCTGAAAGAACCATCTCTTGGTTTCATTGATTCTTTGTACCATTCTCTTTGTGCAGTTTTCACTGAACCTAATTTATTTAGGGTTCTTAAATACCTTTATCTCCCTTCCAAATGGTCTAAATCACTTTTATCTACTTCCTGATTAGGGTCCATGGGTCTTTAGGGAATTACCAAATTCAGTTTTCAGAATACCAGTAGTCCATTCCAAAGGACAAAATCAATTAGCAACAGGATGTCAGTGAAAGGAGCAAGACTCAGTTGGATTTCTCTAAGAAGTTTTCTGGAATGCTTCTCTCTGTGAAATCAAGTGCCAAAGCTCAAAGATCAACACAGCAATTTTGACCCAAAAAGATATGTCTCTTGGTGTGTAGGCCTCCATATATGACCTATCCTCAGAGTCTACACACGGATGTTCTCAGCTGGCCAAAGTAACACCCCTTTCACATAAGAGCTCACAGCAAACATCACATGCCCTTTCATAAGCCAACCTACAGCAAAATATCATGTGCCCAGCTTACAGCAAAGCATCACGTGACAAAACTAAGTCTTCAAGGAAACCAGAAACTTCCACTTTATAGCCCCCTTTCTATTTACAAAAATGTTTTTATGTTAACATTAACAATCTATACACAATAAGAATCATTATTGGAACCATGAAGCTAGAAGTACACATTAAACAACAATCAAACAAAATAACACTAAATTTTCATCATTATACAATAATTAAACAAAATAGTTTTTAAATTTCCAAAGTTATACTAAATAACCTTAAATTTCTGTCAATAATACAATAGTTACACAAATAACCTTAAATTTCTATCAATATAACTTAAATTTACACAAAATAAACTTAAATTTTTAGCAATATGTAATACAAAATAACCTTGTTTCTATCAATATGCAATACAATATAACCTAAATTTCTATCAATATTGATTAATCTATAGCAAAAGAAAATAACTCATCAAATGGCCAAAAAAATCCTCCCCACCTTTGGGGAATGGGGAATTCCTGTCAGGAAATATATTTTTTGGGTGTCCTATGAAAATGTAGGATATTGGCCAAGTCTCAGGAAAGCTAGCTGTATTTTCTCTGGCAATTATCTGTGCTGTCTCTCCAGTCCCTGTATTGCCTGTCTAGTCTCTGTGTTTTCTATCCATTCTCTGTGTTGTCCATCTTTTGGGTTAACCCTTTTGAAGATTATTTGCATACGAAATTTGGAAAAATCAGTAATTGAGGCAGTCTGTGAGAGTGAATTATCTGCGCTGTTTGCTTTGTGAAGATATTCATGTCTCAGGTGATAGGTTTTCCCTGGTTATATCTAATCTTTATAAGTTTTGTTTGTGACTATATTTTGTCATTCCCAGTAGATACATAATCATAACTATGTCCCCATCTCAAAACTACTGCAGGTTTCCATTCTAATATTACCACATCCTTATAGTATATTGGTTGTCTTAGTTCTTCAGTTTTTACTATAACCCTGTGTCTCTCAGGTGCTGTTCCATTTTTGCCAACAGTAAGAAAATTTAGAGTTAACAAAGCAGTATTTAGTCGGTCCCTGGTTTTTTTTGTTTGTTTGTTTTTGTTTTATTCCTCAGTTTTGTTTAATAAACGCTCATTTAAGGTATGATTTACTCTTTCTACAACTTCTTTTCTTGTAGGACTGTGCTTTATATTATAATATGCAAAGAATTGTTTCATCTTACTGGATATATATGCAGGAGCAGTAAGAGTCTTAATTTTTTAGGTATCCCATAATTGCCATTATTTCTAATAAGTGTGTAATTATGCAATCAGCCTCTTCTGAATTTACAGTAGTTGGGCATTTTCCAGTAGTATCGTGTATATACTTTGTTTTCCAAATTCTGTAAAATGAAAAACTTCCATCTGCTAGGTTTCATTTTATTTGGCACCCCTAGGGTTACTATCAGAATGTAATAGAATTTGTTTGTTTAAAAAAAGTGTAGGACATTTTGTTATTATTATTATTTTGGCTTGTGGGCAAGTGATAGAATTTTTTTTTCTTTAATCTTTCCCATTAATATCATGCTTCTCATGAAATTCTCATGAAAACACAATTTAGCATGCCACAAGGATCATGGCATGCATTTTGTTTTGTTTTTTTAATGCTGGCAAGTTACTTCATGTGATTCTCATGATGATACCCATGTCATAAAGTCCACAACAATTAAGATTGCACTGTTCTTAATACATCGGCATGTGTGTCTGTGTGTAGAATAAATAGAGAAAAAAGAGAGAAGAGAGAGAGTTCATTTTCAGTTGCTATGATAAAATTATTGAAGAAAACAAATTGAGAAGGAATAATGGTGTCTTTGGCTTACACTTCTATGTCACAGTACATCATTATGAGAAGCCAAGACAGGAACTCAAACAATAGCTTATGAAGAAACATTACTTGAGTAGTGGCTTATTCTCAATGGGTTGCTAAGCCTGCTTTCATACACAATTTAGGACCTCTTGTTCAGTCATAGTACCAACAATAGGGGGCTAGACACTCTCTTATTAATTAAAAATCAAGAGATTTCCCAGGGACGTGCCCACAGGTCCCATCTTCTCAGGTTACTCTAGTCTGCCTCAGCTTTACACAGATTAAGCAGCACCCATAATGTATAGACTCACTATAATTTGTACTGGTTTACATGGTACGTTCAGGTTTATCTAGGTAAAATGGTTCTTTTACTTAATCACTGAGTAGTAACTCTCAAGCTACATTTCCAGAATGAGTTTAGATTATGCTGATAATTTTTGCCTGTAACAATTATTAAATATCAAGTGATACTTCTTCAGATCTATAACTTTTATCATGCATCAGTTGAAATAAGAAAGATATTTGTCATATTTTCTGAGTATTTTAGTATATGCATTTTTAAGTATAGACTCCTGGATGTTTATTTTATTTTACAGAGTAATTTTTTTAATTTTTTCTTTTATTTTTGTTTTGTTTTCAACACATTGTGACCAATTTCCCAGTCTTCCACTCCTCCCAGTACTCCCAGTACAACCCCTCTCCGTCCCCACACCTCCCTTTTCTTCCAGATCTATTCCTCTTCCATTTTCTTTCAGAAAAGAGAAGGCTCCCAGGGGTATTTACCAAACCCTGCTTAACAAAATCCACTTAGAAAAGGCATAAACACTCATATCAAGGCTGGATCACTCAATTCAGTAAAAAGAAAAGGGTCCAAAGAGTCAGAGATATTTCCATTTCCACTATTAGAATTCTTCCAAAACCAACAGGCTAAACAACTATAATATATATGCAGAGGGCAGAGCATAGACCCATACAGGCTTCATGATAGCCACTTCAGTCTTTATAAGCCCCTATGAACACTAGTTGATGTTTGTGGGCTATGTGCTCTTGGTGTCCTTGAACCTTCTGGCTCCTAAAATACTACTTCACTTCTTCTTCAGGGTCCCCTAAGGTCAAAGAGAGGGACCCAGGATAGATTGTAAGTTGAAGATTTTGTTGCAGTGTTTGTTTTCAAGTCCCACCAGTGGAACCTTTGTCTAATTACAAAAGATGGCCATCTCAGACTCCTCCATTAGTAGGAGTCCTCAGTAAGATCACCCTCATAGAATTTTGGGATTTTATATTTAACTAGGTTTCCGTACCCCCCCAACCAAATGCCCTACAGTGACTGTCATCTTTCCACATACTCCATCCTTCTGTTACTCTCCTACATGATTCATACAATTTAAATTCCTACAGGACTCCAATCCACTCAATAAATTTATTTCCTGTTCCCCAGGTGACATGTATTAGGCCTCTTCTTGTTACTTATCCTCTCTGTGTCTATGTGTTGTAGTTTGATTATCATATACTTAACAGCTATTATCCACTTATAAGCATATACATACCCTCTTTGTATTTCTGGGTCTGAGTTACCTCACTCAGGATCGCTTTTTTTTCTTTTTGTATCCATTTGCCTGCAAATTGTATGATGTCACTATTTTTAAGAGCAGAATAATACTCCACTGGGTAAACATGTAATAATTTTTAATACATACTTTATCTGAGAAAAATAAAGTTGTTTTCAGTTGCTGGCAATTATGAATAAAGTTGCTATGAACATAGTTGACTAAGTGTCTTTATAGTAGGATGCATAATGCTTTGAGTATATGACCAAAATGGTAAGGCTGGTCTTGAGATAGATCAAGTGCTGGTTTTCTGAAGAACCACTATATTGATTTCCAAAATCAGGTGGATTTATTCCTAATTTTCTGAGAAAGCTCCAGATATATTTTCAGAGTGGTTGTAAAAGTTTACAATCCCACCAGCAGTGAAGGAGCATGCCGTTTGCACCCCACCATGGCCAGCATGGGCTGTCACTTGTGTGATCTTAGCAATTCTTGAAGGTTTATCATGGAATCTCATGATAGTTTTGATTTCCATTTCACTTATTACTAAGGATGCTAAACATCTCCTTAAGTGTTTATCAGACATTTGGGGTTCCTCTATTGAGAATTCTTTGTTTATATCTGTACCCCAATTTTATCTTTTTATGTATACTTTTTTAAATTCATTCATTATGAATCCTGATTGAAGACCCCTCCCTCAACTCCTCCTTGTCTTAACTCCTCTCCTTCCTTCCGAACCCCTTCCCCTAGTCCACTGAAAGGTAGAGTTCTCCTCCTCTGTCATCTGCCCATAGCTTATCAAGTTTCATCAGGACTACCTGGATCCTCTTCCTCTGTGACCTGGCCAGGCAGCTTCTCCATGGGGAAGTAATGAAAGAGCAGGCAACCAATTTCATGACAAAGGCAGCCCCTGCTCTGCTCTCCTTACTCAGGAAACTCACTTAGATACAGAGCTGTCAGTTGGCTACATCTGACCAAGGGGTCTTGGTCCTCTTCATGCATGGATCTTGGTTGGTGCATCAACTTGGCAGGACCCACTAGGCCCAAATTTTTAGCTTTTTTTGGTCTTCTTGAGGAGATCCTGTCCCCTCTATGACCTTCCATCTCTCCTTTCTTCCATAAGACTCCCTGAGCTCTGCCCAAAATTAGGCTGTGAGTCTCAGCATCTGCATTGATCCCCTGTTTGATGGAGTCTTTCAGAGGACTCTTTACAGTAGGCTCCCATCTTGTTCCCTTTCTTCCAATGCTTCTGGTGTCTATCCTGATTGGCATTCTGAATGAAATTTAATTGGGTCCACCTTTTTTGTTTAGCTTCTTTAGGTCTGTAGATTTTAGTATGGTTATCCCATATTATATGGCTAATATCCACTTATAATTGAATGTATACCATGAGTGTCTTTCTGTTTCTGGGTTACCTTACTCAGAATGATCTTTCTAGTGCCATCCATTTGCCTGCAAAATTCATGATTTCCTTGTTTTTAATAGCTGAGTAGAATTCCATTGTGTAAATTTACCACAATTTCTGTATCCATTCCTCAGCTGAGGGACATCTAGGTTGTTTCTAGATTCTGGCTATTAGAAATAAAATTTTATGAACATAGTTGAGCAAATGTCCTTGTTTAATGGTGGGGCATCTTTTGGTTATATGCCCAGGAGTATAGCTCGTCCTTGAGGTAGTGCTATTCCCAATTTAGTGAGTAAGTGTCAGATTAATTTACACAGTGGTTGTACAAGTTTGCACTCTCACCAGCAATAGAGGATCATCCCCCTTTCTCCACATCCTCTCCAGCAGGTGATGTCACTTGAGTTGTTTATCTTAGTCATTCTGATCTGTGTAAGATGGAATCTCAGAATTGTTTTGATTTGCATTTTCCTGATGGCTAAGGATGTTGAGCATCTATAACCCCTAATAAAATAGAACTAGTTATTAAAAATTTCCAAAGCCAAAACCAGTCTACCAACCGACCAACCAAAAAAAAAAACAAAACAAAACAAAACAAAACAAAACAAAACAAAACAAAACAAAAACATGGCCATATGGTTTTACTGCAGATTTCTACCAGACTTTCAAAAAAGAGCTAAAACCTATACTCCTCAAATTATTCCACAAAATAGAAACAAAAGGACCATTGTAAAATTCATTTTTTGAGGTCATAGTCAGGCTGCTACCCAAACCACACAGAGTATTATTCATTACTACCTGAACTTGATCACTGGCACAACTTTCAAGCTGGTTCAGTTGTCATTTTAGAAAATTTCCCTAAGTTATTAATATTTCCTTGTTTCTTACGTAATAATAGAGTTGATGTTCATCTTATACATTCCTTAAACAAACACTGAAAAGTCAGCTTTGTTTTTCAAAGAAGAAAGCCTCTTTTCTTGTAATAGAGAAGATAAATAAGAAATAGAAGATAAATAAGAAAGAGGACCGGGGGTAAGATGATCAATCGTCGCTTAGAAAGACAAATGGGTTCTGCTACAGACCACAGCACCTGGACTCCAGCAGAACCGGCAGCTCCTATCAAAGAAGTCCGGGCTCAGGATCTGGGATTGAGGACACTCAACCCTTCATGGCACTCCCGAGGACCTGCCACCATAAGACTTCCCTGGAAGAAGGGAAGGACAGAGAGGTAGCCTGAGGATTCCACCACAGGCCACAGCGCCTGGGCCTAGGTTTTGGGATCTGGGACAGAGGTTATTCAGTCCCCACTCCTACCACCCACTCCCACCCAGCATTCCCCTGGACAGTCCCACATAATTATTCGCTGGTGGAGGTAAAGGATACAGAAGGGGCCTGCAGAGTCTGCCACAGACCACACTGCTCAGGCTCCAGCATCGACTGTGCCCAGCACAGCACACAGTGCTGGTGGACAGCAAGACCTGCTGCTTGAGGACCACTGAGCTGACTGTTAGCCTATACCTGCATATGTCCCAGCAAGATCAAATTGGAGAGTAGAGAACAAGGGGAAACCCTGTGCTTTCCTACTGGCCCTGCAAGAGAGTGAATGTGCCTTCAAATGAGGGCTTGCAGAGCCCCAGATCCAGGGTCCCTCTACATAAGCAACCAGACAGCAGATCCCTACCACCTACACTCATAGTGTGGGCAAAATAGGGATTCCTGGAACAGTGTTTCCAACACTGAAGCCCCTGCTCTGTAGATATATAAGTAAATTCCAGGCAAACAATTCCTGGAACCCAGACAGATCTGCATACCAGTGGTCTATAGGCTACTGCAATAGTCAGGGAATCTGCACCTGCTCAGTACCTGCAAATAGCACCAGTGTCACATTCCTCACTTAAGTACAGCTGAAACAAAAACACACACTCCCAAACCAGTGAATCTCTCTCATCTTCTTGAAAAACAATACAGAATCCAGAAAAAGACGTTCCTAGACTGAAGTACAGACTCCAGGAACAAACAGTGAGAGTTAAAGATAAGCAGATGGCCAGAGGCTGACGTAAGAACACACCAACCAAAATCAGGACATCATGGCTTCACCAGCAACCTCCCAAATCAACGGACACTTCAATTCATTGGAAACACAAGAAAATGACTTTAAAACTATGCTTTTCCAGTTATTAAAGGCTCATAAAGAGGAAACGAACAAATCTCTCAGAGAAATGGACAAAAATTTTGAGGAAAACAAAGAGGAAATGAACAAGGCTCTCAAAGAAATAACCACAAAGATGGAAGCAAAGAAAAAATGAACAAATCTCTCAAAGAAATAAAGGCAAATACTACCAAACAAGTAGAGTCACAATTAGAGGCATATAGAGAGGAAAGAAACAAAAAATTAGAAGCCATCATTGAAAAGGGGGACTCCACATTCAAACAGATGAAGAAAAATCTGCGAGACATGAAAACAAAATTAGAATCAATAAAGAATAAACAAACAGAGAAAAACCTGGAGCTGGAGAACATAGAGAAAAGATCAGGAACTACAAAGGTAAGAATCACCAACAGAATACAAGAGATGGAAGAGAGAATCTCAGGTGCCAAAGATACACTTGCAGAAATTGATATATCTCTCAAAGAAAAAGTAAAATCAGAAAAGTTCCTAACACAAAACATCCAAGAAATCAAGAACAACATGAAAAGACAAAATCTAAGAATAAAAGGAATAGAGGTAAAAGAAAATAAAAGGCTCCAAGGTCTGGAAAGTATTTTCAAGAAAATCATAGAAGAAAATTTCCCAACTTTAAGAAAGAGATGTCCATAAACACACAAGAGACCTACACAACACCAAACAGACTAGACCAGAAAAGAAACTCCTCATGTCACATCATAGTCAAAATACTGAACGTACAGAACAAAGAAAAAATATTAAAAGCAGCAAGGGAAAAAAGCCAAGTAGCATATAAAGGTAGACCTATCAGAATAAAACCAGATTTTCAACAGAAAATATGAAAGCCAGAAGGGCCTGGGCAGATGTCATGCAGACCTTAAGGGACCACAGATGCCAACCTAGACTACTATACCCAGCAAAAGTTTCAATCAACATAGAAGGAGAATTCAAAATATTCCATGGGAAAACCAAATTTAAACAATATCTACACAGCAACACAGCCCTACAGAAGTTACTGGAAGAAAAATTCCAATCCAAGGAGAACAACTACATCCAAGGAAACATAGGACATAAATAACTGCACAAGAAAAAACCCAAAAGAATACAAGCAATGAAACACAGAAACAGCACCATCCCCACATCAAAAGAAAGTAACATTTGTTGGTCACTTGTATCTATCAACATCAATGGACTCAATTCTCCAATAAAAAGACACAGACTAACAGAATGGTTCCTGAAACAAGATTTAATATTTTCTTGCATCCAAGAAACACACCTATGCAACAAAGATAAACAATCCCTCATAGTAAAAGGCTGGAAAAATGTCTTTCCAGCAAATGGACACAGAAAACAAGCTGGGGTAGCTGTCTTAATATCTAATAAAATAGACGTTCAACGAAAAATAATCAAAAAATGATGAAGAGGGTCACTACATTATAATCAAAGGAAAAATCCACCAAGAGGATATTACAATTCTGAACATCTATGACCCAAATACAAGATCACCTACTTTTGAAAATGAAACATTATTAAAGCTCAATTAACACATGGATCCCAACACCTTACTAGTGGGAGACTTCAACACCCCACTTTTACCAAGGGACATATCAATTGGAAAGAAACCAAATAGGGAAATAAAGGCACTTAGAGAGGCCCTAAATCAAGTGGAACTAATAGATGTCTACAGAACATTTCAACTAAACTCAAAATAGTATAATTTCTTTTCAGCACCTCATGAAACCTTCTCCAAAATAGACCATATAGTTGTTCACAAAGCAAGCCTCAACAGACACAAGAAGATTGAAATAATCCCCTGTATTCTACCTGACCACAATGGACTAAAGCTGGACCTCAACAACAATGGAAATAGCAAAAAGCCTACATGCACATGGAAACTGAACAACTTGCTTCTCAATGACAGCTGGGTTAAGGAAGAAATGAAGAAAGAAATCAAAGACTTCCGAGTATTCTATGAAAATGAAGGTACAACATAGCCAAATTTATGACACACACTGAAAGCAATGCTCAGAGGAAAATTTATAGCACTAATTGCCTTCAAGAAGAAATTTGTAACATCACATACAAGCAACTTAATGGCCCAACTGCAAACCCAAGGGGAAAAAAAGAAGCAGATACACCCAAGGGGAGCAGACAGCTGGAAATAATCAAATTCAAGGCTGAAATCAACAAATTAGAATCAAATAAAACTATTTAAAGAATCAGTGAAACCAAGAGCTGGTTCTTTGAGAAAATCAACAAGATAGACAAACCCTTAGCCAAACTAGATAAAAGTCAGAGAGAAACTATTCACATCAGTAATATCAAAACTGAAAAGGGGGACATAAGAAGAGACACTGAGAAAATCCAAACAATTTAGGTTGTATTACAAAAGCCATTTGCCACAAAATATGAAAATCTAAATGAAATGGACATGGATTCGATCTAATAAAATTAAGTCAAGATCAGGTAGGAAGATTGAATAGTCTTATATCCCACAAGGAAATTGAAGCAGTCATCAACAGTTTCCCCTCCAAAAAAAGGCCTGAGCCAGATGGTTTTAGCACAGAATTATACCAGACCTTCAAAAAAGTGTTAACTCCAATCTTTCTCAAACTATTCCACAAAATAGAAACAGAAGGAACATTACCATGCTCATTGTATGAAGCCACACTCACCTTGATACCTAAACCACACAAAGACCCACCAAAAAAAGAGAACTTCAGACCTATCTCTCTTATGAACCTTGATAAAAAATTCTCAATAAAATACTTGTAAACCTAATACAAGAACACATAAAAGATATCATCCGCCATGACAAAGTTGGCTTCATCCCAGGCATGCAAGGGTGGTTCAACATGTAGAAATCCATCAATGTAATCCACCATATAAACAAGCTGAAGGAGAAAAAACACATGATCATCTCTCCTTAGATGCTAAAAAAACATTTGACAAAATCCAACACCCATTCATGTTTAAAGTCTTGCAGAGATCAGGGACACAATGCACATACCTAAAAATAGTGAAGGCAATATACAGCAAGCCTATAGCCAATACCAAACTCAATGGAGAGAAACTCAAATCATTCCCACTGAAATCAGGGACAAGGCAAGGCTGACCACTCTCTCCATAGCTCTTTAATTTAGAACTTGAAGTCCTAGCTAGAGCAATAAGAAAACTAAAGGAGATCAAGGGGATACAAATTGGAAGAGAAGAGGTCAAAGTTTCAGTATGCACAGATAATATGATAGTATACATGAGCAACCTGAACAATACAACCAGAGAACTCCTTCAGCTGACAAGCACCTTCAGCAATGTTAGAAGCCCTCCCGTATGCCAAAGACAAAAGGGCTGAGAAAGAAATTAGGGAATCAACACCTTTAACAATAGCCACTAATAACATAAAGTACCTTGGGGTGACTCTAACCAAGCAAGTGAAAGACGTGTTTGAAAAAAACAAACAAACAAAACAAAAAAACCCCTTCATTTCTCTGAAGAAAGAAATAGAAGATATAAGAAGCATATCAAAGACCTCAACTTAAACCAGACACACTAAATAGGTTAGAAGAAAAAGTGGGGAACAGCCTAGAACTCATTGGCACAGGAGACAACTTCCTGAACAGAACACCAACAGTACAGGATCTAAGTACAACAATCGATAAATGGTATCTCATGAAACTGAAAAGCTTCTGTAAAGCAAAAGATACTCTCATCAGAATAAAACAACAGCTTACAGAAAGGGAAAGGATCTTCACCAACCCTGTATGTGATAGAAGGCTGATATCCAAAATATATGAAGAAATAAAGAAATTAAAAACAATAAATCAAACAATCCAATTTAAAAACGGCGTTCAGAGCTAAACAGAGAATTCTCTGTAGAGGAATATATAATGGCAGAGAAACACTTAAAGAAATGTTCAACATCCCTAGCCATCAGAGAGATGCAAGTAAATATAACCCTGAGATTTCACCTTATACCCATCAGAATGGCTATGATCAAAAACTCAAGTGACAACATGTGCTGGAGAGGATGTGGAGAAAGGGGAACCCTCCTCCATTGCTGGTTGGAACGTAAATTTGTACAACCACTTTGGAAATTAATCTGGTGCTTTCTCAGATGTTTAGGAATATTGCTTCCTGAAGATCCAGTTATACCACTCCTAGGCATTTATCCAAAGTATGTTCAAGTACACAGCAAGGCTGAGCAAGGACATTTGCTCAACCATGTTTGTTGTAGCTTTATTACAAACCATGTTTGTAATAGCCAACCAGCAAACAGCCCAGATGTCCCTCAACAGAGGAATGGAAACAGAAATTATGGTACTTTTACACAATGGAATACTACTCAGCAATTAAAAACAATGAAATAATGAAATTTGCATGCAATTTTTGGGATCTATAAAAGATCATCCTGAGTGAGGTATCCCAGAAACAGAAAGACACACATGGTATATACTCACTTATAAGTGGATACTAGACTTATAAGATAGGATAAACATACTAAAACCTGTATACCTACAGAAGATAAACAAGAAAGTGGTCGAGGGTTAAGGTGATCAATCTTTTCTTAGGAAGACAAATGTGAAGGATATTGGAAATAAGAGAAAACAAGTACCAGGTCAGGAGCCTACCACAGAGGGCCCCTGAAAGACTCTACCTAGCAGTGAATCAAAACATATGCTGCGAATCATATCCAAACTTTGGGTAGAGTACAGGAAATCATATGAAAGAAGGGGGAGTTAATATGATCTGGAGAGGTCAGGAACTCCACAAGGACCAAATATATCTGGGCTCAGGCGTCTTTTCTGAGACTGATTCTCCAGCCATAACCATGAATGGATATAACCTAGAAACCCTGCCCAGATGTAGCCCATTGCAGCTCAGTGTCCAAGTGGGTTTCCTAGTTAGGTGATCAGGGTCTGTCTCTGACATGAACTCAATGGCTGGCTCTTTGACCTCCCCTTCTCCCCCAAGGGAGGAAAAGCCTTGCTAGGCCACAGAGGAGAATATTGCAGCCAGTTCTGAAGAGACCTGATAAGCTAGGATCAGTTGGAAGGTGAGGAGGACCTCCCCCATCAGTGGACTTAGAAAGGCGCAGGGAAGAGATGAGGAAGGAAGGATGGGATTGGAAAGGAATGAAGGAGGGGGCTACAGCTGGGATACAAAGTAAATAAATGGTAATTGATATAAAAATAATAAAAATTTAATTTTAAAAATAAAAACTGAACTATCATCTTACTGTTCAGTTGTGACTGTGATTTATAGATTTTTGATAGCAAATTTCTAATCATAAAAATTATTTGAGAGAATTTTCTCCTATTCTGTAGGCTTCTTTTTCCCTTTCTTGGCCAGGTCCTGTAAAGTACAACAAATTTAAATGCTTATGTAATCGAATTTATTCTTCTTTTGTCACAGATAATTTTGTTTTTTTATGAATAAAGTATTCCCCAACATAAAAAAAGACAAATGGGATAGACTTTGAAAGTAGGAGAAGACAAGTAACATGTCGGGAGCCTACCACAGAGGGCCTCTGAAACATTCTACCTACTAGTGTATCAGAGCAGATACTAAGACTCATAACCAAACCTTCAACAGAGTACAGGGAATCATATGAAAGAAGGAGGAGTTAGTATGACCTGGAAAGGACAGGAGCTCCACAAGGACCTGATATATCTGGGGACAGGGACCTTTATGAGACTGTATTTCCAACTAAGGACCATGCCTGGATATAGCCTAGAACTCCTGCTCGGATGTAGCCTATGAAAGCTCACTTTAAAGATTCCAAAGATGGATGAATAATAAAAACTCCCCTGTCTTATTACTTACTTTGTCACCTGCAGGATTTTGTACATATTTTTCTTCATGAAAACTAATCCCCAATTCTCTCCATGGACCATTTTACAAGTCATGTTGAGTTCTGCATTACCACAACAAAAGAAAACTGTGGGAACAAAAAAAGAAAAAGAAAGAAAGAGAACTAAAAAACCTCTTTCCTTATTTGTGGCTTTCTGATTATAATTTTGTTTGATGGTCATATTATCATCAGTTAATTTCTAGATGACTCAACAGTGCCACCCATAAAGACTTCCAAAAGTGCCTTGATATTTTTCAGGAAAATATTTGCCAGCTATTTAAATAAAGAAAGATTACTTGGATAAAAGAGATCCTCTGGCTTTCAGTACCAGCATCTGGCCAGTTATTAACATCTCTTTTTCCCTGAAAGTCTCAAGAAGATTAAAGTTTACCTGAAGTGGAGTTTCAGTTGTTTATTTTTGTAGCCTTGCCCAAATTCCAGACCTCCAATCTTCCAGTGCACAGTCATATAAAATGTGTTTTCTGTAATTAATTGAGCTCATCGAGCATGCTCATGAATAGATAGAAGTTGAGCTGACCATGAACTTACATTTTTAAGTTAAATTTAATCAATACCTATTTTGTTAAAAAAGCAAACTGAATTGTTTTCTATAACATCCCAATATCTGGCCTCTACACAGACTCTAATAACTTTCTTCAATGCTTTAATTCATATGTATTTCTTTTTTATTTCATTGCTTTATTCTTTTTTTAATTATATGTTTTTTTAATTCTTTATTAATTACACTTTATTCACTTTGTATCTTCCCTGTGGTTCCCTCTCTCCTCCTGTCACAATCCCTCCCTTCCTCCACCCTCTGCATGCATGCCTCTGCCCAAGTCCACTGGTAGGGAAGGTCTTCTTTCACTTCCTTCTGATCCTAGTCAATTTGTTCTCATCAAGAGTGGCTGCATTATCTTCTTCTGTGGCCTGGTAATGCTGCTTCCCCCTCAGATGAGGTAATTAAAGAACAGGCCAATCAGTTCATGTCAGAGACAGACCCTGTTCCTATTACAATGGAACCCATTTGGATACTGAACTGCCATGGGCTACATCTGTGCAGGGGTTCTAGGTTTTCTCCATGCATGGCCCTTGGTTGCAGTATCAGTCTCAGTAAAGACCGCTGTGCTCAGAATTTTTTGTTCTGTTGCTCTCCTTGTGGAATTCCTGTCCTCTCCAGACTTACTATTTTCCACTTCTTTCCTAAGATTCCCTGCACTCTGCCCAAAGGTTGCCCATAAGTCTCAGCAACTGCTTTGATAGTCTGCAGGGCAGAGCCTTTCAGAGGTCCTCTGTGTCAGGATGCTGACTTGTTCCCTTTTTCTCCTTCTTCTGATGTCCATGCTCTTTGCCTTTCTGGATAGATTGAGCATTTTAGCAAGAGTTTCTCTTGATTACTTTCTTTAGGTGTACAGATTTTAGTAGGTTTATCCTATATTATATAGCTATATGAGTGAATATATACCATGTATATCTTTCTGCTTGTGGGATAGCTCCCTCGGGTGATCTTTTCCAGATCCCACAAGTTACCTGCAAATTTCATAATTTTCTTGTTTTTTATTGCTGAGTAATACTCCATTGTGTAGTATTACACAATGTACCACAATTTCTGTATCCATTCTTCCACTGAGGAGCATCTGGGTTGTTTCCAGCTTCTGGCTAATACTAATAAGGCTGCTAAAAATATGATTGTGAAAATATCCTTATTGTGTACTTGAGCCTCTTTTGGATATATGCCTAGGAGTGGTATATAGCTGGATCTTGAGGAAGCACTATTCCTAGTTGTCTGAGGAAGTGCCAGATTGCTTTTCAGAGTGATTGTACAAGTTTACATTCCCACCAGCAGTGGAGGAGGGTTCCCCTTTCTCCACAACCTCTCCAGCATGTGTTGTCTCTTGAGTTTTTGATCTTGACCATTCTGATGGGTATAAGGTTAAATCTTAGGGTCGTTTTTATTTGTATTTCCCTTATGACTAAGGACAGTGAGCATTTTTAAGTGCTTCTCTGCCATTTGATATTCCTCTATTGAGAATTCTCTGTTTAGCTCTGTACTCCATTTTTTAAATTGGATTACTTGATTTTTTGCTGTTTAACTTCTTGAGCTCTTTATTTATACTGGATATTACTCCTCTGTCAGATATAGGGTTGGTGAAGATACTTTCCCAATCTGTAGTCAGTTGTTTTGTTCTGATGATAGTGTCCTTTGCTTTACAGATGCTTTTAAGTTTCATGAGGTCCTATTTATTGATTGTTGGTCTTAGAGCCTGTGCTGTTGGTGTTCTGTTCAGGAAGTTGTCTCCTGTGCCAATGAGTTCAAGGCTCTTCCCCACTTTTTCTTCTAAGCGGTTTAGTGTGTCTGGTTTTATATTGAGGTCTTTGATCCACTTGGCCTTTAGTTTTGTGCAGGGGGCTAAGTATGGATCTATTTGAATTTTTCTACATGTAGACATCCAGTTAGACCAGCACCATTTGTTGAAGATGCTATCTTTTTTCCATTGAATGGTTTTGGCATCTTTGTCAAAAATCAGGTGTCCATAAGTGTGTGGATTTTTGTCAGGATCTTCTATTTGATTCCATTGATCCACCAGTCTGTTTCTATACCAGTACCATGCATTTTTTTAGTATTGTTGCTCTATAGTACAGCTTGAGATCAAGTATGGAGATCCCTCTTGAAGATCTTTTACTGTAAAGAATTGCTTTAGCAATTCTGGGTTTCTTGTTGTTCCATATGAAGGTGAGAATTTTTCTTTCAAGGTCTGTAAAGAATTGTGTTGGTAATTTGATGGGAATTGCATTAAATCTGTAGATTGATTTTGGTAAGATGGCCATTTTTACTATGTTAATCTTGCCCAGCCATGAGCATGGGAGATCTTTCCATCTTCTGATATCTTCTTCTAATTCTTTCTTCAGAGACTGGAATTTTTTTTCATACAAATCTTTGACATGCTTGGTTATGTTCACACCAAGGTACTGTATGTCATTTGTGGCTACTGTGAAGGGTGTTGTTTCCCTAATTTCTTTCTCATCCCTTTTGTCTTTTGTATACAGGAAGGCTACTGATTATTTCTGGGTTAATTTTTTATTCAGCCACTTTGCTGAAGGTGTTAATCAGCTGTAGGAGTTCCCTTGTAGAAGTTTTGGGATCACTCAGGTGTACTATCATATCATCTGCAAATAGTGATACTTTAACTTCTTCTTTTCCAATTTGTATCCCCTTGATCTCCTTCAATTGTCTTATTGTTCTACTTAAAATGATCATTTTGATTTGCATTTTCCTGATGACTAAAGACATTGAGCATTTCTTTAGTTGTTCTATGCCATTAAATATTTCTCTTGAAATTGAAAAAAAAAAAAAAAACTTCAGTATGCAAAGGACACTGTCAACAGTACAAATCAAAGGTTTTTGCTGTTTGTTTTGTTTTAACTATTCTGGGTTTCTGTTTGGTTTTGTTTTATCCATACAAAATTGAGAAGTGTTGGTATTCTGATTTGAATTCCATTGAATCTGTAGATTATTTTTGGCAGGATGGCCATTTTCACTGTGTTAATCCTACTGATCCATGAACATGGGAGATCTTTCCATTTTCTTATATCTTCTTCAATTTCTTCAGAAACTTGAAGTTTTGTTTTGTTTTGTTTTGTTTTCCATACAAGCCTTTCATTTTCTTGATTAGAGTCATGCCAAGGTACTTTTTCACTAATTTCTTTCTCAGCCTTTTTGCCTTTTGTATACAGGAAGGCTTCTAATTTTGTTGACTTAATTTTGTATCCAGCCACTTTGCTAAAGATGTTTATCATCTGAAGTAGTTCTCTGGTCAAATTTTGGGGTCACTCATTTATAATATCAAGTCATCTGTGAATAGTGACACTTTGCCTTCTTCATTTCTGATTTGTATCCCCTTGATCTCCTTTTGTTGTCTCATTGCTCTAGCTAGGACTTCAAATAACATGTTGGAGAGATACAGAGACAGTGGGTAGGCTTGTCTTGTCCCTGAAATCAGTGGGATTGATTTAAGTTTCTCTGTTTATTTTGATGTTGGCTATAGGCTTGTTGTATGTTGACCTCCAGCTATTAAAATCCTGGGCATATGTCTGTATCCATTCCTCTGTTGAGGGACATCTGGGTTGTTTCCAGATTCTGGCTATTACAAACAAAGCTGCTATGAACATGGTTGAGCAAATCTCCTTGTTTTGTGGTTGAGCATCTTTTGGATATATGTCCAGGAGTGATATAGCTGGATCTTGAGGTAGCACTATTCCTAATTGTCTGAGAAAACACCAGATTGATTTTGAAACTGGTTGTACAAGTTTACATTCTCACCAGCAATAGAGGAAAGTTCCCCATTCTCCATGTCCTCTTTAGCATGTGTTGTCACTTAAGTTTTTGATCTTAGCCATTCTGATGCGTATAGGGTGGAATCTCAGGGTCTTTTTGAGTTGCATTTCCCTGATGACTAAGGACATTGAGCACTTCTTTGAGTGCCTCTCAGCCATTCAATATTTCTCAGTTGAGAATAATCTGTTTAGTTCTGTACCAAATTTTTAAAATTTATTTTTTCACAATTTATTTACTATCTATCCTGATTGGAGCTCTTGAAGCTCCCTCCCTCAACTCCTCCTAGTCCACACTCCCTACTTCTTCCCACCTACACCTTTTCCCTAGTCCACTGAAAGGGGGAAGTCTCTTCCTCTGCCACCTGACCATAGTTTATCAAGACTTATCAGGACTGCCTGGATCCTTTTCCTCTGTGGCCTGGCAAGACCACATCACCAGTGGTAAGTCATCGAAGAGCAGACAAAAGAGTTCATGACAGAGGTAGCTCTTGTGCTTCTTACTCAGGGATCCCTTATGGAGAATGAGCTTTCAAACCGCTACATCTGAGCAGGGAGTCTAGGTCCTCTTCAAGTATGGACTTGGTGCATTCATCTCTGCCGGACACCTTGGACTCAGATTTTTAGTTTTGTTGTTCTCCTTGTGGGGCTCCTGTCCCCTCCATCTCCTTCTTCATCCTCTTCTTCCATGAGAATCTCTGCACTCTGCCCAAAGCTTGGCTGTGAATTTCAGCATCTGCTTGGATCCCCTGTTGGGTGAACCCCTTCATGGGACCCTCTACATTAGACTTCCATCCAGTTACCTCTCTTCCATTGCTTTTGTTATCTATCCTGTTTGCCATTCTGAATAAGAATTAAGCATCCTCCCTAGGATCCCTTATTTTTTAACTTCTTTAGGACTGTAGAATTTAGTATCCCATTTTTCAATTGGATTACTTGCTTTATTAGTGTTTAACTTCTTGATATATTCTTTATATATTCTTTATATATTCTGTATATTGGCCCTCTGTCAGATATAGGGTTGGTGAAGACCTTTTCCCAGTCTGTAGGCTGTCATTTTTTTCTGTTGACTGTGAACTTCGTTTTACAGAAGATTTTCAATTTCAAGAGGTCTCATTTTTTTTCTTTTTTTAAATTTTATTTTATATATATTATTAATTTATTAATTACAGTTTATTCACTTTGTATCCCCCATAAGACCCTCCCTCCTCCCATTCCGGTCCCATCCTCCTTCCCCTTCTTCATGGATGCCTCTCCCCAAGTCCACTGATAGGGGAGGCTCTCCTTTCCTTCCTTCTGATCTTAGTCTATCAGATCACATCAGGAATGGCTGCATTGTCATCTTCTGTGACCTGGTAAGGCTGCTCTCCCCTCAGGGGGAGGTGATCAAAGAACAGGCTAATCAGATTATGTAAGAGGCAGTCCCTCTTCTCCTTACTATGTAACCCACTTGGACACTAAGCTGCCATGGACTACATCTGTGCAGGGGTTCTAGTTTATCTCCATACCTGCTACTTGGTTTATTTTATATTTAATTATATTTTATTTACTTTGCATCCCCCTTTAGTTCCCTCCCTCATTTTTTGACTGTTGATCTTAGAGCCTGTGCTGTTGCTGTTCTTCTCAGGAAGTTGTCTCCTGTGCCAATGATGTCATGGCTCTTCTCCACTTTTTCTTCTTACGAGTTTAGTGTTTCTGGTTTTATGTTGAGGTCTTTGATCCACTTGGATTTTAGTTTTGTGCAGGGTGATAAATATGGATCTATTCATATTTTTCTACATGTAGACATCTAGTTATTCCAGCACTATTTGTTGTAGATGCTATCACTTTTCCATTGTATGGTTTTGTCTTCTTTGTCAAAAATCATGTATCCTTAGGTGTATGGGTTCATTTATGGATCTTCAAGTTAATTCTATTAATCCACTTGCCTGTTTCTATTCCTGAACCATACGTGTTTTTTGTTTGTTTGTTTGTTTCATTTTGTTTTGTTTTTTGGGTTTTTTTTGCCATAACTTTTTATTATGATTTTTTTAAGTTTTTATTAATTATACTTTATTCATTTTTGTATCCCCCCATAAGCCCCTCACTCCTCCCTTCCTGATCCCACCCTCCCTCCCCTTTCTGC
Source organism: Psammomys obesus (assembly GCF_907164565.1). Lineage (NCBI taxonomy): Eukaryota > Metazoa > Chordata > Mammalia > Rodentia > Muridae > Psammomys > Psammomys obesus. Next base: position 5,943,275 of record NW_026590677.1, read on the forward strand.
ATGCATACCACTCCCCAAGTCCACTGATAGGGGAGGTTCTCCTCTCCTTTCTCATCTTAGTCTATCAGTTTTCATCAAAAGTGGCTGCAATGTCCTCTACTGTGGCCTGGTAAGGCTACTCCCCCGTCAGGGGGAGGTGATGAATGAGCAGGCCAATCAGATGATGTCAGAGGCAGTCCCTCTTCCCATTACTAGGTAACCCACTTGGACACTGAACTGCCATGGGCTACACCTGTGCAGGGGTTCCAGGTCATCTCCACGAATAGTCCTTGGTTGGAGTATGATTTTCTGGGAAGTTCCCTGTGTTCAAATTATCTTGTTCTGTTGCTCTCCTTGTGGAGTTCCCATCCCCTCCAGCTCTTACTATTTCCCACTTCTTACATAAAATTCCTTTCACTCTGCCCATCAGTTGGCCATCAGG
>NW_026590677.1:5943705-6051353 GCF_907164565.1 Psammomys obesus
AAAAAAAAGGAAATCATGAAATTTGCAGGTAAATGGTGGGACATGGAAAGGATCATCCTGAGTGAGCTATCCCAGAAGCAGAAAGACACACACAGTATATACTCACTCATATAGACATATAACATAAGATAAACCTACTAAAATCTGTACATCTAAAGAAACTAATTAAGAGAGAAGACCCTGACTAAAATGCTCAATCCCCATCCAAAAAGGCAAAGAGGATGGACATCAGAAGAAGAAGAAAACAGGAAACAAGCTAGGAACCTGCCACAGAGGGCCTCTGAAACGTTCTGCCTTGCAGACTATCAAAGTAGACGCTGACACTTATGGCGAACTGTTGGGCAACATGCATGGAATCTTATGTAATAAGTGGGAAATAGTAAAATCTTGAGAGGACAGGAACACCATAAGGAGAGCAGCAGAACTAGAAAATTTGAACACAGAGGTCTTCAAGCAAGTACCAGCCATGGAGATAACCTAGAACCCCTGCACAGATGTACCCCATGGCAATTTAGAATCCAAGTGGGTTACATAGTAATGGGAAGAGGGACTGCCTCTGACTTAAACTGATTGGCCTACTCTTTGATCACCTCCCCCTGAGGGGGAAGCAGCCTTACCAGGCCACAGAAGATGACAATGCAGCCACTCTTGATATGATCAGATAGACTAAGATCAGAAGTAAGGAGAGGAAGACCTCCCCTATCAGTAGACTTGGGAGAGGCATGTGTGAAGAAGGGGAGGGAGAGTGGGACTGGAAGGGGAGGATGGAGGAGCTTATGAGGGGATACAATGTGAATAAAGTGTAATTACTAAAATAAAATTAAATTTAAAAAGTCATTTAAAATTAAAACCTATTTTAGTATTTGTGCCACAATCTTGTGTTGTTTTCCAAAAGATTAATCATCTATTGCTTTAGTCTATCAATTTTTTCACTGCACAAAAAGAATGTTTTAAATATTCTAACTTGATGAGTAAGGAAAACTCAAGAAGGCATCTTCTTATACTGAGTCATAAGGGCGGAGAACTTTTCTCCATCCTAAATGGAAAACATTATACCAACAAAAAAATCAATTATTATTTGAGACAGTAAAATTGATTTAATTGAAGAGGAAATTAGAAGGAAAGAGGATAGAACTCCAAGACACTTTGAAGGATTCTGCAACACATCCTTCACTAGACTTGAATAAAACATATTGTGACATAGTTGGTAACACTGGAATCTTTTCTGGAAGCTTGGAAGAACGTACAATAGGGTAAAAGTGAACTGTCACTGTGACAGTCATCTCAGACTGCTACTTTCACTATATACAAATATCTTTCCAAGCCTCCAAAATGTAGAAAAAAAAATCTATTCAGAATGTTTAAGTCTATCAAAGAGCACTGTTTCACAGCCACTGCCAATATTCACACTGTTAAACTCAGGAGGCCTCAAAAAAAAAAAACACACACACACACTACTTAGAAATAGAATATTCACCAAATCATAATGGTTTGTAATTATATTGCTAAGTTTCCCAGTAGTTTCCCAAAGAAAATGCATCACATGTTGGTATCATATCACCACCAACTGCCCAAGAATGTTTACTAGGAATATTTACTGGGGGCGAGGGATAAATAATCAGAACTTTAGAAGAAAAACAAACAGGAATAAAACCAACTATCCAATATTTGATAAATAGATGCAGAAGTCAACCAAATGCTTTTTTGTGTTGCTTTTCTCCTGTCCCATTGAAAGAGGAAAGGGTTAAATTTTAACAGTTTTTTTCTTTTTTTTAATTTTTTATTAATTACACTTTATTCATTTTGTATCCCCCCATAAGCCCCTCTCCTCCTCTCCCGATCCCACCCTCCCTCCCCTTTCTGCATGCATGCCACTCCCCAAGTCCACTGATAGGGGAGGTTCTCCTCTCCTTTCTCATCTTAGTCTATCAGTTCTCATCAAAAGTGGCTGCATTGTCCTCTACTGTGGCCTGGTAAGGCTGCTCCCCCCTCAGGGGGAAGTGATCAACGAGCAGGCCAATCAGATGATGTCAGAGGCAGTTCCTCTTCCCATTACTATGTAACCCACTTGGACACTGAACTGCCATGGGCTACACCTGTGCAGGGGTTCCAGGTCATCTCCACGAATAGTCCTTGGTTGGAGTATGAGTATCTGGGAAGTTCCCTGTGTTCAAATTATCTTGTTCTGTTGCTCTCCTTGTGGAGTTCCCATCCTCTCCAGCTCTTACTATTTCCCAATTCTTACATAAAATTCCTTTCACTCTGCCCATCAGTTGGCCATCAGGCTCAGCATCTGCTTTGACAGTCTATACTGCAGAAGCTTTCAGAGGCCCTCTGTGGCAGGTTTCAAGGTTGTTTCCTGTTTTCTTCTGGCTTTCAGAGGCCCTCTGTAGCAGGTTCCGAGGTTGTTTCCTATTTTCTTTTTCTTCTGATGTCCATCCTCTTTGCCTTTCAGGATGGGGATTGAACATTTTAGTTAGGGTCCTCTCTTTTGCTTAGTTTGTTTAGATGTACAGATTTTAGTGGGTTTATTCTATATTGTATGTTTATATGAGTGAGTATATACCATGTGTGTCTTTTTGCTTCTGGGACAACTCAGGATGATCCTTTCCAGGTCCCACCATTTACCTGCAAATTTCATGATTTCCTTATTTTTCATTGCTGAGTAATACTCCATTGTATAGATGTACCACAGTTTCTGCATCCATTCTTCAGTTCAGGGGCATCTGGGTTGTTTCCATCTTCTGGCTATTACAAATAAAGCTGCTACAAACATGGTTGACCAAATGTCCTTTTTGTGTGCTTGCGCCTCTTTTGGGTATATGCCTAGGAGCAATATGGCTGGATCTTGAGGAAGCGCTATTCCTAGTTGTCTGAGAAAGCACCAGATTGATTTCCAGAGTGGTTGTACCAGTTTACATTCCCACCAGCAGTGGAGAAGGGTTCCCCTTTCTCCACAACCTCTCCAGCATGTGTTGTCCCTTGAGTTTTTCATCTTGGCCATTCTGATGGGTGTAAGGTCATTTGTTTTGATTTGCATTTCCCTAACGGCTAATGAGGTTGAGCATTTCTTTAAGTGCTTCTCTGCCATTTGATATTCCTCTACAGAGAATTCTTTCTTTAGCTCTGTTCCCCATTTTTAAGGGGATTATTTGGTTTATTGCTTTTCAGCTTGTTTAGTTCTTTATATATATTGGATATGAGTCCTCTGTCATATAAAGGGTTGGTGATGATTCTTTCCCAATCTATAGGCAGTCGCTTTGTTTTGATGACGGGGTCCTTTGCTTTACAGAAGCTTTTCAATTTCATGAGGTCCCATTTATTGATTGTTGCTCTTAGAGCCTGTGCTGTTGGTGTTCTGTTCAGGAAGTTTTCTCCTGTACCAATGAGTTCTAGGGTATTCCCCACTTTTTTTTCTAGCCAATTTAATGTGTCTGGTTTTATGTTGAGGTCTTTGATCCACTTGGACTTCAGTTTTGTGCAGGGTGATAAGTATGGATCTATTTCCATTTTTCTACATGTAGACATCCAGTTGGACCAGCACCATTTGTTAAAGATGCTATCTTTTTTCCATTGTATGGTTTTGGCATCTTTGTCAAAAATCAGGTGTCCGTAAGTGTGTGGGTTTATTTCTGGGTCTTCTGTTCGATTCCATTGATCCACCATTCTGTTTCTATGCCAGTACGGTGCAGTTTAGAAGAAATTCGAGACAGCTCATTCAAGCAACTTAATGGCCCACTTAAAACCCTAGAAAAAGAAGAAGCAGACACACCAAAAAGGAGTAGACAGCTGGAAATAATCAAACTCAGGGCTGAAATCAATCAATTAGAAACAAATAAGACAATTCAAAGAATCAATCAAACCAAGAGCTGGTTGTTTGAGAAAATCAACAAGATCGACAAACCCTTAGCCAAGCTAACTAAAAGGCAGAGAGACACCACCCAAATCAACAAAATTAGAAATGAAAAGTGGGACATAACTACAGACACTGATGAAATCCAAACAATCATTAGGACTTACTTCAAAAGTCTATACTCAACAAAATTTGAAAACCTAAATGAAATGGACAATTTTCTTGATCGATTTGACTTACCAAAGCTGAATCAGGACCAGGTAAATCAATTAAATAGACCTATATCCCCCAAAGAAATAGAAGCAGTAATCAAAAGTCTCCCATCCAAAAAAAGCCCAGGACCAGATGGCTTCAGCGCAGAATTCTACCAGACCTTCAAAGAAGAGCTAACTCCAATTCTCTTCAAACTATTCCACAAAATTGAAACAGAAGGAATATTACCAAACTCATTCTATGAAGCCACAATCACCTTGGTACCTAAACCTCACAAAGACTCAACAAACAAAGGGAATTTCAGGCCAATCTCCCTTATGAACATTGATGTAAAAATACTTAACAAAATACTTGCAAACCGAATCCAAGAACACATCAAAGATATTATCCACTATGACCAAGTAGGCTTCATCCCAGGTATGCAGGGGTGGTTCAATATACGGAAATCCATCAATGTGATCCACCATATTAACAAACTGAAAGAAAAAAACCACATGATAATCTCCCTAGATGCTGAAAAAGCATTTGACAAAATCCAACATCCATTCATGTTTAATGTACTGGAGAGATCAGGGATACAAGGCACATATCTAAACATAGTAAAGGCGATCGATATACAGCAAGCCTATAGCCAACATCAAACTGAACGGAGAGAAACTTAAAACAATCCCACTGAAATCAGGGACAAGACAAGGCTGCCCACTCTCTCCTTATCTCTTCAACATAGTGCTGGAAGTCCTTGCTAGAGTAATAAGACAGTTGAAGGAGATCAAGGGGATACAGATTGGAAAGGAAGAAGTCAAATTATCACTATTTGCAGATGATATGATAGTATATATGAGTGACCCCAAAAACTCTACCAGGGAACTCCTACAGCTGATAAACACCTTCAGCAAAGTGGCCGGATACAAAATTAACTCAAAAAAATCAGTAGCACTCCTGTATACAAAAGACAAAAGGGCTGAGAAAGAAATTAGAGAAACAACACCATTCACAATAGCCACAAATGACATAAAGTACCTTGGTGTAACCCTAACCAAGCAAGTCAAAGACTTGTATGAAAAAAAATTTCAAGTCTCTGAAGAAAGAATTAGAGGAAGATATGAGAAGATAGAAAGATCTCCCATGCTCATGGCTTGGCAGGATTAACATAGTAAAAATGGCCATCTTACCAAAAGCAATCTACAGATTTAATGCAATTCCCATCAAATTGCCAACACAATTCTTTACAGACCTGGAAAGAAAAATTCTCAACTTCGTATGGAATAACAAGAAACCGAGAATTGCTAAAACAATCCTCTACAATAAAAGATCTTCTGGAAGTATCTCCATCCCTGATCTCAAGCTGTACTATAGAGCAACAGTTATAAAAATTTTAACAGTTTTAAAACACACAAATTCTGCCAAATGACATTCTTCCTTTTTTTTTGAGCCAACCCCTTACCAATTTAAATTTTGTCCTACACAAATTTTGAAAATTTTCATCACTAAATTCCTTCAGTCCTTTATAGCCCCTTTCTGAAGAAAATATTTTATATTTACTGACATTCATGTTCCACTATACTAAAAGAGGCTATTTTGTCCTAGCACCTAGCAGCTGATTACACTTCAATTAACACACACACACACACACACACACACACACACACACACACACACACACGTTTCTTCTCTACTGCCCAAGCTTATGCTGTTTCATTTTATTTTATTGTTTTAATTTATTAATTTAAAACATTATGTATCTATACAATGTATAATGCAGTTTGATTATGTCTGCATCTCACTCCTTGTCTACTTTCCTCAGACCATCCCTACCAAATGTCCCTTCCAATTTAAAATCCTCTGATTCCTGTTAGTGCTCCTTGTATGTACATGGGTGTAGGATAATTCACTGTGTTATAGACAATCTAACACAGGTTGTCACCTTGATGGAAAATATCACTTTCTGTCTCACCAGCAATCACTTGCCAGTTGTTTTTCAACTACAGGTTACGGACTCATTGGCCCCTCTCCAATTCTTGTTAAAATGATGACTTGCTTGAGTCCCATGAAGATAATCATATATCCTGGGAGCCATGAGTGTTATGCTACTATCATGTCCAAAATATACTGTTTCTCCCCATCAGCCCTAACCTTTTGATCTTATAATCTTTATGCACCCTCTTGAATAATATTCCCTGAATTTCAGGATTAGAAATGGTTGTGGCGGTAATATGGGTATCCCTTTTATGACTGAGCACTCTTCTGATAATTGCTCTCTGCATTGAAGATTTGAGTATCTATATTAGCCATTTTCACTCAACAAAATTTTTCTGACAGGGAATTAAATATATATACTAATCTATATGTACAAAAACACATATTTAGAAGGTAGTTTGAAATTATCTATACTTAGCAAATAATAAAAGGGCATTTACTGCTAAGGCCTATGAAATCCAATTCATTTTTTATTTGCGAGGTTAAAAGTATCAGGTCTGAGATAAAACCTTTGAGGTAGGCCAAAACCAATCACAAACTGGTTGCTTACTGTCATAATAGTCATACCATTATGCAGCAATGAACATTTCTTGTTAGGCTCATCTTAATTGTAGATCGTAGCGTTCTCAGCTGGGTAAGACTGATGGTGATATTTCTCCCTTAATATTCTGTTAACACATAATTAATCCTCACTTAGAAAGACAAATGGGACATTGGAAGTGGGAAAAAACAAGAAACAGGACAGGATCCTACCATAGAGGGACTCTGAAAGAGTCTACCTAGTAGTTTATCAAAGCAGATGCTGAGATTAATAATCACATTTTGGGCAGACTGCAGGGACTCATATGTAAGAAGGGGAAGTTAGTAAGACCTGGAGAAGACAGGAGCTCCACAAGGACCAAATATATCTGGGCACAGAGGTCTTGCCTGAGACTGATTCTCCAGCCAAGGACCAGGCATGGAGATAAACTAGAATCCCTGCTCAGATGTAGCTCATGGCAGCTCAGTCTCCAAGTGGGTTTTCCTAGTAACATGAACAGGGACTATCTCTGACATGAACTCAGTGGCTGGCTCTTTGACCTCCTCACCCCCCGTGGAAGGAACAACCTAGCTAGGCTACAGAGGAGGACATTGCAGCCAGTACTGGTGAGACCTGATAAGCTAGAGTCAGATGGAAGGGGAGGAGGACCATCCCTATCAGTGGACTTAGAGAGGGGAAGGGAGGAGACAAGGGAGGGAGGGTGAGATTGGGAGGGAATGAGGGAAGGGGCTGAAGCTGGGATACAAAGTAAATAAACTGTAATTAATCTTAAAAAATAAAAATTAAAAAATATATACTGTTAACAAACTCCATAACAATGAAAGCTAGACAGTAATTAGGAAGCTTCTATGTCAGTTACAGGTTGACATGTCAATTACCTGTGGCCTAAGTATATGATGCATTTAGAAATAGTATCTTATCACCTAGTTGTTTTTTTTTTCTTACATGCAAAAGCAATGATAATAACTCATTTCCCCTGCAGGCTTATAGAACCCATTTAAGCAATAGCTTAAATGTTAGTATTTCAAATATGCACTTGATATTTGTTTGCTAATACGCCATACCGATACAGAGTAAATCCTTTTAAGTGTGTTTCAGATGTGGTGTGTGTTTGCGATTATTCCCTTTTCCCATTTAAACCACTTGTGACCTGGTTTTCTAACATCACATCTAAGTCTTTCATTCTGAATGGACTCCTTCTAGTTTCCTTGACTCCAGTGATATGCCAATGTATGTACCAAAGCTTAAATAAAATTATGAGAAAGAACATGCGACATAGGATTTTAGAGTCTGGGTTATCTTGCTCAGCAAAGCATTTCTACTTCCACCCATTTTTCTGTTCATCTAAATAAAATTCCCTTATATACATGTATAACAGTTTCATTATCTGTTAATTAGTTAGTGGACATCTAAACAGCTTCTATTTCCTAGATAGTATGACTAAAGCAGCAATAGACTTTGATGAGCAAGTTTCATTGTAGTAGAGTTAATTTTTTTTCTTTTTTAAATTATTAATTACAAATTATCCACTTTGTATCCTGGCTGTAGTTCACTCCCTTGTTTCCTCCAGTAATACTCACCCTCCTTTTCTGGGAATGCCCCTCTCATAGACAACTGAAAAGAGAGGACCTCCTCCACTTCTATTTGAACTTAGCATATCAGGTCTCATCAGGGCTGGCTGTATCATCTTCCTCTGTAGCCTGGCAACACTGTACCCCTTAGGGGTAGGAGACCAAAGAGCCGGCCACTGAGTTCATGTCAGAGACAGCCCCTGTTCCCCTTACTAGGGAATCCGCTTGGAACCTGAGTAGCCAATGGGCTTCATCTGAGCAAGTGATCTTGGTGCTTTCCATGCACGGTCCTTCGTTGGGGTATCAGATTCTGGGCTCAGGTATTTGGGCTCTGTTAATATCCTTGTGGAGCTCCTGTACCACCCAGGTCTTCCTGTATTCTCCTTCTTCCACATGATTCCCTCCACTCTGCCCAAAGTTTGACTCTGCATCTCCTTCAATACCCTGGTGGGTATAGTCTTTCAGTTGCCCCCTGTGGAAGGTGCTTCTTCTGTTCCCTGTCTTCTCCTAAATCTGATGTCTATCCTGTTTGCCCTTCTGAATGAGGTTTCAACCTCTTCCCTAGGGTCCTCCTTCTTGCTTAGCTTCTTTAGGACTATGGATTTTAGTATGTTTATCCTATATTATATGGCTAATATCCACTTACAAGTGTGTATATGCCATATGTGTCTTTCTGCTTCTGGGTTATTTCTCATCATGATCTTTTCTAGTTCCTACCATTTGCTTGCAAATTCCATTATTTCCTTGTTTTTAATAGCTGAGTAGTATTCCAACATGTAAATGTACCAAAATTTCTGTATACATTCCTCCATTGAGGGCAATCTGGGTTATTTCCAAATTCCGGCTAAACAAAGCTGCTATGAACGTAGTTGAACAAATGTCCTTGAACTCCTTCAGCTGATAAACACTTTCAGCAAAGTGGCTGGATAGAAAATTATCTCATAAAATCTGAAACCTTTCTTTATACAAAAGACAAATGGACTGAGAAAGCAATTAGGGAAAACACCCTTCACAATAGTCAGAAATAAAATAAGTACTTTGGTGTTACTCTAACCAAACAAGTGAAAGACCTGTATGAAAAAAAAAGAAAAAAGAAAAAGAAAACTTCATGTCTCTGAAAAAAAAAATTGAAGAAGTTATCAGAAGATGGAAAAATCTCCCATAACCAAGGATATGTAGGATTAACATAGTAAAATTGGCAATCGTACTCACCAATTTCAGATTTTCAGGTCTTCTGCCTCCATTTAAAAAAGCTAAACAAGAAGGAGGTCTCGAGGCGAGAAGATCAACCCTCATTTAAAAAGACAAATGGGATGGACATTGGAAGTAAGAGAAAATAAGAAAAAGGACAGGAGCTACCATAGAGGGCCTCTGAAAGACTCTACTTATTAGTGTACTAATAAGTAGTGTACTACTGTATGTAGTGTACTACTATTATTAGTACACTACTTATTAGTGTATCAAAGCAGATACTGAGACTCATAACCAAACCTTTGGCAGGGAATCATATGTAAGAAGGGGGAGTTAGTAAGACATGTAGAGGACAGGAGCCCCACAAGGACCAAATATATCTGGGCACAGGTCTTTTCTGAGACTGATTCTCCAACCAAGGACCATGCATGGATATAATATGGAACTCCTGCTGAGAGGTAGCCCATGGCAGAGTAGCATCCGAGGGGGTTCCCTATTAAGGGTAACAGAGACTGTCTCTGGCATGAACTCCGTGGTGGGCTTTTTGTCTTGCTCCCTTCCCCCCTCGAGAGATGAGCGGCCTTGCTAGGCCGCAGAGGAGGACATTGTGGCCAGTCTTGTTGAGACCTGATAAACTAGGGTCAGATGGAAGGGGAGGAGGGCCTTCTCTGTAAGCGGATTTTGAAGGGCAGGGAGGAGATGTGGGAAGGAATTTGGAATTGGGAGGGAATGGAGAGGGGGCTACATCTAAGATACAAAGTAAATAAACTGTGATTAATATAAAAAATAAAAATAAAAAATTGAAATAAAAAAATTGGCCATCCTACATAAAGCAATCTACACATTCAATGGAATTCCCATCAAAATACCAACACAATTCTTACAGACTTTGAAAGAACAATTCTCAATTTCATATGGAAATCCAATATATCCAGATAGCTAAAACAATATTGTACAATAAAAGATCTTCTGAAGGTGTCTCCATCTCTTATCTTAAGGTTTACTGTAAATTATCAGTAATAAAAAACTGTAAGTCATTGGGTAGAAACAGACTGGGGGAGCAATAGAATTGAATGAAAGACCCAGAAAGAAATCCACATACCTACAGATAATTGATTTTTGATGAAGAAACCAAAACAATACAATGTAAAACATCTAGCATCTTCAACAACTGGTGCTAGTCTTACTGGATGACTACATATAGAAAAACGCAAACAGATCCATATATATCACCCTGCACAAAATTAAAGTCCAAGTGAATCAAAGACCACAATATGAAATCAGACACACCAAACCTGTCAGAAGAAAGAGTTGGGAAGAGCCTTGACCTCACTGGCACAAGAGACAACTTCCAGAACCTAACACCAGTAACAAAGACTATAAGATCAACAATCAATAAATGGGACCTCATGAAAATGAAAAGCATCTGTAGAGCAAAGGACACTGTCATCAAAACAAAATAACTTGTTAAGGATCGATTTTCACCTCATCAACCCTGTATCTGATAGAGGGTTAATATCCAGAATATATAAAGAACATAAAAAGTTAAACAACAAACAAAATAATCCAATTAATATATGGAGTAGAGAGCTAAACAGAGAATTTTCAATAGAGGAATACTGAATGGCAGAGAAACACTTAAATAAATGCTCAATGTGCTTAGTCATCAAGGAGATGCAAATCAACCTCACATTCATCAGAATGGGTAAGATTAAAAACTGAAGTGACAATACATGCTGGAGGGGGTGTGGAGAAAGAGGAACCCTCCTCTATTGCTGGTGGGAATGTGAACTTGTAAAACCACTTTGGAAATCAATCTGGTGCTTTCTCAGAAAATTAGGAATACTGCTACTTCAGGATCCAGGTATACCACTCCGAGGCATATACCCAAAACATGCTAAACAATACAACAAGGACATTTCATCATATGTTGGTAGCAACTCTATTCATAATAACCAAAAGCTGGAAGCAACGTACATGTTCCTCAATGGAGGAATGGATACAGAAAATGTGGTACATTTACACAATGAAATACTACTCATTTGCAGGCAAATAGTGGGAACCAGAAATGATCATTTTGAGTAAGGTAACACAGAAGCAGAAAGATACACTTGGTATATACTTCCTCATAAGTGGATATTAGCCATATCCTTTAGGAAAAAAATACTAAAATCTATAGTGCTAAAGAAGCTAAACTACAAGGAAGACCCTTAGGAAGATGCTTGATCCTCATTCAGAATGACAAACCCAATAAATATCGGAAGCAGGAGAAAACAAGGAATAGGACAGGAGCCTACCACAGACAGTCTCTGCAAGACTCTACTGATCAAGGTATCAAAGCAGAGGCTGAGACTCATAGCCAAATGTTAGGCAGAGTGCAGGAAATCTTACAAAAGAAGGGGGAGATAGAAAGCCCTGGAGGGTACAGGATCCCCAAAAGGAGACCAAAATAATGAAACAACCAAACAAAAACAAAACTGAACCCTGGGGGCTCTGAAGACAGTGATACACCAGGCAAGTACAATTCATTTTAGTGTCTAAAACTTAGGCTCAGATGTAGCCCATACTATATACTCAGTCTCCAAGTGAGGTCCCTAGTAAGGGGAGCTAGGATTATCTCTGTCCTGAACTTAGTGGCAGGCTCTCTGATCAACCCTCCTGGGATGTGCAGCCTTGCCTGGCCACAGAGGAAGACAATACAACCAGTCCTGATGAGACCTGATAGGTTAGGGTCAAACAGAAATGGAGGAGGACCTCCCTTATCAATAGACTAGGGAAGGGGCATAGGTGGAGAAGAGGGAGGGAACATGGGGTTCAGAGGAGATGAGGGAGGGGGACCACAGCCAGGATACAAATTTAATATATTGTAATAAATTATACTAATAAATTTTAAAAAAATCTTCAACATCCTTAGCCATCAGGGAAATGGAAATCAAAATGACCCTGAGATTTCACCTTCCACCCATCAGAATGGCTAAAATCAAAATCTCAAGTGACAACACATGCTGTAGAGGCTGTAGAGAATGGGGAACACTCCTCCATTGCTGGTGGGAATGTAAGCTATCACAACCATTTCGGAAATCAATCTGGTGATTTATCAGAAAATTTGAAATAATGCTACCTCAAGATACAGCTATACCACCCCTGAGCATATATCTGAAAAGTGTTGTAGTAGAGTTTAAAACCAAGGATTGGCATAGCTGTGTCTTATAGTGGACATATTTCTGGATGTTTGAAGAAGTTCCACATTGATTTCCATAAATACTGACCTGGTATGTATTTCCAACAAGAGTGACTAAGGGTTTAGTCACTCTGGACTTCCACATCAGCAACTGTTGTCATTTTCATTTGATCTTAGCCAGTTTTACTGGAGTAAGACAAAAAAATCTCAAAGTAGTTTTATTTAAAGCTTCCCTAGTAGCTAAAGATCTTGAACATCACTTTAAATTTTTCTAATCAATGTTCACTCTTCCTTTGAAAACATTCTGCTCAGGTTCAAATCCATTATTTTATTGTATTACTTGGTGTTTAAATTCTTGAGTTCTTTATACGTTCTAGACATCAATCCTCAGTAAGATGTATTGCCTCAAAGATATTTTTCTCAATTTGATATCTGTTTGTCTACCTGTTAGTATTACTATCTGTCATACAGTTCCTGAATTGTTGGTCTTATTTCTCAGTTGTTGATCTTATTTTCTGCTGAACCAGGATTCTGTACAGAAAATATTTAACTGTGCTTACAAGATGAAACATACTCTGCTTTTTTCTCTAGAACCTTCAGGATATAATGTCTTAAGTTGAGACTGTTTAATATGGAGTTGAGCTTTGTGCAGGGTGAGAGAGAAATACCTTGTGATGTTCTTCTACATCAGTTATCCTCAACCTGTGGGCCATTACCCATTTGATGGTCAAACAACCTTTGCACAGGGATCACTTAAAACCAATGAAAAACACAAATATTTATATTATGAGTCATAACAGTAATAAAATTACAGTTATGAAGTAACAATGAAAATAACTTCATAGCTGGGAGTCACCACAATTTAAAAGGCAAAGAGAATGAAAAATTTAAGAAGAGAATATCAAAACTGATGGTAAAATAACAAACTGAAATATATATTATTAATTTAAATAAATAGAAGAAATATGGGAAAGTACTATGATTTCATAAAGACAAAACCAGAGAAGCAAATGGTTCATAGATTATAAAACAAGGTAAATTAAGACAAATTTTCACCCAGTCATATTCATAATAAAAAGCAAAATAAAATGCCATAGTTTTAGATGTATTAAAAAAAATCATATACATATATTCCACTCACAATAGCAGAAGGCATATTCTTATATAAATAGAGATGATTCAATAGCTAATTTAAAATATATTCATTCACATGATGAAAATATTACATGTGATCCTGTCATGGTAGAGAAAAGGAAGCAGACATTTGTAATTGATATCAAAAGAATAAATTTAAGAACCATTAATTTTCAGTTTTATTTATTCATTTATTTATTGTGTCCATTTTGTACCATGGTCTTGTCACTTACTCCAGGTGAGCTCCAAGTTCACAATACTCCTTTCTTACCCTCCAAAGTACCTAATTCTAGAATATACAGACATGTCTTACCATGCCAAGCCACGACACTGCTTTAGATGAATATGACAAACAATATGAAAATGTTGAGGAGTTATGCTGAAACAAACTGTCATAGAAACTATTTCATAAATACTTTTCTAAGTTAAGAGGACATAGGTATATGAGGAGACATAAAACAAATAAAAAAACCAAGAATGTGAAATATAAAAAATTGAATAAAATTAGGCAAAAAAATAACACAAATCAGAAAAAAACATATTTATCCACTTACCCATCACAATCTCTCCTCTTCCATCTATAAATATAGCAATCATCTCTTCTTATTTTTACTTGTTTACTATTTAATTTTTGAAATTATAATTTAATTGGCTATGTACTCAGAACTAAAAATTTGGAGCTAGGAGCCTCCAGTGAAAATAAACATGTCCTGTTTTATCCATTTACTTGCTAACTTTAAGATTTAACTTTCTTTACAGATAAATGAAAAATAATATTCAACAAAATATATTAGGAAAACTGGCTGTCCACATACAGAGAAATGAAATCAAATCCACACTTATCATCTCAAACAATAGATCAAAGACATAACTTGAAATCTGATACACTGAAGCTGCTAGAAGAAAACATAGGATGTAACATATATGATAAAGGTGCACAAAATGACTTTCAGAATATGACTCACTTTAATTAAGAAATAAATCCAATAATTGACTAGTGGGAGTTCATAAAATAAAAATCTTCTACACAGCTAAAAAAACCACTCAATTAGGTGAAGATGAATTCCACAGAATGGGAGACAATCTTTGCCAGCTATACATCTAATGGATGGATAATATTCAGAATATATAAAGAAATTTTAAAAAGTCAAATAAACAAATGTCACACTTGGAAAATTAATGTGGTACCTGAAATACACTTTTAAAATGAAGAAAAAATGACTAAAAAAGTAGCTAAACAATATTAATCATCCCTATTAATTAGGTTAATTCTAATCATCCTTTCTTTGACTCGGGGGAATATCCAATAAATGTGACTATACAAGATTGTTTCTTTATGTCTTTACTTTCTGTCACATACATTGTGCAACACATAAATTTGTTAAAGAATTGACACTACTTATGGTCTGTACTTGAACTACAAGAAACAGTGGGCAGAGGCCAAATTCTATCCTTTCTTTTCATAAAATCCCATCTGACATACATTCAATAAGTCTTTTTAGAAGACCATGGAATATAGAAAAATCTTTCACAGACAATGGCAACCAATTTGATAAATGAGTCTTACCATCTCTCTTCCTATCCTCTATAGTCTTGATTCTTCCATATCTCATTCATGCTATCTGGAATTGAATTTCTTAATAGAGTAGCACATATGCTTTTACTTAACATGTTTGTCCCCTGGGGAACAAGGCTAAGAACATTGATATTGATACCACAGCTGTCTCTAAGGTGAACAGTTTAAGATTTATTATTATCTAAGGAGACAGCAATAAAAAAAATCCTTCTGATATTATATGGAGAGTATATCACACCTATCAGGCAGTCTCCAATAAAATTTTTACCCTTTTACTTATAACTGTCTACTACATAGTACAATTTTAAGTTAAGTCATTAAAAATTGAAGAACAAGAATAAATGGTGCAAGGGTAGTTTTAAAAACTGTGTAATGTCTTCACTGTGTCAAAAGATTTGAAAGCATTCTAAAACATGATGACTATGTTAATATTGGCAACTATGAATTCAATAAATTTTGTGAAATTCATGACACCTACAGAAGATATAACATGCAACTTCACATCTATTTGTAAATACTTATCACTGTACACCAAGATGGCTCATTTGGCAAAAACAGTTGACTTCCACTTTTAAAATCTGAGTTCTAACCCCCAAGATAAACATGATTGAAGGAGTAAACCAACTTTACCAAGTTGTCTTCTGAACTCCATATTTGTGCTGTGGCACATAAAAGCCATCCCACCACCAAACACAAAATAAACAAAAAGTTAAAAAGATTTGGCTCACATCTAAATTATAATAATGTTGGTACTTCTGGAGATAGTGTAAATAGAGTTTCAATTTTTCTTCTTTGTTAAAGTGAGGAGTTTGCTAGAGAGTTATAAGGACAGTTGAGATATTAACAACAGAGTGTGCAAAATTTGATGGCTCATACATAATTTATTCAGATATTCTTGAGCCTACCAATTTTGTCAGTTGAGAGCAACTTACCCTTGTCTTTAGAATAATGAACTCATTTGATACAGTATCTAGAAAGAAGAGGTTTAATTTAATGTCCGCCAAATTTTCCCCCCATTTTTTCATAGGTGTCTTCAGTCCAGTAACCATATTCAGCCATAGGAAAAATAGCTTACAAATAGTAACAAGTATCTACTTCAGGTACTAAGGGAAAGCAAAGAACTCATGGCAAAGAGAGCTTTGATGATGGACCAAAATGAGTACAATATTAAGCTGGGTAGTTTGAAATTCATGTATTTGGAACACTTTTCAGGCATGTGATCATAATTTGGGATTGAATGTTTTGTCAAAATCACTTGAAATCATTAGAAATGTTTTATGAGCTAGTAGATCTTTAAAATTTGGACTTGATATGAAGAAAATAATTGAAAGTGTCAAAATTTCCTAAGCATAGTATAGAGTACAGATACTAAATGTTAATGATTTATAATTTCTTAAAAATAATGTACAATGTGTATTCCTCATACCATTTTAAGAAGAAAAGGAAAGAGAAAATTACTTATCAAACATAAATGTGGAAAACACTCATTCAAGAGACCTTTAGTATCTTTGAACACAGTGATTGTTTAATAGAAGCCACATTTAGTATTGGAATATACAACCATAGATCCGAGATTCAAAATCTCCATAGTGATGATAAAATACTTGCAAAACAGAAGGCAAGTAACCCTAGTGTTAAGGTATATATAATGTAAGATTTTGGTACAAATTAAGGTGACTGGAGCCATAACCCGTGAGTTTACAGAAGTAAATAGATAAAAAGTTGAATAGGTTGTTTCAATTTATAGAAGATGACGATGAAGGAGGAGAAGGAAGGAGGACAGTCTAGAAAAAGAGGACACTCACATGAACAAGAGAAAAAGAGAGACATAGTGAGAACTGAGAATATCTTAAAAAATCTGTCTTTCATTCAGTTTCAAGATCCAATACAGATCATAGATCTAGAACACACTGATTTAAAGAACAACTCACTCATGTACTACTATATCAAGCTAATATAACACACCTATTCTGTTCCTGTTGAAGAGAGAACACTCAGAATTTTCAAGAGCTATTAGCTGTAGACTTTCAAAGCATTTTGTTAGAGTGATGTAATCTACTACTTGCATATATATATATATATATTTAAAATATAATTTGACAATAAAACACAGTATTTATCTATCACAGTATTTCTTTGGTATAATGAAATTATGCTAGCAAAGAAAAGGTAGACAATCCTGAAATTCCTCTCATACTATTCCTGTCAAGACTGTAAAATAAGTATTTCATAATACAATTAGTTGAGGAGTTTGATATTACTGTCAAATGTCTGTGTGATTCAGAGATGGTATTCATTGTCTTGGTCCCATTCAATTCTTTTGTCTGGCTGGGAAATAGCAGATGGATCCTAAAAACTGACAATGGATTACCATAAATTTAAGCAAGTCATAGGTTTAGCAGAAGATGATATGCCAGATATAGTACCTTTACTGGAGCATATCTACACAGCTTCTGGCATTGTTTTCAGCCTATCATCTTGTAGCATACATTCATCTTTTTCCTCATAAATAGGACTCATCAAAAGAGTTCAACTTCACATGTAAAGGAGAGAATTATAGATTAATTGGATTGCCTCAAGGCTATGCTAGCTTTCCAGATTTCTACCACATATTGAACATGGGAACTTCAATTTCCTTGAAAATCTGTAGAAACATCTCACATGTCAATTATATTGATTTAGTGGTAGTGAATATGAATTTGAAAATAATATGAATGTCCTAGTAGACTATAAGATGGAAGATGCAATTCATAAAGAATAAGTTTTCCTTACATAAAACCAAGTTCTTTACAGATTAAGTATTTTATTGGCCATAAGAATACAAACTCTATGAAAGAAATATAACTATATTTCTACCCCTGAGAAAATTTTACATGATTTTATCAATTTGAGGAGACTTTATATTGTGCCTAATCACACTGTTACTGACAACTAATAAAGTGTCTCTTAAAAGAAAATACATGGTGCTCCACAGGAAATTCTGCAAGAGCAGATCTATTGGACTTGGTGTTGAACAGGACTCTAGAAAGCAGGAAGAATTACAGAGAAAGGAGCTTTAAATTTTAAAGCTATCACTTAAAAGAGCTAAAAATAATAGAGCAAAGATATGTTTCATTCAAACACATTACAAAAATAAAATTGTTGATACATATATAGGAATAAATTAATTATCTTTATAGGTGAAAATTGATTACATACAATATACTAATAAAATATATTAATGAAAATATTTTCCTTCAAAATAAAGAAAATATCTGCTGGAACAGAAGGAAAATCAACTCATATAATAGGAAAAGAAAAAGGGGACCAAATTTTTGCTGAAAAGTAAAACTAAAATTAATTATCAACAACTAAGTAAATTCATTTCCGAATATCCACATCCGACATCTTATAACCAGCTCTAATTGTATTCCAGAGATACTAAAGCTGTAGCCTCTACTGGCATTTACACTCATATGTGTGTGAGCTTGTACAAGTGTGAATGTGCACACACACACACAGACACACTTAAAAATAAAACAAATCTTAGCCAGGAGGAAGTAGCACATGACTTTAATCCCTGCTCTCAAGAAGCAGAGGCAGGACTCCACAATGGAAGCAACCAGTGTGCACCATATCTGAGGAGCACAAGATCCAAAGCTTGTTAAATGGTAAGTGGCAGCTGAAGCCAGAACAGCAACATTGAAGCTTCCTGAACAAGAGGGAACAACCTGTGAGCTCTCACAGTTTGGATCCAGGTCATTCCTGGATATCTCCTGGGACTGAGCGTGGTGAATATTCAACGCCCCTGCACTTCCCCTTGCCCCAATAATGGGCCTCCCTGTTCAGCAGAGGTGGCAGTGGTTACCCCAATCATTAGCCTGCACACTCAGTGACTGAGAGGGCAGCAGCAAGCCTCCCAGGTCTGCATCTGTACTGGGGAAGCTGCAGCTCATCAGCCGCTAGCCCAAGCAGGAGCTTCCATGCGCAGTGACTGAAACAGCAGAAGGGACTACCCTAAGAACGGGTCTCCCTGCCCTGCAGCCAAACAGTGGACACCACTGAGCTTAAAGATTTCCTTCACTCTCATTTGTCCCTGCAGGCCCAAACCTGAGAGTAGAAAACAGGGGAAACGTCTGTGCTTTCTGATTGGCCCTGAGAGAAAGTGAGTGCATGTAGAGTCCCAGATCCAGGGTAGCTCTAAACTATCAGCCAGACATCCAATGTCTCCCACCTATACCCGCTCTGTCAGCAACAATGGGACAGCATTCTCAACATTGAATCCTCTGATCTGTTGCACTACCAATGGAGTCCAGGCAAACAAATCCTGGAGCCCAGACTGATCTGGATACCAGGAGGAAAGTATCACAGGCCTGTAGTTCACTAAGATATTTGGGGCACCTGCATATGTGCATTACTCCCACAAACAGTTCCAGAACCCGAAAACGCTCCTCCACTTAAGGTCCATTCTTCCAAGCAGCTACACACTTTAAAACCTGGTCTTTAAGGCACACTTCCATGCACATGCCCATGCTGGCACACATATGGCTTTGAACTTCCTCACTTAGCTACAGCTGAACCACCAAAATCCACTCTCTAACTGGTGGACTTCTCCCATCCTCCTGAAGAATACTCCAGGCATCAGATACAGACGGACCCAGTCTGAAGAACAGATTCCAGGAACAAACAGCGAAGGTTACAGATAAGCAGAAGGCTAGAGGTCGGCCTAAGAACACATCCAACAAAAATCAGGACATCATGGCTTCAACAGCAACCCCAAAAAACAATGAATATGCTAATTCATCGGAAACATAGGAAAATTATCTAAAATCTAGGCTTATCAAATATTTAGAGGCACATAAAAAGGAAATGAACAAGGCTTTCAAAGAAATACAGGCAAATACAGTCAAACAAATAGAGGTGTAACTAGTGGCATATAGAAAAGAAATGAAAAAAAAAAAATAGAGACCATCATGGAAAGACAGGAATCTACATTCAAGCAGATGAAGGAAATGGTGCAAGACATTAAAACAGAATTAGAATCAATAAAGAAAATACAAACAGAGAAAACCCTGGAGTTGTAGAACTTAGAAAAAAGATCAGGAACCACAGAGGTAAGAATCACCAACAAAATATAAGAGATGGAAGAGGAAGAACAAGATGGCAGCACCAGGAGAACACTGCTTCTGAGGAGCAAGACAACATTTTCCGTACAGCGACCAAGAGACTGAACTCTGGGTGCTAAAACAACATTGATTGCATTTTCCAGGTGAGAGGAAACCCTCACAGCATGAGAATCAGTGGAGTCCACTCTCAGGTCACCCAGCCAGAACCCAGGAAGAGATCCTGGGTCGCGCAGGCACTAGGTCGCCAGACAAGAGCCACACTCCTGTGTGTCCTGCTCACCTTCCCAGGCAGAACAGTGGGCACAAAACAACAGAGCCTGGGAGTCCCAGTCACCAGAAAAACCCACAGGAAGGAAGGCAACAGGACTGGCCACAGGTCACCCAGTCTTTACCTGGAAAAAGTCTTGCAGACCAGCTGCTAGGAGCCGCCATCACTAAACTGGGCTCAACCACAAGCACAGAGTTGGTCCAGGCCCAGCTCTCCAGAACAGACAGAGAAGTGGGCCCCAGGGCAACAGAGACTGAGAGGCCCTTTCGGGAGAAAACCCCACAGGGAAGGAAGGAAATGGTACCCACTTGGGTCACCCAGGGCTTACCTGGAAAAGGTCTCACAGACCAGTGGGTACCAGCCACCATCACTGAACTGGCCACAAGCCGTGAGCACAGAGAGTTGTTGCACACCCAGCTTTCCCGAACAGACAGAGATGTGTGCCCCAGGGCAAGAGAGACTGAGAGTCCCTGTCGGAAGTAAAACTCACAAGGAAGAAAGGAAACGGGGACCCGAATTAAGTCATCCAGTATATCCCTGGAAAAGGTCCCACAGAAGAGCAGATTGTGGCATGCAACTCCAGCTCAGAGACCTGCTCTGTACCAAATATTCCTCATAGACTGAACTGTGCGCCCCAGGACAACAGAGACTTGGAGTCACTGTATGGAGAAATCCTCACAGGGAATGAAGCAAAGGGGATGGACTTAGTCCACCCAGTATATCCCTGGAAAAGGTCCCACAGACAGGCCCAACCCAGGGACCTGCTGTGTACCAGATAGCCTGCTGTCACCAAGAGAGTGGTACTAACATGCTACAGATTACCGCTTGGGTGCTGGGGCAGAAAACCCCAACCTGAGAACTACAGAAGCCTGGGATCCTTGAGATCAAGCCCCAGATACTGCTCCAAGGGGCAACCAGTTATCCCTAACAAAACTGACCAAAGCATGGGACACACAGGTTACAGCAACAGCTCACTAAATTTACATCAAGAAACACAGAGGTAGGGCAGCTGTCTCCAGGACTTCTCTGGGTGAGAGGAGAGCCCTCTCAACTAACAAGAACCACTGTTACCACTCAGGTCTCTATGCCTGAGGTGAGATGTGACAACTCCTGAAAAACACTGGCCATACAGTGAGCATACCCAAAAAGCTGAGGAGACTTCCTTCAGGAACAACCATCTTCCTGTCAAGAGGATTCTATCCACCACAGGATAACATGAACCACCAGAAACTAACACCAAACACCTAAGATAGTCCAATTGGTAGAGGCCAGTGTAAAAGCTCATCCAACAAATGACAAAGCAATATGGCATCTCCAGAAACAAGTAATCCAGGGGCAAGTAGCCCAGGACACACCAGCAAAATTGGAATTCAAGAAGATGACCTAACATCTATGCTCATGAAGAGGATAACAGAGGAAAAAAAAAATAAAAAGGGTAAAGACCTAGAGGAAGACAAAGTCAAACAGATTATGGCCAACTGTAAAGAAATAGAAGAAGATAAAGTAGAACAGATTATGGCCATCAGAGAAGAAATACAGGAAGTTGCAACCAAATAGTTTGTGGCCTTTGGAGAGGAAATACTTAAATAACTGAACGAAACAAAAGAAACAGAGGATTGTTCAAACAAACAGCTGAAGGAATTGAAGGTAAAACAGAAAAATACAGTCAGATACGTGAAGGAAATCAACAAAATGGCTCAAGACCTAAATATAGAATTGGAAAAATTAAAGAAAACACAAATGGAGGAAATTGTGGAGAGAAAGAACTTAGGGAAGAAAACAGGAACTACAGAGGTAAGCATAACCAATGGACTATAAGAGATGGAAAAAAGAATCTCAGGTGTGGAAAATAAAATGGAAGAAATTGATGTATTTTTCAAAGAATATATTAAATCTAAAAAATTCCTGACAACTCAAGACAACATTAAAAGACAAAACCTAAGAATAATAGGAATGGAGGAAAAAGAAGCTTCCCTCCTCCAAGGCCCAAAAAATTTTTTCCAAAAAATCATTGAAGAAAATTTCCCCAAATTAAAGGAGAGGCCAATAAGAACACATGAGTCCTACAGAACACCCAGTTATTTACACCAGAAAACAAAATCCTCCCGCCACATAATAATCAAAACAATAAGTATACGAAACAAAGAAAAAGTACTAAAAGGTATTAGGGAAAAGAACAAGTAACATATAATGGCAAACCCATCAGAATCACACCTGACTTCTCAACAGAGACTATGAAAGCCAGAAGGGCCTGGAAAGATAATGCAAGCCCTAAAAGAACACAGATGTCAGCCCAGGCTACTATACTCAGCAAAACTCTCAGTCCTCATAGACAGAGAAAACAAGATATTCAATGACAAAAACAAATTTCAACAATACCTACACACAAATCCAGTGTTGCAGAAGACACTAGAAGGAAAACTACAATCCAAGAAAACTAGCTACTTTCATGAAAACACAGGAAATGATTAACCTCACTACAGTAAAACAAAACAAAACAAAACAAAAAAAAAAACAAAACAATCAAGCACACAAACTTATGACCACAGCCAACATCACAATCAAAGGATCTAACAGCCACTGGTCATTAATCTCACTCAACATCAATGGACTCGATTCTCTAATAAAAAGACACAGATTAACAGAATGTATGCTTAAAAAAGACCCAGCAATCTGTTGCATGCAAAAAAAAAACAAAACAAACAAACAAACAAACAAACAAAAAAAAAACACCTAAGTCACAAAGATAGATATTACCTGAAGGTAAAGGGCTGAAAGATGGCTTTCCAAGAAAATGGGCCCAAGAAGCAAGCAGGGGTAGCCATTCTAATACCTGATAAAATACACTTTCAACCAAAATTAATAAAAAGAGATGGGGAAGGACACTTCATACTCATCAAGGGAAAATTCCACCAGGAAGACATAAGAATTCCTAACATCTATGCCTCAAATACAAGGGCACCCACATTTGTAAAAGAAACATTGATAAAATTGAAACAACACATAGATCCACATATATTAATAGTGGGAAACTTCAACACCCCACTCTCAACAAAGGACAGGTCAACAAACAGAAATTTAAAAAAAGAAACAATGTCTCTAGCAGAGGTCATGAATCAAATGGACCTAACAGACATTTATAGAACCTTACACCCAAACACAAAAGAATTCACCTTCTTCTCAGCACCTCATGGAGCCTTCTCCAAAATAGACCATATAGTTGGTCACAAAGCAAGCCTCAACAGATGCAAGAAGATTGAAAGAATACCTTGTATCCTATCTGATCACCATGGAATAAAGCTGGTCCTCAACAACAACAGAAATAGCAAAAAGCCCAAACACACACGGAAAGTGAACAACTTGCTACTAAATGGGTCATGGAAGAAATAAAGAAAGAAATTAAAGTCTTCCTAGAATCCAATGAAAACGAAGGCACAACATACCCAAACTTGTGGGACACAAGGAAACAGTGCTAAGAGGAAAGTTCATAGCACTAAGTGCATTCAAGAAGAAATTCAAGAAAGCTCATTCAAGCAACTTAATGGCTCACCTAAAATCCTAAAAAAAGAAGAAGCAGACACACCAAAAAGGAGTAGACAGCTGGAAATAATCAAACTCAGGGCTAAAATCAATCAATTAGAAACAAATAAAACAATTCAAAGAATCAATGAAACCAAGGGCTGGTTCTTTGAGAAAATCAACAAGATCGACAAACCCTTAGACAAGCTAACTAAAAGGCAGAGAGACAGGAACCAAATAAACAGAATCAGAGATGAAAAGGGGGACATAACTACAGATACTGAGGAAATCCAAACAATCATTAGTACTTACTTTAAATGTTTGTATGCCACAAAATTTGAAAATCTAAATGAAATGTACAATTTTCTTGATCGATTCCACTTACCAAAACTGAATCAAAACCAGGTAAATCAATTAAATTGTCTTATATCACCCAAGGAAATATAAGCAGTCATCAAAAGTCTCCCATCAAAAAAAAAAAAAAAAAAAAAAAAAAAAAAAAAAAAAAAAAAAAAAAACAAAAAAAAAAAAAAAAAAAAAAAAAAAAAAAAAAAAAAAAAAAAAAAGCCCAGGACCAGATGGTTTCAGCGCAGAATTCTACCAGACCTTCAAAGAAGAACTAACTCCAGTTCTCTTCAAAATAGTCCACAAAATAGA
This sequence comes from Psammomys obesus, assembly GCF_907164565.1. Lineage (NCBI taxonomy): Eukaryota > Metazoa > Chordata > Mammalia > Rodentia > Muridae > Psammomys > Psammomys obesus. The sequence continues at coordinate 5,968,492 of NW_026590677.1, forward strand.
AACAGAAGGAACATTTCCAAACTTATCCTATGAAGCCACAGTCACCTTGGTACCTAAACCTCACAAAGACCCAACAAAAAAAAAGAGAAATTCAGGCCAATCTCCCTTATGAATATTGATGCAAAAATACTCAACAAAATACTTGCAAACCGAATACAAGATCACATGAAATATATCCACTACAACCAAGTAGGCTTCATCCCAGGTATGCAGGTCTGGTTCAGTATACGAAAATCCATCAATGTGATCCACCATATTAACAAACTGAAAAAAAAAAAACAAAAAAAACCAAAAAAAAACACCACATCATCATCTCCTTAGATGCTGAAAAAGCATTTGACAAAATACAAAATCCATTCATGTTTAAAGTACTGGAGAAATCAGGGATACAAGGCACATATCTAAACATAGTAAAGGCAATATACAGCAAGCCTATAGCCAACATCAAACTAAATGGAGAGAAACTTAAAGCAATCCCACTGAAATCAGGGACAAGGCAAGGCTGCCAACTCTCTCCATATCTCTTCAACATAGTGCTGGAAGTCCTTGCTAGAGCAATAAGACAGTTGAAGGAGATCAAGGGGATACAAATTTGAAAGGAAGAAGTCAAATTTTCACTATTTGCATATGATATGATAGTATACCTGAGTGAGCCCAAAAATTCTACCAAGGAACTCCTACAGCTGATAAACACCTTCAGCAAAGTGGCCGGATAGAAAATTAACTCAAAAAAATCAGTAGCCCTCCTGTATACAAAAGACAAAAGGGCTGAGAAAGAAATTAGGGAAACAACACCCTTCAAAATAGCCACAAGGAACATAAAGTAACTTGGTGTAACCCTAACCAAGCAAGTGAAAGACTTGTATGAAAAAAAGTTCAAGTCTCTGAAGAAAGAATTAGAGGAAGATATGAGAAGATAGAAAGATCTCCCATGCTCATGGCTTGGCAGGATTAACATAGTAATAATAGCCACCTTACCAAAAGCCATCCACAGATTCAATGCAATTCCCATCAAATTACCAACACAATTCTCTACAGTCCTGGAAAGAAAAATTCACAACTTCATATGGAATAACAAGAAACCCAGAATTGCTAAAACAATCCACTACAATAAAAGATCTTCTGGGGGTATCTCCATCCCTGAACTTAAGCTGTACTATAGAGCAACAGTAACAAAAACTGCATCGTACTGGCATAGAAATAGAATGGTGGATCAATGGAACCAAACAGAAAACCCAGAAATAAACCCACACACTTATGGACACCTGATCTTTGACAAAGATGCCCAAAAATACAATGGAAAAAAAGACAGCTTCTTCAACAAATGGTGTTGGTTTAACTGGATATCTACATGCAGAAAAATACAAATAGATCCACACTTATCACCCTGCACCAAACTAAAGTCCAAGTGGATAAATGACCTCAAAATAAAACCAGATACATTAAATCAGTTAGAAGAAAAAGTGGGGAAGAACCTAGATTTCATTGGCACAGGAAACAAATCCCTGAAAAGAGCACCAACAGCACAGGCTCTAAGAGCAACAATCAATAAATGAGACCTTGTGAAACTGAAATGGTTCTGTAAAGCAAAGGACATTATCATCAGAACAAAACGAATGCCTACAGATTGGGAAAGAATCTTCACCAACCCTCTATTTGACAGAATGGATGCAGAAATTGTGGTACATCTCAATGGAATATTATTCAGCAATGAAAAATAAGGTAATCATGCAATTTGCAGGTAAATGGTGGGAAATGGAAAGGATGATCCTAAGTCATCTGCCCCAGCAGCAGAAAGACACACACAGTATATACTCACTCATATAGACATATCATACTGGATAAACCTACTAAAACGTGTACATCTAAAGAAACTAATCAAGAGAGAGTACCCTGACTAAAATGCTCAATCCCCATTGTGAAATGCAAAGAGGATGGACATCAGAAGAAGAAGAAAACTGGAAATAAGCTAGGAACCTGCCACAGAGGGCCTCTGAAAGGCTCTACCCTGCAGACTATCAAGGCAGATGCTGAGACCTATGGTCAACTATTGGGCAGTGTGTATGTAATCTTATGTAAGAAGTGGGAAATAGTAAGATCTGGAGAGGACAGGAACTCCACAAGGAGAGCAACAGAACCAGAAAATTTGAACACAGGGGTCTTTCCAGAGACTCATATTCCAACCAAGTACCAGGCATGGAGATAACCTAGAACCCCTGCACACATGTAGCCCACGGCAGTTTAATGTCTAAGTGGGTTACATAGTAATCGGAAGAGGGACTGCCTCTGACATAATCTGATTGCCCTGCTCTTTGATCACCTCCCCCTGAGGGGGGAACAGCCTGACAAAGCCACAGAAGATGACAATGCAGCCACTCCTGATGAGATCTGATAGACTAAGTTCAGAAGGAAGGAGAGGGGGACCTCCTGTATCAGTGGACTTGGGGAGGGGCATGTGTTAAGATTGGGGTTGATTGGGAGGGGAGGAGGGATGGGTTTATGGGGGGATACAAAGTGAATAAAGTGTATTTAATAAAAAAATTAAATTAAAAAACAGAGATGGAAGAGAGAATCTCATACACTGAAGATACACTTGCAGAAATTGATATACATTTCTCAAAGAAAAAGTAATTTTGGAAAAGTTCCAAACATAAAATGTCCAAGAAATCAAGGATGTTGTGAAAAGAGGAAATCTAAGAATAATAAAAATAGACAAAAAAAGAGGATTTCAGGCTCCAAATTCCAGAAAATATTTTCAAGAAAATCAGAACAGAAAATTTTCCCAAGTAAAGAAAGAGATGTCCATAAACATACAGGAAGCCTACAGAACAGCAAATAGACTAGACCAGAAAATAAACTCCTTAGGTCACATAATAATCAAAACATTAGGGGGTATCCAAGAAGGTAGTACCTGGTGGACATGGTGTCTCATGGGCAGGACAGCAGTGACTGCACATCCACAAACAGACCGAACTCTGGTCCGTAAATCACAAGCGATTGTGTTTCTCAGGTGAGAGGAAACCACATGATGTGGGAAGCAACTGGGTGCAGGTCACCCAGCTATAACCGGAAAAGTTCCCTGATCCCACCAGCACTTTGTTGCCAGCCCAGAGCCACATGCCCGTGTGCTCTGATCACCATTGCAGACCGAACTGGGAAACAAAACACCAGAAACTGGGATTTCAAGTAGTGAGAAAACCAAACTGTGAAGGAAGCAATCAGAACCGTCGTCTGGTCATCCAGACAATCCCTGGAAAATGTCCCTGTGTCTGGTGGGTGCTCAGCTGCCAGCCCAAAGACCTGCCGGCTCGTACAACTCACCATCCCAGACAGCTGTGGGCTCCAGGGCACTAGAAACTGGTTTTCCTGTAGGGAGGAAACCTACAGCTACTTTGAGGGAAACATCAGGTATGACCTCAAGGGACACAGCTGAAACCCTCCTCCGGCCCCCACACACACATACACGCACACCAAAAAGTTATTGGGAAAAGTTCCAGAGTTCTTGCACGTGACCAGTTGCCAACAGAGAGACAATTGCATGTGCCTGAATGCTCTACTTACCATCCCAGAAAGAACTGAGGACCCCAAAACATCACAGACTAAGTCACGATGTTGGGAGGAAAGCCCACGTTGGGAGAAATATCACATTTCGATCTCAGGACACCCTGCTCTGGAAAAGTTTCTGGGCTACTGCAGACTCCAGGCTCTAGCCTTCTAGTGCAAGCATGAGTGCTGTGTTCACCTGCCACTGATTACCACTTTGGTAATGAGGAACAGTAATCTAACCTCAGAACTATAGAGTCTGAGATCCACAGGATCAGCACCTAGATACTGCTCCAAGATGCAACCAGTTATCTCTAGCTAAACTGACCAAACCACAGGGTTTTCTGGTTCTTTAAAAGGGCTGTGCCTAGAAAATACAGGGTAAGAGTAGCAGTAGTAGCTCACTAAATTCAGAGCAAGAAACCCAGCGGCAGGGCAGCTATCTCCAGAACTTCTGTTGAGAGGAGAGCTCCCCTGACTACCACAGATCACAGTTTACCACTCAGGTCCTTATAACTGAGGTAAGCTGTGGAAATTCCTGAGAAGCACTGGCCATTCAGTGACCACACCCAAAAAGCTGTGGAAGTCTTTCTCAGGAAATATCATCTTCCTGCCAAGTGGTTTCTCCCCAGCCCAAGAATCCAAGAAGCAACATAAACTAACAGTAAACACCCAAAAACAGCCGATGGATAGAGCCCAGCATAGAAGCTCAACAAAAAAATGCCAAAGAAATATGGCATGGCCAGAACCCATTTAACCAGGGGCAAGGATTCATGGACAGTTTATCATAAGTGAAATTCAAGAAGATAAGCTTACATCTATGCTTATGAAGAGGATAATAGAGGAAACAAATAAATGTGTAAAGAAATAGAGGAAGATAAAGTCAAAAAGATCAGGGCCATCTATACAGAAATACAGGAAGATGTAGACAAACATTGTGGACTTCAGAAAGGAAATAAATCACTGAAAAAAAAACCAAAAGAATCAGAGGAATGTTCAAGCAAACAGGTGAAGGAATTGAAGGAAAATACATGCAGACAGATGAAGAAAATTAAAAAAAAAACAGCTATAGATCTAAAAATAGAATTGGAAAAATTAAAGAAAACACAAAGGAAGGAAATCATGGAGAGGAAGAACTTAGGGAAGTAAACAGGAACTACGGAGGTAAGCATAACCAACAGACTACAAGAGATGGAAGAAAGAATCTCAGGTGGAAGATACAATAGAAGAAATCAATGTATCTGTCAAAGAAAATGTTAAATATAAAATATTCCTGACACAAACCATCCAAGAAATACAAGACAACAATAAAAGACAAAACCTAATAATAGGAATAGAGAAAAAAGAAGATTCCTTTCTCCAAGGACCAGAAAATATTAAAAAAATAATGGAATAATATTTCCCCAACTTAAAGGAGAGGCCTACAAGCATGCAAGAGGCCTGCATAACATTTAATAAATTAGACATGAAAAGAAAATCCTGCCACATAATAATCAAAATAGTAAGTATACAGAACAAAGAAAAAATACTGAAAGCTGCAAGGAAAAAAGGCCAAGTAACATATAATGGCAAACCCATCAGTATCAAACCTGAAATTTCAACAGAGACAATGAAAACCAGAAGGGCCTGGCTGGATATCATGAAGAACCTAAGAGAACCCAGATGTCAGCCCAGGCTACTATATCCAGCAAAACTCTCAGTAATCATATATCGAGAAAACAAGATATTTAACTACAAAAACAAATTTAAACCATACCTACCCACAAATTCAGCCTTACAGAAGATACTAGAAGGAAATATACAACCCAGAAAAGCTAACTACATTCAGGAAAACACAGGAAATAAATAATCTCAGTACAACAAAACTAAAAATACCCAAGCACACAACCACACTACCACAACCAACATTAAAATCAAAGGATCTAAAGGCCACAGGTTATTAATCTCTCTCAATATCAATGAAACAAATTCTTCAATAAAAGGACACAGACCAACAAAATGGATGCATAAACAAGACCCAACAATCTGTTGCATACAAGAAACACACCTAAGACCCAAAGATAGATATTACCTGAGAGTAAAGTGCTAGAAAACAGTTTTCCAAGCAAATGGACCCAAGAAGCAAGCAGGTGTAGCCATTCTAGTATATAGTACAATAGATTTTGAACCAAAATTAATAAAAAGAGATGGGGAGGGTACTTCATACATATCAAAGGAAAATTCCACCAAGAAGTCATCACAGTTCTATACCCCACAAACAAGAGCACCAACATTTATAAAAAAAAAAAATTAATAAAAGTGAAACCACACATCGATCCCCACAGATTAATAACAGGAGAATTCAACACCCCACTCTCAAGAAAGGACAGGTCAACAAAACAGAAATTAAACAAAGAAGCAATGGCAAAATCAGATGTTTTGAATAAAATGAACCTCTACAGAACCTTTCACCCAAACACAAAAAGATGTAGATTCTACTTAGCACCTCATGGAACTTTCTCTGAAAAAGACCAAATAGTTGGTCACAAAGCAAGCCTCAACAAATATAACCCTTAGCCAAACGAACTAAAAAGCAGAGAGACACCATCAAAATCATTAATGAAAAGGGCGACATAAAAACAGACACTGATGAAATATAAACAATCATTAGGTCTTACTTCAAAAGCATACATGCCACAAAATTTGAAAATTTAAAGAAATGGATAATTTTCTTGATCAATTCCGCTTAACAAAGCTGAATCAAAAGCAGGTAAATAACTTCAATAGTCATATAACCCCAAAGGAAATAGAAGTTATCAAAAAAAAAAATCTCCCATTCAAAAAAAACCCAGGGCCACATGGTTTCAGTGCACAATTCTTGTAGACATTCAAAGAATAGCTGGCTCCAACCCTCTTCAAACTAGTCTACAAAATAGAAACAGAAGGAGCATTACCAAACTCATCCTATGAAGCCACAGTCACCTTGTTACCTAATCCTCCCAAAGACACAAAAAAGAAAGAGAATTTTAGACCAATTTCCTTCATGAACACTGATGCAAAAATATTCAACAAAATACTTGCAACTCAAATCCAAGAACACATCAAAGATATCTTCCACTATGACCAAGTAGGCTTCATCCCAGGTATGCAGGGATGGTTCAGTATATGGAAATCCATCAATGTGATCCACCATATAAACAAACTGAAAGAAAAAGTACACATGATAATCTCCTTAGATGCTGAAAAAGCATCTGATAAAATCCAACATTCTTTTTTCTTTAAATTCCAGGAGAGGTCAGGATACAAGTCACTTACCTAAACATAGTTAAGACAATATACAGCAAGACTGTAGCCAACATAAAACTATATGGAGACTTAAACTTAACTCGATCTCACAGAAATCAGGGACAAGTCAAGACTGCCCACTCTGTGAATATCTCTTCAAAGTAGTTTTTGAAGTACTTGTTAGAGCAATAAGATAACTAAAGAAAATTAAGGGGATAGAAATCAAAACCAAAGAAGTCAAAATGTCACTATTTGCAAATGATATGATATTATACATGAAGGACCCAAAAATTTCAACCACAGATCCCCTTAAGCTGCTAAAGACATTCATCAAAGAGGATGGATAAAAATTAATTCATAAAAAATCACTAGCTCTCCTGTATACATAAGACAAAAGGGCTTAGAAAGAAATTAAGGAAGCTATACCCTTCACAAGGGGCAATGATAACATGAAATAATTTGATGTGACTCTAACCAAGGAAGTGAAAGACCTATTTGAAAAAAAACTTCACATATCAGATGAAAAAATTCAAAAAGATATCAGAAGATGGAAAAAAAAATCTCCCATGCTCATGGATTGGTAGAATGAATATAGTGAAAATGGCCATAATTCCAAAAGGAATCTACAGATTCTATGGAATTCTCATCAAAACACCAATACATTTCTTACAGACCTTGAAAGAACAATTCCAATTTCATACCTTGAAAGAACAATTCCAATTTCATACCGAAAAACAAAAACAAAAATAAAACAAACAAAAAACCTGAATTGCTTAAATAATCCTGTAAGACAGCAGATCATACAGATGTTTCTCCATCCCTGATATAAAGCTGTACTACAGAGGGACAGTAATGAAAACCGCATGGCACTGGCATAGAAACAGAATGGTGTTTCAATGGAATGGAATAAAAGACACAGAAATAAACGCACACACCTATGGATACTTGATTTTTAACAAATACAAAAAACATACAATAAAAAAAAACATGCAATAGAAAAAAGACAGCATCTTCATCAAATGGTGGTGGTTTAATGGGATGTGGAAATGTAGAAAAATGCAAATATATCCATATGTATCACTAGGCACAAAACTAAAGTCCAAGTAAATCAAAGACCTCAAGAAAAAACCAGAAATACTAAACTTGTTAAAAAAAAATTGGGGAAGTGCCTTGACCTCATTAGCACAGGATACAAATTCTTGAACGAAATACAGACAGCACAAGCTCTAAGATCAATAATCAATAAATGGGACCTCATGAAACTGAAAAACTTCTGTAAAGCAAAGGACATTGTAATCAGAACAAAATGATAGCCTACAGACTGGAATCTTCACCAACCCTATATCTGACAGAGGGCTAATATCCAGAATATATAAAGAACTCAAGAAATTAAACAGCAACACAGCAAGTAATCCTATTTAAAAATGGGGTACAGAGTTAAACTGAGAATTCTCATTAGTGGAATACGAAAGGCAGAGAAGCACTTAAAGAAATGATCAGCATGCTCAGTCATCAGGGAAATGCAAATCAAAATGACCCTGAGATTTTACCTTACACATCAGAATGGCTAAGATCAAAATCTCAAGTTAGAACACATGGAGGAGAGGGTATAAGAAAGGGGAACCCTCCTCCATTGGTGGTGGTGATATAAACTTATGCAACCACTTTAAAAATCAATCTGGGGGCTTCTGAGAAAACTTGGAATAGTGCTATCTCAATAGCCAGCTATACCAATCCTAGGCATATATCCAAAATATGTACAAGTATACAAGGAAATTTGTTTAACCATGTTCATAGCAGCTTTATTTGTAATAGCTAGAATCAGGAAACAACTCAGATGTCCCTCAACTAAGGAATGGATGCAAAAATTTTCATACATATTCACAATGGAAAACTACTCCACAAATAAATACAACGAAACTTTGAAATTTGAAGACAAATTGTGGGAACTAGAAAAGATGATCCTGAGTGAGGTATCCCAGAAACACAAAGACATACTTTACATATACTCACTTACAAGTGGATATTAGACATATAATATAGGATAAACATAGTAAAATGTGTATACCTAAAGAATTTAAGCAAGAAAGAGAGCCCTGAGTAAGATTATCAATCCACACTCAGAAAGGCAAACTTGAGGCACATGGGAAGAGGGAGAAAACTGTGTAGTTGACAAGATTTGACCACTGAGGTCTTTGAAAGACTCTACCCAGCATTGTATCAAAGCAGATGCTGAGGCTCATAGCCAAACTTTGGCCAGAGTTCAGGGAATCTTATGAAAGAAGGGGAAGATTGAAAGACCTGGAGGGTGGAGGAGCACCATAAAGAGAGCAATAGAACTAAAAAATCTGTGAACAATGGTCTTTTCTGAGAGTGATACTGAAACTAAAGACCATAAATGGAGATAAACTAGAACTCATGCACGATGTAGCCCATGGCAGATCATTCTCTAAGGAGGTTCCCTAGTTATATGAACAGGGACTGTCTCTGACAGGACTCAGTGGCAGGCTTTTGATCACCTCCTCCTGAGGGTGAAGCAGACTTAACAGGACACAGAGGAAGACAATGCAGCCACTCCTGATGAGACCTGATAAGCTAGTGTCAGAGGGAAGGGGAGGAGGAACTCTCCTGTGAGTGAACTTTGCGAGAGACATGGAAGGAGAAGAGGGAGGGAGGGTGGGATTTGAAAGTTATGAGAGAGGGGGCTACAGCTTGGATACAAAGTGAATAAGCTCTAATTTATAAAAAAAATGAATTAAGTAAAAATTATAAAATACTTGCAAACCAAATCCATGAACACATAAAAGATATCATCTACCATGACCAAGTAGGCTTCATCCCAGCCATGCAGGGTGTTTCAGTATATGAAAACCCACCAACTTAATCAACCATATAAATAAATTGAAGGAGAAAAATCACATGATCATTTCCTTAAATGCCCTAAAAGCATTTGATAAAATCTAACACCCACTCGTATTTAATGTCTTGGAGAGATCAGGGATACCAGGCACATATCTAAACATAATAAATACAATATACAACAATCATATAACTAACATCAAACTAAAAGCAGCGAAAGTTAAATAAATCCCACTGAAATCAGGGGCAAGGCAAAACTGTCTATTCTCTCTTTATCTCTTCAACATAGAAGTTGAAGTCCAGGTTAGAGCAATAAGGCAACTGAAGGAGATCAAAGGGATACAAATGGGAAAGTAGGGAAAGTAAGAAGTCAAAGTATCACCATTTGCAGATGATATAATAGTATACATGAGAGCTACCCCAAAAATTCAACCAGAGAACTCTTTCAGCTGATAATCACCTTCTTCAATGTGGCTGGATACACAATTAACTAAAAAAAAAAAAAAAAAAATCAGTAGCCCTCCTGGTATAGGACTGACAAAATGATTAGATAGACATTAGTGAAACTAAACCCATCACAATGGCCACTAATAACATAAGTACCTTAGTGTGACTCTAACCAAGCAGGTGAAACAACCGTTTAAAAAAGAAAAAAAAAATCAAGTCTTTGCATGAAGATATCAGAAGATGGAAAGATCTCCCATGCTAATGGATTGATGGGATTAAAAGAGTAAAAATTGCCATCCTACCAAAAGGAATTTACAGATTCAATGCAATTCCCACCACAATACCAACACAATTATTTACAGACCTTGAAAGAACAATTCTCAATATCATATGGAAAAAGAAAAACCCTGAATTGTTAGAACAATTCTGTATGATAACATATTGCCAAGGGGTATCTCCATTTCTGATCTCAAACTGTACTACAGAGCAGTAGTAAAAACAACTGTATGGTACTGGCATAGAAACAGAATGGTGGTTCAATGGAATTCAATAGAAGACCCAGAAATAAACCCACTCACCTCTGGATACTTGATTTTTGACAAAGAAGACAAAAACATACAATGGAAAAAAGATAGCATCTTCAACAAATGGAGCTGGTCTAACTGGATGTCTATATGTGGGAAAATGTGAATAGAGCCATGTTTATCATCCTGCACAAAACTAAAGTCCAAGTGGATCAAAGACCTCAATATAAAACCAGACACACTAAACCTGTTAAAAGAAAAAGTGGGGAAGAGGCTTGAACTCATTGGCACATGAGACAACTTCCTGAATAGAACACCAACAGCACAGGCTCTAAGAGCAACAATCAATAAATGGGACCTCATAAAACTGAAAAGCTTCTGTAAAGCAAAGGACACCGTTGTAAGAACAAAACATCATCCTATGGATTGGGAAAGGATCTTCAACAACCCTATATCTCACAGAGGACTAATATCCAGTATATATAAAGGTCTAAAGAAGTTAAACACCCACAAACCAAGTAATCCTATTAAAAAATGGGTTACAGAGCCAAACAGAGAATTCTCAATAAAGGAATATCAAATGACAGAGAAACACTTAAAGAAATGCCCAAAATCACTAGCTATCTGGGAAATGCAAATCAAAGCGACCCTGATATTCTACCTTACACAGATCAAAATGGCTAAGAACAAAATATTAAGTGAGAACGCTTGGTGGAGAGGATATGGAGAAAGGGGAACTCCCCTCTGCTGCTGGTGGGAAGGTAAACTTGTGCAACCACTGGAAATCAGTCTGGCATTCTCAGACAATTAGGAATAGCACTTCCTCGAGATCCAGCCATACCACTCCTAGGCATATACCCAAAATATGCTCATGTACACAACAAGGACATTTGTTCAACCATGTCCATAGCAGCTTTATTTGTAATAGCCAGAATCTGTAACAACTCAGATGTCCCTCTATGGAAGAATGGGTACAGAAATTGTGGTACATTTATAAAATGGAATACTACTCAGCAATTAAAAATAAAGAAACCTTGAAATTTGCAAGCAAAGGGGGGAATCTAGAAAAGATCTTCCTGAGTCAGTTATTGTAGAAGCATAAAGACTCACATTGCATAAACTCACTTACAAGTGGATATAAGACATATAATATAGGATAAATCTACTATAGTCTGTATACCTTAAAAAAGCTAAGCAAGAAGGCACACCCTGAGGAAGGTCATCAATCCTCATTGAGTAAAGCAACAGGAATGGACCTTGGAAGAGGGAGAAGACAGGGAAAATGACAGGAGCCTACCACAGAGGGCTTCTGAAAGACTCTGCACAGCAGGGAGAGGTGTGGAGAGAGGGGAACCTTCCTCCACTGCTGGTGGGAATGTAAACTGTACAAGCACTTTGGAAATCAATCTGGCGCTTTCTCAGATAATTAGGAATAGTGATTTATCAAGATCTAGCTATACCACTCCTAGGTATATATCCAAAATATGCTCAAGTATACAACAACGTCATTTGCTCAACTGTGTTCATATCAGCTGTATTTGTAATAGCCAGAATCTGGAAACAACCCAGATTCACTGAAGAATGGATACAAAAATTGTGGCATAATTACACAGTGGAATGCTACTCAGCAATTAAAAAACACAGGAATAATGAAATTTGCAGGCAAATGGTAAAAGCACAAAGGAAAGATTATCCTGAGTGAGGTATCCCAGAAGAAGAAAGACACACTTTGTATATACTCACTTATTAGTGAACATTAGACATATAGTATAGGATAAATATATTAAAATCTGTACACTTTAACAAACTGTGGAAGAAGGAGGATTTATATGATAAATCCTCACTTAATAAGGGAAATAAGAGGGACATCAGAAGAGGGAGAAAACAGGGAAGAGGAGAGGATCCTACATCAGAGGGCCTGTGAAAAACTCTACTCAGCAGGGTAGCAAAGCAGATGCTGAGACTCATAGCCAAACTTTGGGCAGAGTTCAGGGACTCTTATGAAAGTGTGGGGATACATAAAAACCAGGAGGGGACAGGAGCTCCACAAGAAGACAAACAGAACCAAAACTTCTGGGTACAGGGGTCTTTTCTGAGACTGATACTCCAAACCACGGATCATGCATGGAGACAACCTAGAACCCCTGTACAGATTTAGCCCATGGCACCTCAGTCTCCAAATGGGTTCCCTAAAAATGGGAACAAAGACTGTCTCTGACATGAACTCTGTTGGTGGCTCTTTGATTACCTCCCCCTGATGGGGAAGCAGCCTTACCAGGCCACAGATGAAGACAATGTAGCCACTCCTGAGGAGACCTGATAGGCAGGGTCAGAGCAAGTGTAGGAGGACCTCTCCTATCACTAGACTTGGGGAGGGGCATGGGAGGAGTTGAATGAGGAAGAGTTGGTTAGCAGGGTATGAGGTAGGAGTCTATGAATGAAATGTAATTAATAAATAATAAACACATTTAAATAAAAGAAACTGAGGTAACTATGTTAATAGGAGCTTTATTTACAATATAATGAATCTGGAAATAATCTGTGTTCCTCAACCAAACAATGGATAATGAAACTTTGGCACATTTACATAATGGAATTTTACTCAGCTATTAAAATAAAAAAAATCATGAAATTTTTAGGTAAATGGATGGAACTAGAAAAATTCTACCCTGAGTGACATAACTTAGACCCAGAAAGATACATAGGATATGTTCTCCTTTATTGGTGGGTTTTAACCACATTGTACAAGATAAGCATTCTATGAAGCACAGACCTAAAAAATATAAGTAACATAGAGCCAGCATCTAAGGGAGGATGCATAAAGCTCATTCAGAACAGGAGATAGAATACACAGGAGATGGAATACACAGAAGACAATCAGAGAGTTAAGACTGTAGAGATCAGACCTGGGTAGTGCAAAGTGGAGAGAACAGAAGGCCAATAGCGAAAAGAGAAACTGCAGGTTTCTGACAATCTGGAGGCCTAAGTCAGAGTAGGCTCCTGTGAGGTTATAAAGGGCACTGTAGCAGAGACTTCTAGTATAAGAGGCCACAGAGACTGAAGAGCACACCCTCTAACTAGACTAGTCTCCTATAGAGAGAGGGGAATACCAACTCACCCACAAAAACTTCTACACATAATTTACCCTGCCTATAAGATATGCAGAGATAAAGATAGAACAGATAGCACAGAGACTGAGGGAATGCCCAATCAATACCTGGTCAAACCAAAGACCCACCGTATTGGAGAGTACCAACCCCTAACACTATGAATGATACTCTACTAAGCTTGAAGAGAGGAACCTGTCAGAATTGTGCTCTGAGAAGCTCTACCCAACAGTGCTTTAAAACATGCTGAGACTTACAGCCAAACATTGAGTGATGCATGGGGATACATTGGGAGGAAAGAACAAAGGACATGGATGTGCCAGGAGCTCCACAAGAAAATCAAAAGAGCAAACTAACCAGGGCCCAGAGGGGAATGCTGAGACTGCAGCATCAACCAAGGACCATGCAGTAACTGGATATAGGTGCCCCTACAAAGATGTAGCAGATAGGCAGCTTGGGCTTCATGTGGGTCCTCAAGTAAGGCAAGTGGGGACTGCATTGCATGTGGACTCACTTGTCAGCTTTTCGATCATTTGCCCCTGGCAGAACTGCCTTGCTAGGACAGAGGGGAAGAGGACATGGTCAGTCCTGATGCAAGCTGCTGAGCTGAGGTTGATAGAAAGGGAGGTAGTGCAAAAAAGGAGGGTAGGATGGGGAGGAGAGGAGGGATAGGACTACAAAAAAAGATATAAAGTGAATTAAAATCTTAAAATAGTTTAAAAAATAATCCTTTGAAAACTGGATCTTTTAACACAGACATATAATTCCAGATATTAGGGATGCTGATATGTGAAGACCATATAATCCAGGCCTTTCTTTTATACAAAATATTCAAATCAATCTGAATAAACTAGTTATACTCTGGCTTAAAATATAAGCTTAAAAAGGGATATTGAATATAGCTCAGCTGTAGAGCTCCTGCCTAGCATGCATGAGACTCTAAATTCAATTCCCAGAAAAATTTATATGAAAAGATAATAGACCATAAAAATATCTTAAATATGAAATCTGGATGGTTATTCTATAGACATGCCAATTATAGCAATGTGGAAATGAGCTGAAGGACAAATAACTTTAAGGAGCAAATTAGAAACAGATTCATTAATACAGTATACACATTTATGACAATTCTTTTTCAATGTTAAACAAAATGATATGAACACCTACTTCTAGCTTCCACACATATAACAATATCTTCAAAATAGTAGAAACAAGTTGAAATACAAACATACACTTTACAGAGACAAAGGGGGGCTACAGGTGGGATAGAAAGTGAATAAACTCTAATTAATAAAAATAATTCAAAAAACATAAATGTTTGAATTAAGCTGAAGTCAAAAGGAATCTATATGCAAGAAAAAATGAAAAATTTTACTAAATTTACTAAAGACCCTAAAATTCTTTTGCTCAAAAACTACCATTATCAGTGTATAAGGAAAACTATATAACAAGGATTTGCACACTTAGACCAGTGAAGCACCCATTTCCAAAATTGGTAGTCTATGCCTAACAAAAATATAAAACATATATATTTACCAGAGAACGTGTACAAATTTGTTCATGATAACATTGCTAATCTAGTCAAAACCAAAATGTATTACATATTAACATAATATTGTAAACATGCTATATGTAGTAGATAATGTTTCATGCATAATATAGACAATATACTTTTCATATTTTTATTTCCTCTAAATCTCAGATTCCCCCTACCTCCATAATCACCCAACTTTATTTTGTCTGTTTCTGTTGCTCTGCCCATCACTCTATCCCTCTATCATTCTACCAATCTATCCATCTCTCTACCTATTCACCCATTCACCTATTAATCTATCAGTTTATCTGTCTTTCTGTCTGTCTACTTTCTCTCTTTCCTCTTTCAGTTCTGCATATACTGGCTGACTATTATTGATTATGAGGATTGTCCTGAAGTGTGACTGATATTCTAGGCATCACACCATTAAAGAAAACTGACTTTCTCTACCAGCAACAATCAGATTCTAATTGTTCCTTGGCAAGAAGTAGGAAATAATGCCCCTCTTTCCCCTTTCATGCTAGGTTTTTTTTCTTGTTAGAGTTTATGCAGGTCCTGTATATGTTGTTACAACTGTTATGAGATTGTATACATGTCTTGTGTACAGAAAATATTGTTTGCTTATATTCATCTATCACCTATGGGTTTCACAATCTTTTTGTAAACTCTTCTATATTGAACACTGGGCCCTGAAGAAGTGTTATATAGACAACTCATTCAGGACTGAACATTCTGAAATCTCTTACTATGGATTTTGACCAAATGTGGGTCTCTGTTAAATGAAATCTACTAAAAGAAGAAATTCCTCAGATAGTGTTGAACAATGCACTTATCTATGGATATAGCATTAAGTTATTAGGAGTTGTTTTGTTACTGAATAATAATGATGATGATGATGATAAATTTTCTATAGAACGCATAAACTATGTAGCAATAGGCTTTTAGGTTTGTTGATAGTGTCAGATAGGGTTCCATATCATGGAGCAGTCATTAAATCCAATAAAAAGTCTCTGGCTATTTCCATATTATTTATGACTCTATTTCACCAGTAATCTTATCTTGCCTAGCAGATCATTATTGTAGCTCATAGGGTTCACAGATGGGATAGATTATTACTTTCTTTCTTCAGTAATGTGCGTACTACCTTCCAATATTCTGACAGTCAGTATGAATGACACCTTCAACTGAGTACCAGTTAGACTGATCCATGTGGTATCCTCAGTAATATGGTCTTACTGTAAATTTGTGGAAGATAACCAACAGAACTGGAAATAGCCTATTAGTACACAACCTCAAAAACACATATTTCTGCTGTCTTATGTTTTGTCAATTTGCAAATGCTAGGGTCATCTAAAAAGAGGGAACCTCAGCTGAGAAAATACCTCCAATTAGATTTCCCTGTAAGCAAGTATTTGGGATCACTTTCTTGATAATGATTGTTGTAAGAGGGTAACAACCCATTGTGGGTGGTGCTGCGCATGGGCATTTGATCCTCTGTTGTATAAGAAAGCAGGCAAAGCAAGTTATATGGTGCAAGTCAGTAAGCTGTCATTCCTACAGGGATAACATTATCTGCTTCAGTACCTGCCTTGAGTTCCCACCATTGTAAAAAAAATACTTCCAACTGAAATTGCTTTTGGTCATGGTATTTATCTGAGCAATAGAACCTTAACTAAGATACTGTCTCTGTACTAAGATTTTATTTGGCAGTGCATGTTATCTGTTTAAATTATTGACACCTTCATTACAATATAACTAAATTAAACAATGTGTGTATCTGTAAATGAACATATTTTAGGAAGCCTCTACAGTACCAGATTTCCATTAGTTTCATTCATTTAGTATATTTTAACATTAGTATTAGTTGTCTCTTGCTCCACCCACTCTTCTTACATTTGCTCCCAGCCTCCTCCTCTCCATAACACAACCTCTACATTGCCCTCCCAATACACATTCTCTTTAATGCATCCTGTTTCAACTTTAAAAGTTCCTACCCACTATTTTTATATGCAACGTTTCAAAATGATATCTAAAAAGATAATCATTAAATATTGGAAACATCTTGATCATCTTTGAAAGATCTATAACCACATTATCTGTTGGTACATGTTCTTGTGGATTGTATACAAATTATTCTTGTTCATTTAAGCTATTTCTCTACCCCACTATCTGGTTTCAATCCTGATATTGCATTGTGTTGCTGTCTCAAGTTTGTGTAAACTTTCCAACGTTTGTTCTCTGTATTGCCAGTAAAACAATCAGCCAATGCTGAGCAGTGGAAAGATTCGGATGGGGCATCCTGGTCTGGAAGGGAGGAAAAAGAAGTGAGTGAGAGGAGTCTGGAGAGAGATCTGAGAGGAGAGGACCTGGAACCACTAGAAGAGGTGAACCGGACCTAAGATATGACTAAAAAAAAGCAAGTATAATGAGGGAAATCTGAATGGGAGAAAACCATGCAAGTTTGGAGGATTAGCATGGAGTAATTATTGCCCAACATTGTGCTCTAGGTTAAATAAATAAGTCCTAGTCTCTGTGTGGTGATTTGAGTACACAGCTGGTTTAGGAATAATCACTGTTCAACTAAATATTAATAATCATCAACAATTATTAATATGCCAAAACATAAAGGCATTTTCTAACTAAGTGCTAATGAGGAATTAATTCCTAGTGATATGTTATATAAGCAGAACAAAGTAAAAACCATCATTCTAGTAAATTCTCATGTATATAAAAGGAGATATATAGCCTTATTAATGTATTTAGCATAACATTGTGTAAAACATGTTTTTTTCTTACTTAAGCAAAAGAAATCATAGTTAAAATGCTTAGTAATACTAGCTTGTATGTAAAGAATTATTTACAAAAACCTTCAAATAAAAGGAAAATAAAAAGAAAGCAGTTACTGTATGAATATGTCTATGAAACCATAAAATTCTTGTAAAAGTATTCACAATAAACTTCAAACAATGATTACATATAGATAGAACTTACTGGTAGTAAAATACTGGGAAAATAAAAAATGAAATTTCATTGTGTCTCATTCCAACTTTTGGGTTTATTATAAGGTGCACAAGTTGCCCAGGACAATGTGTTAAATATGAGAGTTGCAAAGAGAAAAAAGTGACAATTATCCTATGTTTTGACTCCAAGTCCTGACTAAAGATTTTGATTAGTGTTTTTTTTTTTTTTTAATTTTATGAAACAAGTCATCTTGAAAAAAAAACAGTTGAAATTGTTTCCTCATTTCTAATTTAATTAATTTATTTATTTATTACAGTTTATTCACTTTGTATCTCCCCTGTAACTCCCTCTCTCTTCCCCTCACAACCCCTCCCTTTTCCCCACCTGTGACCTTTTTCCAGTCCACTGACAAGGGACTGGAGATTCCCTCTGATACTAGTCAATCAGGTCTCATCAGGAGTGGTTGAATTGTCTTCTTCTGTGCCTGTGTAAGGCTGTTCCTACCTCAAGGGGAGGTGATTAAAGAGCAGGCCAATCAGCTTATGTGAGAGACAGTCCCTGTCCCCATTACTATGGAACCTACTCGGATACTGAACTGTCATGGGCTACCTCTGTGCAGGGGTTCCAGGCAATCTCCATGAGTGGTCTAGGCTGGAGTATAAGTCTTAGAAAATACTGCTGTGCCCACATTTTTGGATGGGTTGCTCTCCTAGTGGACCTCCTGTTTGCTCCAGGTCTTACTATCTCCCACTTCTTTCATAAGATTCCCTGCACTCTACCCAAAGTTTGGCCATGAGTCTCAGCATGTGCCTTGATACCCTGCAGGATAGAACCCTTTAGAGGCCCTCATTGGTAGGATTCCGTCCTATTCCCTGCAAATAGTTCCATAATTATCACCCTGCACAAAACTAAAGTCCAAGTGGATCAAAGACCTCAATATAAAACCAGACACACTAAACCTGTTAGAAGAAAAAGTGGGCAAGAGCCTTGAACTCATTGGCAGAGGAGACAAATTCCTGAAAAGAACACCAACAGCACAGGCTGTAAGAGCAACAATCAATAAATGGGACCTCATGAAACTGAAAAGCTTCTATAAAGCAAAGGACACTGTCATCAAAACAAAACGACTGCCTACTGACTGCAGCCCTACTTTACTATGATTTTTGGAATTTTATGCATAATTTTATACATAATGCTGTATGTTCCTGATGAGTTTTGCAATAATTTCAAATTGAAAAGACTGATTCATTAAGCCTATTTTCTTTTTTTATTTTTATTTTTTATTAGTTACATTTTATTAGCTCTGTATCCCAGCTGTATTCCATTCCCTTATTCCCTCCCAAATCCTCTTGCCCTCCCTCATCAACTCCCTGACACTTTCCAAGTCCACTGATTGGGGAGGACCTCCTCCCCTTCCATTTGGCCCTGTTTTATCAGGTATCTTCAGGACTGGCTGCAAAGTCCTCCTGTGTGGCCTAACAGACTGCTCCTTCCTTGAGGGGTGGGAGGGTCAAGGAACCTGCCATTGAGTTCCAGTCAGAAATAGTCCCCGTTCGTCTTACTATGGGAAACCAATTGGTTATTGAGCTACCACGGGGTTCATCTGAGCAAAGGTTCTAGATTATATCCATACATGGTCCTTGGTGGACTGTTAGTCTCAGAAAAGACCCATGTACCCAGATATATTTGGTCCTCGTGGAGCTCCTAATCTTTCCACATTATACAACCCCCTCCCCTCCTTTCATATAATTCCCTGCACTCTGCTGAAGGTTGGGTTATGAGTCTTAGTATCTGCTTTGATACACTGCTAGGTAGAGACTTTCAGGGTCCCTCTGCAGTAGGCTCCTGTCCTGTTACATGATTTCTCCTACATCCAATGCACCTCCCATTTGTCTTTCTAAGTGAGGACTGATCATCTTACCCCAGGTCCTCTAATAGGTGTATAGATTTCATTATGTTTATCATATCTTATAGGACTGTATGCGTGAGTATATACTTCTCCTTCTGGAATACTTCACTCAGAATGATCTTTTCTAGATCCCACCATTTGCCTGCAAATTTTATGATTTCCTCATTTTTGATTAGTGAGTAGTATTCCATTGTGTAAAAATACCACAATTTCTGTATCTGTTCCTGAATTAAGGGACATCGGGGTAGTTTCCAGGTTCTGGCTACTATAAATAAAGCTGCTACAAACATGATTGAGCAAATATCCTTGTTTTGTACTTGAGCATATTTTGGATATATACCTAGGAGTGGTATAGCTGGATCTTGAGGAAGCACTATTCTAAAATTCTCTGAGAAAACACCAGATTGACTTCCAAAGTGGTTGTACCAGTTTACATTCCCACCAGCAATGGAGGAAGGTTCCTCTTTCTCCACAGCCTCTCCAGCATGTGCTGTCATTAGAATTATTCATCTTAGTCATTCTGATGGGTGTAGGGTGAAAGCTCAGGGTCGTTTTGATTTGCATCTCCTTGATGGCTAAGGATGTTGTGCATCTCTTTAAGTGTTTCTCTGCAGTTCTATATTCCTCTATAGACAATTCTCTGTTTAGCTGTATTCCCATTTTTTAATTGACTTACTTGATTTATTATTTTTTAACTTCTTTATTTCTTTAAATATGCTGGATATCAGCCCTCTGTCAGATATAGGTTTGGTGAAGATCCGTTCCCAGTCTGTAGGCTGTCGTTTTGTTCTGACTACAGTGTCTTTTGCTTTACAAAAGGTTTCAGTTACATGCAGTCCCATTTATTGATTGTTGCTATTAGAGCCTGTGCTGATGATGTTCTATTCAGGAAGTTGTCTCATGTCCCAATGAGTTCTAGACAATTCCCCACTTATTCTTCTAACTGATTTAGATTATTGATTTTATGTTAAGGTCTTTGATATACTTGGACTTTAGTTTTGTGCAGGGTGATAAATATGGGACTAGTTTCATTGTTCTGCATGTAGACATCCAGTGGGACCAGCACCATTTGCTGAAGATGCTGTCTTTTTTTTCCATTGAATGGCTTTTGCTTCTTTGTCAAAAATCAAGTATTCATAGGTGTGTGGATTTATTTCTGGGTCTTCTATTCGGTTCCGTTGATCCTGCTTTCTGTTTCTATGCCAATACCATGCATTATTTGTTACTATTGCACAATAGTACAGCTTGAGATCGAGGATGGAGATACCTCCAGATGATCTGTTGTTGTACAGGATCGTTTTGGAGATTCCGTTTTTTTGTTACTCTATATGAAGCTGAGAATCTTTCTTTCAAGGTCTGTAAAGAACTGAGTTGGTATTTTCATTGGAATTGCATTGAATCTATAGATTGCTTTTGGCAGGACGGCCATTTTCACAATGTTAATTCTACCAATCCATGAGCACAGGAGATCTTTCCATCTTCTGTTATCTTCTTCAATTCTTTTCTTCAGAGACTTAAAGTTTTTTTCAAACAGGTTTTCAACTTGCTTGGTTAGAATCATTGCAAGGTATTTTATATTATCAGTGGCTATTGTGAAGGGTGTTGTTTCCCTGATTTCTTTCTTGGCCCTTTTGTCTTTGGTATACAGTAGGGCTTCTGATTCTTTTGAGTTGATTTTGTTTCCTGCCAATTTGCTGAAGGTGTTTATCAACTGAAGGAGTTCTCTGGTTGAATTTTTGGGGTCTCTCATGTATACTATCATATCATCTCAGAATAGTGACACTTTGACCTCTTCCTTTGTATCCCCTTGATCTCCTTTAGTTGTCTTATTGCTTTATCTAGGACTTCAAGTACTATGTTGAAGAGATATGGGAAGAGTGGGCAGCCATGTCTTGTCCCTGATTTCAGTGGGATTGATTTAAGTTTCTCTCCATTGAGTTTGATGTTGGCTATAGGCTTGCTGTATATTGCCTTTACTATGTTTAGGTATGTTCCTTGTAGCCCTGAACTCTCCAAGACTTTAAACATGTATGGGTATTGGAATTTGTCAAATGCTTTTTCAGCATCTAAGGAAATGATCATGTGGTTTTTTTCCTTCAGTTTGTTTATGTGGTGGATTACATTGATGTATTTCCTTATGTTGAACCACCCTTGCATGCCTGGGATGAAGTTTACTTGGTCATGGTGGATGATATCTTTGATTTGTTCTTGAATTCGGTTTACAAGTGTTTCTTTGAGAATTTTTGCATCAAGGTTCATAAGAGAGAGAGAGATGTATTAAGTCCTCTTTTTTTGTTGGGTCTTTGTGTGGTTTAGGTATCAAGGTGACTGTGGCTTCATAGAATGAGTTTGGTAATGTTCCTTCTGTTTCTGTTTTGTGGAATAGTTTGGAGAGAATTGGAATTAGCAATTCTTTGAAGATCTGGTAGAATTCTGCACTGAATCCATCTGGCCCAGGTTTTTTTTTTTGGATTGGAGATTGTTGATGACTGCTTCTATTTCCTTGGGGGATATAGGACCATTCAATCTTTCTACCTGATCTTGATTTAATTTTGGTAGATGGAATCTATCAAGGAAATTTTCCATTTCTTTTAGATTTTCAAATTTTTTGGCATATAGGCTTTTGTTTTACTAACTAATGATTGTTTGGATTTTCTTGGTGTCTGTAGTTATGCCCCCCTTTTCATTTCTGATTTTGCTAATTTGGGTAGTTTCTCTCTGCCTTTTACTTATTTTGGCAAAGGGTTTGTCCATCTTGTTGTTTTTCTCAAAGAACCAGCTCTTGGTTTCATTGATTCTTTGAGTAGTTTTATTAGGTTCTAATTAATTGATTCATCCCTGATTTTGATTATTTCCATTCTTCTGCTCCTATTGGGTGTATTTCCTTCTTTTTTTTTTCTAAGGCTTTCAGTTGTGCCATTAAGTTGCTTGTATGAGATGTCCCATATTTCTTCTTGAAGGTACTTAGTGCTGTGAATTTTCCTCTGGGCACTGCTTTCATTGTGTCCCATTAATTAGGGTATGTTGTACCTTCATTTTCATTGAATTCTAGGAAGTCTTTAATGTCTTTCTTTCTTTCTTCCTTAAACCAGCTCTCATTGAACAGCAAGTTGTTCAGTTTCCATGTGTTTGTAGACTTTTTTCTAATTCCATTGTTGTTGAGGTGCAGCTATTGTCCATGGTGGTCAGATTGAATACACAAGATTATTTCAAGCCTCTTGTATCTGTTGAGGCTTGCTGTGTGACCAAGTATATGGTCTATTTTAGAGAAGGTTCCTTGAGGTGCTGAAAAGAAGGTATACTCTTTTGAGTCTGGGTGGAAAGTTCTGTAGACATCAATAAGTCCATTTGGTTTAGGACCCCTGTAAGTGCCTGTATTCCTCTATTAGGCTTCTGTTCAGATGATCTGTCCCTTGGTGAAAGTGGAGTGTTGAAGTCTCCCACTTGGGATCGATGTGTGATTTGAGTTTTAATAATGTTTCCTTTATAAATGTAGACGATCTTTTATTTGGGGCATAGATGTTCAGAATTGTGATGTCCTCTTGGTGGATTTTTCCTTTGATGAGAATATAGTGCCCCTCTGCATCTTTTTTGATTAATTTTGGTTGAATATCTATTTTATTAGGTATTAGGATAGCTACCCCAGCTTGTTTTCTGGGTCTGTTTGCTTGAAAGACATTTTTCCTTTACTCTGAGGTAGTGTTTGTCTTTGATGCAGAGGTGGGTTTCTTGGATGCAGCAGAATGTTGAATCCTGTTTCTGCACCCATTCTGTTAGTCTGTGTCTTTTTATTGGAGAGTTGAGTCCATTGATGTTGATAGATAATAGTGACCAATGAACGTTAGTTCCTTTTATATTGGAGTCGGTGTTCTTACTGTTTTCAAGTAAGGAAGTTACCAATTCATTTGGGAAGCCATGAGGAAAATTAATTGAGTGATTTTTCAATGTGACACATAAAAATGAAAGACATAGTATATAAAATGGATATTGTTCAGGAGTGTACCCAGAGAAAAGCATTTAAATAACTATTTTAATGGCCTCTAGAAATATTAACTTGCTCAGTTTCCATCAATAAATGCCTTGCTGTTTTTCAAACAGGCTTAAGAATATCTCTTTTTTGGTCAATGCCATAAATTTTCAGATATCTTTCTTATTTGAATTTATCATATCCAGGCTTCAAACATAAAATACAAATTTCTATATTATTCAGCTTTTTTAACAAGCAACATTTTTCTTACAGAAAAAGCTGAGAAATTCTTATGTAATCATTGCTTTCATGTTAAATCAAATATCAGACAGAAGTCTCCAAATTTTACACTAAACTGATTCCTCACTATATTTATTTCATTTAGTTTTAGGCCAGGAGTAATAATCCACTATGTTCTGTGACAATTGATGGTAAGGCCTTCTTAGCCTATTTTATGGAGATTTTGAAGAGGATAAAAAAGGAAAACAAGATGCATTTGAAAAATGTTATAGACAAAGGATGGAAGACTCTAAAGGGATCAAAAAAAAGGCAAATTTTATGATGAATGCTTGAAAGGAAACCAGATTCAGTGCAGAATTCTAGCAGACTTTCAAAGAAGTGCTAACTCCAATTCTCTCCAAACTATTCCACAAAATAGAAACAGAGGGAGCATTACCAAACTCATTCTATGAAGAGTTCAAATTGCCACTATTTGCAGATGTTATGATAGTATACAGGAGTGACCTCAAAAATTCGACCAGAGAACTCCATCAGCTGATAAACACCTTCAGCAAAGTGGTTGGATACAAAATTGACTCAAAAAATTAAAAGCCATTCTGTATACCAAAGAAAAAAGAGCCGAGAAAGAAATTAGGGTAACAACACCCTTCAAAATAGCCACTAATAACAAAAAAATACCTCTAACCAATCAAGTGAAAGGCCTGTTTGAAAAAAAAAAAACATTAAGTCTATAAAGAAAGAAATTAAAGAAGATATCAGAAGATGGAAAGATCTCCCATACTCATAGATTGGTAGGATTAACATTGTGAAAATGGCCATCCTGCAAAAAGCAATCTACAGATTCAACGCAATTCCCATCAAAATACCAACTCAGTTCTTTACAGACCTTGAAAGAAAGATTCTCAGCTTCATATGGAGAAAAAAAAAAAAAACCGAGAATCTCCAAAATGATCCTGTACAACAACAGATCATCTGGAGGTATCTCCAGAACAATAATAATAAAAATTGCATGGTACTGGCATAGAAACAGAAAGGAGGATCAATGGAACCGAATAGAAGAACCAGAAATAAACTCACACACCCATGAATACTTGATTTTTGACAAAGAATCCAAAATCATTCAATGGAAAAAAGACAGCATCTTCAACAAATGGTGCTGGTCCAACTGGATGTCTGCATGCAGAACATTGAAACTAGTCCCATATTTTTCACCCTGCACAAAACTAAAGTGAAAGTGGATCAAAGACCTCAACATAAAACCAGATACTTTAAACCGGTTAGAAAAAAAATGGGGAACAGCCTAGAACTCATTGGCACAGGACACGATTTCCTGAACAGAACACCAACAGCACAGGCTATAAGAGCAACAATCAATAAATGGGACCTCATAAAACTGAAAAGCTTCTGTAAAGCAAAAGACACTGTAGTCAGAACAAAACGACAACCTACAGACTGGGAAAGTATCTTCAGCATATACACAGAACTAAAGAAGTTAAAAAGCAATAAATCAAGAAATCGAATTAAAAATGGGATCAGAGCTAAACAGAGAATTCTCTGTAGAGGAGTATCGAATGGCAGGGAAACACTTAAATTAATGTTCAACATCCTTAGCCATCAGGGAGATGCAAATCAAAATGACACTGAGATTTTACCTTACACCCATCAGAATGACTAAGATGAATAACTCTAGCGACAGCACATGCTGGAGAGGTTGTAGAGATAGAGGAACCCCCTCCATTGCTGGTGGGAATGTAAACTGGTACAACCACTTTACAAGTCAATCTGGCATTTTCTCAGACAATTAGGAATAGTGCTTCTTCAAGACCCAGCTATACCACTCTTAGGCATATACCCAAAATTTGTTCAAGTACACAAGGACATTTGCTCAACCATGTTTATAGCAGCTTTATTTGTAATAGCCAGATCCTGGAAACAACCCAGATGTCCCTCAACGAAGGAATGGATACAGAAATTGTGGTGTTTTTACACAATGGAATACTACCAAGCAATCAAAAACGAGGAACTCATGAAATTTGCAGGCAAATGGTGGGATCTAGAAAATTTCATTCTGAGTGAGCTCTCCCAGAAGGAGAAAGATGCACATGGTATATACTCACTCATATAGTCCTATAAGATATGATAAACATAAAGTAATATATACACACCTAAAGAAGATAAACAAGAAAGAGGACCCTTGATAAGATGACCAATCCTCACTTAGAAAGATAAATGGGAGGTGCACTGGACATAAAAGAAAACAAGTAAGAGGACAGGAGCCTACCTCAGAGAGCCCCTGAGAGACTCTACCTAGCAGTGTATCAAAGCAGACAGGAAGATTCATAACCAAACCTTCGGCAGAGCGCAGGGAAACATGAATGAAGGGGGAGTTTGTATGATGTGGAAAGGATAGGAGCTCCACAAGGACCAAATATATCTGGGCACACGGGTCTTTTCTGAGACTGACACTCAACCAAGGACCATGTATGGATATAACCTAGAACCTCTGCTCAGATGAAGCCCGTGGTAGCTCAGTAACCAACTGGTTTCCATTAGTAAGAGGAACAGGGACTATTTCTGACAGGAACTCAATGGCAGGCTCTTTGACCTCCCCACCCCTCAAGGGAGGAGCAGTCCTGCTAGGCCACAGAGAAGGACTTTGTAGCCAGTTCTGAAGATATCTGATAAAACAGGGTCAGATGAAAGAGGAGGAGGTCCTCCCCAATCAGTAGACTTGGAAAGGGGCAGGGAGGAGATGAGGGAGGGAGGAAGGGATTGGGAAGGAATGAGGGATTGGGATACAGCTTGGATACAGAGTTAATGAAATGTAACTAATAATAAAAAAATAAAAAAATAAAGACTCATTTATGTTCAGTCAAGGAATACCCTGTGACTAATATACCATCCAATGCATGTCATTAAAAGTTACAATTGTTATACACTGAAACTCTGGGTAGAATACAGGACATGATGTGCATCAACTAAATTGATGGATAACAGGTATGAGTAGGTGACATTCAGACCCTAGGTAAGAAAAAGCAGAATGAACATTACTCAATGGAGTGCTATACTGAAATTATTATACAGTTTTGGTCGTAGGATTTGGAACAGTGTGGTGGTAGAAAACAATATAACCCTGGATAGTCAAGTATGAGGCCTATCACATATATGTATGATCTGAGTCCAAGTATGAAAGGTAAACAATACTCCTAGAAATTGATCAAAGTAGAGAAATATCACTTTAGTGATAGACAACCTAATAATTATTGACAAAGTATTAAACAGCATCTACTTAAACATATAACTTCTGCTTTTAACTGATTCTAGAAGTTATTGAGTAAAACAAAAGAGAAATATTTAAGACAAAAATAAGGGAAAGCTAACTTTTAAAGACAGAATTCAGTGAGACTTTTCTGTAATGGATCAATAAGCAACTATTTTCACCTTCAGTACAAACCATTACAATTACTTTCTTTTAAATGGTAAAGGAATTCTAGGTATTAAATGATTTTTAGTATGCTAAAAAAATAAGTGCAGGACTGGATTTCGCTGGTTAATTTACTTATGGGAAGAGGGTATTTAATGATTTCACATGAAAAGAGAAATAAATTTAAGAGAAACAAGGCAAAAGCAAGGCCAGATATTCTGCTCATTTTAAGGAATAAATTAGACTTACTACTAGAGTCGGCCAATTCTACTTCTAATCATCCCCTTTCCTCAGTTTAGCTAAAAGAGTTCTATCAAATATCCCTAGTAGCACTTTCTAGTTGAATGCAGTTGCTCACTCATTCAATACTTAGTGAAATATAACCGAGTTCATATCATATTGTCTAAGAAAATTACTGAACCAAAAATAATACTATGATCTACTCTTATTTAACCTCCTCTCTACATGTGCCTGATTTTCCTCATTTCTTTTATAGCAATAGCTCAGGGAAATCCTTTCTCAAATATAGTATGAACCCTTCTTGTATAAATTCTAGATAACTGTGTAAGTAGGAAGGTCTTCTCATAGAAAATTAAAGCTTCTTATTTTGAAGCTTTAAGTAATGCAGGTCAGAAGACATAGGTCTGTTAAGAAGGTAGAGATGCTAAGAATTCTCAAAGAGCTTAAACTCCTTCTGAATAATTTATTTTACTGAAATTATGTGTTGACCTTTACACTGGAAAATATAGATTATATGACCATGTGTACTATCCCAGTGTTCATCTTAAATGCAGGAAATTCAAACTTGTTTAACACAAACAGAGAAAAAAAAAAGATCCCAAACTCCACAGAAAAAGAGGTAATAATATTTCTGATGTTAAGAAATACTGAAAATGTGTATTTTTTTCAAATATACATATTGTGAAACAAGTCAGCCCATGCTAGTCTATTACCTCAATTACTTCGTACTCAGGGTGAAGACCTTTGAATGAACTAGTCGTATAACAGCAAGAATCCATCCTCTGTTCTAAATGAGGCTGGTGTTTCTGAGAGAAAGGGTACTGAAGGAGTAAAGCTGCTGTATTTTTGCTTTTTAAAAAGTATATTTAGAACAGAACAATAACTCCAAAATATGACATACATGGTCTCAAAATTAATTCTTTTGAAATAACTTCCATATTCAATTTCCTTTGTTTAAAAAATAAAATATTTTCTTTCTAGATCTCACTATACTTAATTCCCAACAGAGTAAAATCAAACCTGCATTCACTCAACCTCTGATACTATCACTTTTTAATGTCAAGTTGAAGTCTTAGCCAAAAGCTTCATTAGTGTTACCAACTTCACCATTCCCAAGACAATTGCCGCCTTCATTCAATGTTAAAACCCCAACTCAATAAAATACTTGCAAACTGAATCCAAGAACACATCAAAGATATCATCCGCCACGACCAAGTAGGCTTCATCCCAGGCATGCAAAGGGTGGTTCAACATACTGAAATCCATCAATGTAATCCACCACATAAACAAACAGAAGGAGAAAAACCAGGTGATCATCTCCTTAGATGCTGAAAAAGCATTTGACAAAGTCCAACACGCATTCATGTTTAAAGTCTTGGAGAGATCAGGAATACAAGGCACATATCTTAACATAGTAAAGGCAATATACAGCAAGCCTAGAGCCAACATCAAACTCAATGGAGAGAAACTTAAATCAATCCCACTGAAATCAGGGACAAGACAAGGCTGCCCACTCTCTCCATAACTCTTCAACATAGTACTTGAAGTCCTAGCCAGAGCAATAAGACAACTAAAGGAGAGCAAGGGGATAAAAATCGGAAAGGAAGAGGTCACAGTGTCACTATTCGCAGATGATATGATAGTATATATGAGCGACCCCAAAAATTCAACCAGAGAACTCCTCCAGCTGATAAATACCTTCAGCAAAGTGGCAGGATACAAAATCAACTCAAAAAAATCAGAATCCCTCCTGTATACCAAAGACAAAAGGGCCGAGAAAGAAATTAGGGAAACAACACCCTTCACAATAGCCACTAATAACATAACGTACCTTGGGGTGACACTAACCAAGCAAGTGAAAGTCCTGTTTGAGAAAAACTTCAAGTCTCTGAAGAAAGAAATTGAAGAAGATCTCAGAAGATGGAAAGATCTCCTGTGCTCATGGATTGGTAGGATTAACATTGTAAAAATGCACATCCTGCAAAAAGCAATCTACAGATTCAATGCAATTCCCATCAAAATACCAACTCAATTCTTTACAGACCTTGAAAAAAAGATTCTCAGCTTCATATGGAGAAACAAAAAACCCAGAATCTCCAAAACAATCCTGTACAACAACAAATCATCTGGAGGTATCTCCATCCCTGATCTCAAGTTGTACTACAGAGCAATAGTAATAAAAACTGCATGGTATTGGCATTCAAACAGAAAGGAGGATCAGTGGAACAACATAGAAGACCCAGAAATAAACCCACACACCTATGAATACTCGATTTTTGACAAAGAAGCGAAAACCATTCAATGGAAAAAAGACAGCATCTTCAACAAATGGTGCTGGTCCAACTGGATGTCTGCATGCAGAACATTGAAACTAGTCCCATATTTATCACCCTGCACAAAACTAAAGACCAAGTGGATCAAAGACCTCAACATAAAACCAGATACTCTAAATCTGTTAGAAGAAAAAGTGGGGAACAGCCTAGAACTCATTGGCACAGGAGACAACTTCCTGAACAGAACACCAACAGCACAGGCTCTAAGAGCAATAATCTATAAATGGGACCTCATGAAACTGAAAAGCTTCTGTAAAGCAAAGGACACAGTCATCAATACAAAACGACTGCCTACAGGTTGGGAAAGAATCTTCACTAACCCTTTATCTGACAGAGGACTAATATCGAGTATATACAAAGAACTAAAGAAGCTGAAAAGCAGCAAATCAATTAATCCAATTAAAAAATGGGGAACAGAGCTAAACAGAGAATTCTCGACAGAGGAATATCAAATGGCTGAGAAACACTTAAAGAAATGCTCATCCTCATTAGCATCAGGGAATTGCAAATCAAAACGACCCTGAGATATCACCTTACACCCATCAGAATGGCCAAGATGAAAAACTCAAGGGACAACACATGCTGGAGAGGTTGTGGAGAAAGGGGAACCCTCCTCCACTGCTGGTGGGAAACTGATACAACCACTCTGGAAATCTATCTGGCGCTTTCTCAGACAATTAGGAATAGTGCTTCCTCAAGACCCAGCTATACCACTGCTAGGTATATACCCAAAGTTTGCTCAAGTACACAAAAGGGATATTTGCTCAACCATGTTTATAGCAGCTTTATTTGTAATAGCCAGAACCTGGAAACAACCCAGATGTCCATCAACGGAAGAATAGGTACAGAAATTGTGGTATTTTTACACAATGGAATACTACTCAGCAATCAAAAAGGAGTAAATCATGAAATTTGCAGGCAAATGGTGGGATCTTTAAAAGATCATCCTAAGTGAAATATCTCAGAAGGAGAAAGACAAACATTGTCTATACTCACTTATATAGACCTATAAGATGTGATAAACAAAATGAAATCTGTACACCTAAAAAAAGATAATCAAGAGAGTGGACATGGGGTAAGATGATCAATCCCCGTTTAGAAAGACAGATTTGATGTGCATTGAACGTATGACAGGAGTCTATTGAGCACATTTGAAATACTGTAACTAGCAGTGTTTTCAAAGCAAAGACTCATGACCAAACCTTTGGCAGAGTACAGGAAATCATAAGAAAGAAGGGGATTTAGTCTGATGGGGAAAGGATAGGAGCTCCACAAGGACCAAAGATATCTGGGCACAGGGCCTTTTCTGAGACTGACATTCAACCAAGGACCATGTATGGATATAACCTAGAACCTCTGCTCAGATGTAGCCTGTGGTAGCTCAGTAACCAATTGGTTTCCCATAGTGAGGGGAACAAGGACTATTTCTAACAGGAACTCAATGACTGGCTCTTTGGCCTCCCCATCCCCCAAGGGAGGAGCAGTCCTGTTAGGCCGCAGAGGAGGGCTTTGCAGCCAGTCCTGAAGATACCTGATAAAACAGGATCAGATGAATGGGGAGGAGTTCCTCCCTATCAGTGGACTTGGAAAAGGGCATGGTGGAGATGAGGGAGGGAGGGAGGGACTGGGAAGGAATGAGGGATCGGGACATGGCTGGGATACAGAGTTAATAAAATGTAACTGATAAGAAAAAAATAAAATTAAAAAAAATAAAAATAATAAAAAAAAACCCCAACTCTACTAAAGATGTGTTTGTGTGTGTGTGTGTTTGTCTGTGTGTCTGTGTTTGAAGAGAAAGGGAAGATCAACCTCCAATTTAACAATATAAACAATTTGTTCTATAAGTTCTAAGACATAGAGATGTTATTATTAGATATAACTTTATTAGTAATTCTTATGTTGTATATCATGGATTACAACAATAGCAATGAAAGATGCGGTTAATAATGTTATATCTGAATGTGATTACAATTTCTCAAAATATCTACAGAAATATGCTGGAACATTGTGTTTAATACCACTGAATTGCATTATGTTGGTGGTAAAAAGAAAGAGTAGAGAGAGCACACTGATTAGTGAAAAGTGAGTTAAAGGGAAAAGTAAATGTAATTTTTTAAAATTTGTTGTTGACTAAGGAAATACTAAGAAAATAAGGTGTTTTCAGAAAGTTATAAAGATTGGAAATAAAACCTCTAATTAGACTAGTTACTCTACATGCATAAAATTTTAAAACGCTAGTTCAGCCATATTGCAGAAAAAAAGCCACTTCTCTTACTTAACTAAAATTAATATACAGTACAGATGCCTAATATATATCAATATATTAATTTTATATGGCTATGTGATTCCACATTTACTATATAATACAACATTTAATTTTCTCATTATTATGTAGGTTAGAAGTATGTCACCATATAACTAGTTTTCTTAGTTTAGAGTCACAAGGTTTAAATCCAAGTGGTAGCTATGGGTTTTCTCATCTTGAGAGCAGAGCAGAAAATTGGTTTCTGAGTACAATCTTGCACACCCGATTTAATTCTGTGCAAGCATAAACTGGCAATCCTGTTACTTTACGAGTTGTCAACTAAGTGCCAATCTCAGTTTACTGAAGTTTACTTCATTCATTACTAAAGCTAGATACCCAACACAAGAATAAAAGTAGCAACAATATGCCCAATTCCATGCTTCAAGCTTCTGAGTTCAACTAGCCAAAGTGATTTTTAAGTGATACTTTTGAAAAGTTTATGTGATTGTGTTAGTCACACACATTATTTTCTAATTTAAATATTAATTTTCCACAGTATAACCTAATTGTGGAGTAATTTTTAGTAATTTGTTAATATTCAAAATCCCAAGTATCATGTGGATGTTATTTTGGGGATGTTTGTATGGTAGTAAATCATTGGTATCATTTTAGAATTCTCCTTCTTCTGATGACTTGGAAAAGGGCATAGGAGGAAATAAGTAGGGAGGGTAGGATTGTGAGGAGAGATGGGAGGGGGCTGCAGCTGAGATAAAAAGTGAATAAATCTTAATTAATAAAAAAATTAAAAACAACTGAAAAAAATTATCTAAAGTATATTTGAGGAATTTAATTTAACCTTAATTTAATTTAATACATTTCAGTTTTACACCCACTATATGTCAGGCTTCATTACTATTCAAGGATTTCCTGTTTCCAATTAGAAATTAGTGACAACTTTATTTTTACACTTATTTGTTTATCTTTTATTAACTACAGTTTCTTCACTTTGTATCCCAGAAATAACCCCTTCCCTCATCCTCTCCCAATCCCACCTTCCCTCCCTCATCTCCTCCCTGCCCCTCCCCAAATCTACTCATCCTCATCCCTCTGACTCTAGCCTATCAGATCTCATCAGGACTGCCTGCATTGTCTTCTTCTGTGGCCAGGTAAGGCTGCTCCCCCTCATGGGGAGGTGATCAAAGAGCCAGCCACTGACTTCATTTCAGAGACAGTCCTTGTTCCCATTATTAAGGAACTCACTTGGAGACTGAGGTGCCATGGGCTACATCTGTGCAGGGGTTCTAAGTTATCTCCATGCATGGACCTTGTTTGGAGTACCAGTCTGAGAAAAGAGCGCTGGGCCTTGATTTTTAGTTCTGTTGTTCTCCTTGTGGAGCTCCTATCCCCTCCAGGTCTTTCTGTCTCCACCTTCTTTCATAAGATTTCTTTCATTCTGCCCAAAGTTTGGTTATGAATTTTAGCATCTGCTTTGATATCTTGTTGGGTAGAGTCTTTCAGAGGCCCTCTTTAGTAGGCTCCTGTCCTGTTCCCTGCTTTCTTCCTTTTCTGATGTATGTCCTGTTTGCAACTAACCACAAATGACACTGCTTTAAAAAACACATTATGAATAAAGTGGTTGTAGTTAAAATATACTTATATTAGTTACTGCATGAATAATATTGGTTAATCTCAATAATTTCCTAAAGATTCAAGTTCTTTACACATCAAAAGAGAACAGTAGCATAATATACTCCATAGAGTTGTTATATGAATTAAGTGAAATGATGTTTGACATAATATAACATTTACATCATATATCAAGCAATGAATGAGAATATATGTACTATCCAACACTTCAAGTACACTAGGATGATATGAAACATGAAAAATTTATGGGATTTTTCCCCTTTTTTTCTAGAAACAGTTATATAAACTTTGTATTGCCTCCATTTTTTTTTTGACCATGCAAAGAAAGAACTGTGCTATCTGTGCCTTTGGCAACACCTTCAGCCAATAGTTACTGTAATATACATCAACCTTACAATTAACTAAGGCCGCTAACACTGACCTTTTATCCAGAGAGTATGTCAGCTCTGCAGTGCTTGAACAATCACAGCTGAGATTTTCTTCAACTTAATGGTCTCGGAAGGCTGATTCTTCCAATTAATGTAACAGAAATTCCTAAATATACACACGTATAACCACACTGTTCCTTATATTACCTCAATATCAAAAAAGCATTCAGGGGAATATAAACACAATTCTGTCCTCTGCTTTAGCTGACACATTATGAAAAGTGTTAATAAGTTTCTTAATGGTTGCTTTTTAGCATTAAGCAAAATGTATCAGTGTAAACAAGATCCTGAAAAATTAAATCCAATAAAGTTTACATTTGACAAAATACACAAAAATGCAAAAAGTCAACTCTGGGCAGAGTTTTGCAGATATTTTGCAGCTAATGTATTTGTTTAGATAAAAATCATTTGTTATATATTTTCATAATCTTTACATAGGTAAACAAACAAAGAACGGCTATATTTTAAATTCTTAAAAGTAAATTGTTCCTATTTGGTTTTAGAATAGCATAGTTGTTAGAAAACTTGGGGTGAATACTAATTTATGACCAGAAAATTAATACTACAAGGTGTTGATAATCTTAAAAAATTGATAATGAGACTGAATCACATTATCCTCTTCATTTCCAGGGTAATTTTACTTGTAGCTGAAGCTGCAGTGGATTTTACCCTACTATCAAGGCTTACTGTTATCTTGAATTTCTGATTTAATAAACTTATAATAGTTTATTCTAAGAAATATTTTCAAAGTCCACTGAGAATGGAATGTTGTCCACAAAATTCAAAGTTGGTAAAAGTGTATAAAAATGTTTTACCCATAAAATAGCATTAAGTATGCCTACTCATATATTCACTAGTGTGAGATATGTAAAGCTTTGTTATTATATTGATCAAGGCCAATCTGTACCATAATATTCTCCATCTACTAATAGCCTACTATTCATTATCTAAATAGGAACACAGATAGTCAACTTCATACCAGGGTCATCAAATTAAAGACTTGAATAAATACTGCAGTGCAAGCTATTTCTTGAAGTACTTCATAGAATTTGGATTAGTTCAAAGAAGGCCCTACACAGTGGGATAACATTGTAATTAAGTACTTAAATTTTAAAATTGAGCCCTTGATGTTATCGCTTACAGAGCAGATGGCTGATTACAAGATAGGAGTGGAAGGAGGTGGAAATGAGAATTTAAAAACTCAATAGAAGTTACTTGATTAGTCATCCTGATAGAGGAAACTAGACGATATCAGGTAATAGCCTTTACAACTGTGTAATGGTGATCTTTGAGAATCCTTGCTCTCTAAA
The DNA here is from genome assembly GCF_907164565.1 of Psammomys obesus. Classification (NCBI taxonomy): domain Eukaryota; kingdom Metazoa; phylum Chordata; class Mammalia; order Rodentia; family Muridae; genus Psammomys; species Psammomys obesus. The sequence continues at coordinate 6,004,474 of NW_026590677.1, forward strand.
CTAGTTCAACATGATTAAAGATATTTTGAAAAACATCATAGTTTTTTAATCAAATCATAGGTGAGAATATCTGAGGTCATCAACTAGGTAGGATGAATTTTAATGTTCAACATATATTCTAAAGAACCAATTAATCACTTCTGGGTTAAGGATATAGCCATAATCATAGAAAGAATACAATAGATATTATTCAAAGAAATAATAAAGAAACAATTTATATACAGTAAAAACTTAAAGAATAAAGAGAATATTGTATCATTAGTGCAAATATATATATATATATATATATATATATATATATATATATATATATATATATATATATTTTTTTTTTTTGAGACAGGGCCCCACTATGTGTCTCTGGCTGTTCTTGAACTTCCTATGTAGACCAGATTAGCCTAGAAATCACAGGGATTTGCCTGCCTTTGTCTCCCAAGTTCTTGGACAAAAGCATGTATCTATTTTATATTTTTAAAATTTAGTTTTTATATAAGAATCCAAACCAACTGGTTTTAACATGGCATCTCCCTACACAGCTGTCATTACACATTTTTCTTATTTATTTCCTACCCCAATTTCCTCTTTCATTCTCTTCCTCAATATAGCCAGTTCTGTTTCTTCCCCTAATTAGTATTCCCTTCATGTTTTTCTATTATGTATTTTATTAATTTCTCTATTCCCACCTCTCTTAAGATAGCTTCCCTCTTTCTAATGGCACTTTTTGTGAATTTTATGACCTGAAATGCACATATGTAAATAAATATACAGGTCAACATCTAAGTTTGGTTTCACATTTGAAAAAAAAAAAAAGCAAACAATATGGGTTTTATATGAATCTGGCTTATTTTGTGTAACAGTTGCATTTATTTTCTTACAAATGTCATAGTACCCCTGTTATTCACACCTATACAAACTTCCTTTGCCTATATCCACATATTCTTAATGTAGACATTGGTTGGCTCATATCTAGTCTAGTTCCACTTCTTAACTATTTTGAGTAGTGTATATATATATATATATATATATATATACACACACAAATAAGGCTATGTAAGTGTTTCTGAGATGGTATGTTATCTTAGAGTCCTTTGAAAACACATCCAAGTGATACAGCCTTGTCATGTGGTAGTTTTTGAGACATACTGATGCTCTTAATTGCTCTACAACTTTCATTTTCATTAAGAGTGAATAAGGAATCCTTTTTCCAAACATCTTCATTGCCTTTTTTTCTTGATGATAATAATCATTTTGATTAAAATGAGACAGAATTTCAAGTCAGCTATTATCTCCCTGTCTCTTAGGCATAAACATTGGCTACGATGTTCGATTGGAGTTAAAATTTGAGGAAAAGCTGATCAATATTAGTTTCAAATGAACTCCTTAAAAGTTAAAATGTACTTTATTTAGATTATTCCCTTTTCTACTAGTGTCTTGTAATTTACTAGATGCATGGCCTCCAGTATCCTGAAAAAGTTAAAATATGCTTTTATGTTTAATGCCACTGAGTAATTGGGATTGTTTCCACAATATAACATTCCTAGCTTATCCAGCACTGCAAGTACCATATTTGCCATTTCTGAGTAACAGAATAATTATAAATTAATTTAAATAAAGATATAGTTTTACTTGAGAAGGATATGTTCCTAGTATAAAAGATCTTTCTTTATTTGTTTTTTCTAGAGAGGGTTTAACTGTTTAGAAATGACTGTCCTGGAACTTGTTTGAAATCATGCTGGCCTTAAACTCAGCTTACTTGCCTCTGCCTCTAAAGTAGTGGGATTAAAAGCATGTTACACTATGCCTGGCTTCTTTTCTTATTTGATCAAGTAAAAATATAACACAACTTGAGTGAAAAAAAAGCTCTAGATTAGAAACTGAAAGTTGAATACATTTTTATAATTTATTGGTATTTACAGTTTAGAATTTCATGCAAAATCTTCAGTAAAGAATTTCAAATAAAATAAAAAATAAAATATATAGAAAATTTAGAATTCTCCTGGAGTATTTTTATAGTGTTAAAAAAAGCATGCAAATAATTGTTTTGTCCTACAACTATCGATTCTTTGGCATTTGGCATTATTGAGCTGAGAAAAGAACCTCTCCTTTGAATAATCAACAATGTCTTTGCATAGTAACATCATTAGTATTATCCATTGTCTTAAGTTTTGACCTCATATAATGTATTAAATGTAGCTGTGAAAAAGTCTTGGAAAGTGCTTGTATATATTAAAGTATGCTTTATTATGGCCTGTTATAATTTTAAAATAGTTTTCCTGTTAGAAATAATGATTGCCTGAAAAAGGAGTGTAACCTGCATTTTCATAGCCCAACATTTACTTCAAGAAGTATTACATTGATATTCATTAAAATGTCTTACAGATTATTCCACAGTAAGTTTGCCAAATGGAAGTATCTATTGTTAGATACTTGCTTAGATCATTGTTAGATCATTGCTTCTTCAAGCAATATTCTGCTGAGTGGTGCCTTGTGGATGTTATAAGAGCTTTAAAGATAAATAAAGCATAATTTCTTGTCCAGAAATATTGCCTTTGACTGTATGCTGACTTTAAAACACTGCAGAATTTTGTGATATCCTTGGATATTCTCACTCTGTTAAATTTAAATTTAAAATCAAATCACCACATTGTACCTTTTTATATCCAATCTAGTCACTAACTTAAAAGAAAGCTACTATTAAAAATATAAGTAACAACTCCACAATGGCATTGAACAGTGTCCACCTTTTCTGAAGGACAGAAGATCCGAAAATTCAAAACTGGTGAGTGAATGGGCAGGTGAACCCAGAGCATCTACTTTGAGGCTTCCCAGGCTAGAGGGGACAACCCATGAGTTTAGATGCAAACCCTATATACATCTCCTGGTTATGAAAGTGGTGAAATATGGACCCCTTGTACTTTCAGCTGCTCATTCAATGGTTTCTGCAGCACTGGCTGCTGTAGCAGCATGGAGTGCATAACCCCAGTACAGGGCGTCCTTACTATAAAGAGCAAACAGGGTACCCAAACCTTAGTGTAAAAAACTGTGGGTTCTCTGAGCTTACTAAATACTCCTACAAGTGAGTTCATAGGATCTCTGCACTAACCATCCACAGGTGCTAGTGAGGGCTTCTGGGAGAGAGTACATACAGAGCTCAAGATCATGTCCTTCTAAGCTAGCAGCCAGACATCTGATCTCTTCCACCCACATCTCTGTTGTGGGCAGCATAGAGATCTTTGGGAGAGCATTCTCAACATCAAAGCTCCTGTTTTGTGGGTCTCCTAGTGGAGTCCAGCCAGACCACTCCTGGACCAAAGATGGTGAAGCACAGACAGATCTAAGCACTTGGAGCACAATACTGAGGCAGGCCTGAGGACCACTGGGCCATTCGGAACACCTACACACATTCATTGAGCTTGCAAATGGTGCCTGAACCACAACATGCACTTGCTCTTCTCCCTTTCAGTTCACCATTCCAGGCAGGCACACCTCCACAGAAACTCTTGCCCCTGCAAAATTGTGCCTGCAACCTTCCTGTTTTAGCTGCATTTGGGACACCAGCATTCATTCTCAAACTGGTGGAACTTTCTCATTTTCCTGAAGAATACTCCAGATTCCAGAGACAGATGGACCCAGTCTGCAGTACAGGCTCCCACCAAGCTACTGACCATCAGACAAAGATAAACACTACCTCAGAGTAAAGGGCTGGAAACATGTTTTTCAAGCAAATGAACCCTGAAAAAAAGCAGGGGTAACTTTCCTAGTATCTAATAAAATAGCCTTTCAACCAAAATTAGTTAAAAAAGATGAAAAGGGACACTTTATTCTCATCAAAGGAAAAACCCACCATGAGGACCTCACAATCCTGAACATCTATGCCCCAAATACTAGAGCACTTGCATTTATAAATTAAACATTATTAAAGTTTAATCACACATTAATCCCTTAATAGTGGGAGACTTCAACACTCCACTCTCACCAAGGGACAGATCATATAGACAGAAGCTAAATAGGGAAATAATGACACTTACAGAGGTCCTAAATCAAATGGACCTAAGAGATGTGTACAGAATTTTTCACCCAAACTCAAAACTCAAAAGATTTTATATTCTTTTCAGCATCTCAGGGAACATTCTCAAATATTGACCATATAGTCAGTCACAAAGCAAGCCTCATCAGATTCAAGAAGATTGAAATAGTGCCTTATATCCTATCAGACCACCATGGCCTAAAACTAGAAATCAACAACAGAAATAACAAAAAGTCTACATAGACATGGAAACTAAACAATGCTCTACTCAATGAGAAGCTTGGTCAGGGAAGAAATGAAAAAATAAATTAGAGACTTCCTAAAATTCAAAGAAAATGAAGGCACTACTTATCCAAACTTTTGAGACACAATGAAAGCAGTGCTAAGAGGAAAGTTCATAGCACTAAGTGCCTCAGGAAAGAAGTTGGAGACATCTCATAAAACCAACTTAGCAGCACACCTAAGAGCTCTAGGGGGAAAAAAGAGGCAGACACACTCAAGAGGTGTAGATGATTGGAAATAATCATACTCAGAAGTGAAATAAATGAATTAGAAAGAAAACAATTAAAAAATCAGTGAAACCATGAGCTGGTTCTTTGAGAAAATCAACATGATAGACAAACCCTGAGACTAACTAACTAAAAGGAAAAAATACCCATATCAGCAAAATATGAAATGAAAAGGGGAACAGAACAGATACTGAGGAAATCCAAACAATCATTAGGTCTTACTACAAAATCCTGTGTGCCACAAAATTTGAAAATTTAAATGAACTGGATAATTCTCTTGATAGATTCCTTTCAACAAAATTAAATCAAGATCAAGTAAATAGATTTAATAGTCCTAAACTCCCAAGACAAGAGAAACAGTCATCACAAGTCTCCCTTCCAAAAAAAAAAACAAAAAACAAAAACAAAAACAAAAAAACAAAAAACAAAACAAAAAAAAAATGTCAGATGGTTTCAGGGCAGATTTCTACCAGACCTTCAAAGAAGAGCTAACTCCAAATCTCTTCAAATTGCACAAAGACCCAACAAAAAAAGAGAAGTTCAGACCTATCTCTCTTATTAACTTTGACACAAAGGTACTCAATAAAATATTCACAAACTGAATCCACAAACATGTAGAAGTATCATCCACCATGACCAAGAAGGCTTCATTCCAGGAATGCAGGGTTGGTTTAATATATGGAAAACCATCAATGTAATAACCATATAAAAGAAACTGAAGGAGAAAAACCACATGATCATCTCCTTACATGCTGCAAAAACATTAGACAACATCCAACACCCATTCATGTTTAAAGTCTTGGAGAGATCAGGGATACAAGGTACATACCTAAATATAGTAAAGGCAATATACAGTAAACCTATGGTCAATAGCAAAGTAAATGGAGAGAAGTTTAAATTAATCCCACTGAAATCAGACAAGACAAGGCTGCCTACTCTCTATGTAACTCTTCAACATGGTACTTAAAGTGCTAGATAGAGAATTAAGACAACAAATAAGATCAAGGGAATACAAATAGGAAAGGAAGAAGTAAAATATCACAATTTGCAGCTGATAAGATAGTGTACATGAGTGACCTCAAAAATTCGACCAGAAAACAACTTCAGCTGACACCTTCTTCAAATTGGCTGGATATCAAATTAACTCAAAAAACAAACAAACAAAAAAAAAGTAGCCCTCCTGTATATGAAAGACAAACAGGCTGAGATAGAATTTAGGGAAATACCACCCTTTACAATAGCACAAATAATATAAATTTCCTTGATGTGAGTCTAACCAAGCAAGTGAAAGACCTGAAAAAAAAAAAAAAAAACCAACATCAAATCTCTGAAGAAGGAAATACAAGAGGATATCAGAAGATGGAAAGATCTCCCATGATCATTGATCAGGATTAACATAGTTAAAATGGTCATTCTACCAAGATTCAATTCCCATCAAAATACCAACATAATTTTTTACAGAATTCAACAGAGCAATTCTCAATTTCATATGGAAAATCAACAAAACAAACCAGAATTTCTGAAACAAGTACAACAACAGATCATATGCAGGTATCTCCATCCCTGATCACAAGCTATACTACAGAGCAATAGTACTAAAAATTGCATGATATTGACATAAAAACAGAATGTTGGATCAATGTAATTGAATAGTAGATGTGAAAATATATCCACTTACCTACGGATACTTGATTTTTGACAAAGATGTCAAAAAAATACTATGGAAAAAAGAGCATCTTCAAAAAAAGTTGCTGGTCTAACTGGATGTCTACATGTAGAAAAATGCAAATAGATCCATATTTATTACCCTGCAAAAACTAAAGTCCAACTGGATCAATGACCTCAACATAATACCTGATACGCTAAACCTGTAAGACGAAGAATTAGGGAAGAGCCTTGAACTCATTTGCACAGGAGAAAACTTCCTGAAAAGAACAACATCACAGGTTCTAAGATAAATAATCAATAAATGGGACCTCATGAAATTGAAAAGCTTCTGTAAAGCAAAGGACACTGTCATAAAAACAAAACAACTGCCTATACATTGGGAAAGGTTCTTCATCAACCCTATACCAAACAGAGGGCTAATATCCAGAATAAATAAAGAAATCAAGAAGTTAAACAGCAACAAATCAATAAGTCAAATTTTAAATTAGGTCCAGTGCTAAAAAGAGAATTCTCAATAGAGGAATGTTGAATGTCAGGGAAACACTTAAAGAAATTCTCAATGTGCTTGGTCACGTCACTAAAGAAATGCAAATTAAAATGATGCTGAGATTTCACCTTACACCCATCAGAATAGCTAAGATCAAAAACTTAAGTGAAGTGACAACACATGCTGAAGAGGACCTGTAGAAAGGGGAACCCTCCTACATTGCTAGAGCAAATATAAATTTGTACGACCACTTTGGAAATCTGGTGCTTTCTCAGAAAATGAGGAATGGTGCTATCTTATTATCCAGCTATACCACTCCAAGGCCTATATCTAACATATGCTCAACTACACAACAAGGATATATTGCACAACCATGTTCATAGCAGCTTTGTTCGTAATAACCAGCATCTGGAAACAAACCAGATGTCTCTTAACCTAGGAAAGGATACAGATATTGTGGTACATTTACATAATGGAATACTACTCAGCAATAAAAACAATGAAATCAAGAAATTTGCAGGCAAATGGAAGGAAGTGGAAAAGATTATCCTGAATGAGGTATCACAGAATCAGAAAGACACACATGGTATATACTCACTTATAAGTGAATATTAGACATATAATATAGGATAAACATACTGAAATCTATATGCCTAAAGAAGATAAGCAAGAAGGAGGACCCTGGGTAAGATGATCAATCCTCATTCAGAGAGGCAAATGGGATGGATATTGGAAGATGTAGACAACAGATAACAGCAAAGAAGCCTACCACAGAGGGCCTCTAAAAGACTCTACCCAGTAGGGTATTAAATCAGATGCTGAGACTAGCCAAACTTTGTGCAGAATTCAGGGAATCTCACGAGAGAAGAGGTAGATGAAAGACCTGGAGGGGACAGGACCTCCACAAGAAGAGCAACAGAACCAAAAATCTGGGCACAGGTTTCTTTTCTGAAACTGATACTACAACCAAGAACCATGCATGGAGACAACCTAGAACCCCTGCACAGATATAGCCCATGGCAGTTCAGTGTCTAAGCGGGTTACATAGTAAGGCGAACATTGGCTGTCTCTGCCATGAACTCAGTGGATGACTCTTGATCACCAACCCCTGAAGGAGGAACAGTCTTACCAGGGCACAGAGAAAGACAATGCAGCCAGTCCTGATGAAATCTGATAGATTAGGTTCTGATGAAGTCGGGGAAGTCTATCCCTATCTGTTGACTGGGGAAGGGGGTAAAGAGGAGAAAAGGGAAGAAGGATGGGTTTTGGAGGGGCCAAGGGTGGAGGCTACAGCTCGGATACAAAGTGAACAATTTGCAATTAATTAAATAATTAATTAATAATAAAACTCAAATGAAAAGACATGCCAAAGGAAGTGGAGAAAGATGAACCTTCCTCCACCACCGGCGGGAGTATAACCTTGTACAGCCACTTTGGAAATCATTCTGGTGCTTTCTCAGAAAATTAGGAATAGTGCTACCTATAGATCCAGCTATACCATTCCTAGGCTTATATCCAAAATATGCTCAACTATACAAGGACATTTGCTCAGCTATTTTCATAGAAGCTTTAGTCATAATAGCCAGAAGCTAGAAACAAACTAGAATTCCCTCAATGGTGGAATGGATAAAGAAATTGTTGTACATTTACACAATGGAATACTACTCAGCTATTTAAAACAAAGAAATCATGAAATTTGCAGGGAAATGGTGGGAACTAGTAAGGATCATCTAAGTGAGAAGCAGAAAGACACACATGGTATATACTCATTCATAAGTGGTTTATAGACATAATATAGGATAAATATATTAAAATCTATACTGTTAAAGAAGCTAAACAATAAGGAACACCCTAGGGAAGATGTTCAATCCTCACTCAGAATGACAAACGGGATGTACATACAGAGAGGGAGAAAAGAGGGAAAGGACAGGAGCCAACCACAGAGGACCTCTGAAAGACTCTACTGATTGAAGTATTGATGCAGAGGCTGAGACTCATAGCCAAACTGGGCAGAATGCAAGGAATTTTACAATAGAAGTGGGAGATAGTAAGAACTGGAGGGTATAGGAACTCCAAAATGAGACCAACAAAGCCAAAAATATTTATCCATGTGGGCCCTGTAGAGACTGTTCCCCCAACCAAGGACAATGCATAGAGACGACCTAAATCCCTGGCTCAGATTCAGCCCACAGACTCAATCTCCTAGCTGTGGCCCTAGTAAGGGGAACTGGGGATTTCTCTGGCCTGAACACAGTGACAGGCTCTCTGATCACCTCCCCCTGGGGAGTCCAGCCTTGCCAGGCCACAGAGGAAGACAATGCAACCAGTACTGTTGATACCTGATAGACTAGGTTCAAATACAAGGGAAGAGGACCTCTTTTAGAGTGGACTAGGGGAGTGGCATGGGGGGGAAGAGGGAGGGTAGGATTGGGAAGAGATGAGGGAGGGGCCCACAGCAGGAATAGAAGAAGTTCAATAAATTGTAATAAATGATAATAATATAAAATAAAAACAAAAAGTACATAAGTAATATCAAATTTAATTATTATTCATTATCAATATTAATAACAATGATTGCATAATACATAATAGCTGACAAATGCAAAACCTATCACTGCTCCACTTGTCTTTAACAAGGTGTACTAATTTGACCACAAAAAATATTTCTAGTACTGAATAACAAGTAGAATTTTTGTGAACTGCCCCACATTGCATCATACTCTAAAAGCAATTAAAAGTAGCCCCATACAGATCCAATCAGATAGGTGGTTTCAGGTAAGTGGTATAGGCTGTAAGAAAGTGTTAACAATAGGTTCTCATTTCAACTCTAGAAAACATTCCATATGAGTTAAGAAACTTTTACTTAAGCCAGGTGCATGCCTTTAAGCCCAGCACTCTAGAGGGACATCAGCAGGATCTTTGAAATCAAGGCCAGCTTACTCTACAGATTGACTTAATGGACATCTAGGAATACATAGAGACACCCTGTGTCAAATAACCAAAAATAGTGAAATATTTAAACGGTAAAAAATTAAAAAGTATAATGGTCAAATATGACCCTCACATACAGTTCAATGTCTAAACAATTCTTACCACTGCTTGCCTTTCACCACTTTGTAATTCAGGTAAAAGGAGACCAACAAGCATCCCTTTGAGACTCTAGCTATTACAATAAACCTGAAAGAGTCAAGCGACCTGTGGCCAAGCTTCTAGTGATTGGTCTTACCTGCAGCGTACCCTAGAGATCACTATGATTAATGGGGTATCATTCTTTCCCCAATAAAAGAGTTTACTGCATGAAGTACATTATTTTCATGGTCATGAACAATTTGTAGCTAAAACAGGGGATAATCTATATATGTACTTCCAAAAAGGGGATAAGTGTTTGTGAACCATCAAGCAGGATATTTGAATCTGAGTGAAATGAAACCAATATTGTTATTACTTGATAAATTTTTAATTATTTTTTAATATATTAATTACAGTTTATTCATTTTATAGCCCAGCTGTAGCCCTCTCCCTCATTACCTCCAAATACCCCCTCTTTCTCTCATCTCCTCCCATTCCCCTCTCCAAGTCCACTAATAGGGAGGTCCTCCTCCCCTTCCATCTGACCTTAGCATATCTGATGCTAGTTCCATCAGAACTGGCTGCATTGTCCTCCTCTGTGGTCTGGCAAGGATGCTCCCCATTCAGGGGGAGTCTGTCAAAGAGCTAGCTAATGAGTTCATGTCAGAGACAGTCCCTGTTTCCATTACGAGCGAACCCATTTAGACACTGACCTGCCATGTGCTACATCTGAGCAGGGGTTCTAGGTTATATCCATGAATTGGCCTTAGTTGAGGTTTTGGTGTCAGAAAAGAAACCTCTGCCCAGATTTTTGGGTTCTATTGCTCTCCTTATGGAGCTCCTGTCTTCTCCAGGTCTTACTACCTCCCCCTTCTTTCCTAAGTTTTCCCGAACTCTGCCCCAAGTTTGGTTTAGAATTTCAGCATCTGCTTTGATACACTGCTGGGTAGAGTCTTTCAGAGACACTCTGTGGTAGGCTCCTGTCCTGTTTCCTGTTTTCTTCTTTTTCCAATGTGCATCCCCTTTTTCTTTCTGAGTGAGGATTGATCATCTTACCAAGGTAATCCTTCTTGCTTAGCTTCTTTAGGTGTACAGATTTTTGTAGGTTTATCCTATATTAAATGTCTAGTACCCACACATAAGTGAGTATATACCATGTGTGTCTTACTGTTTCTGGGATACCTCACTTAGAATGATCTTTTCCACTTCCCATCATTTACCTGCAAATTTCATGATTTCCTTGTTTTTTATTGCTGAGTAATATTCCATTGTGTAGATGCACCACAATTTCTGTTTCCATTCCTCAACTGTGGGCCGCTTTCACCGCTTCTGCCACTTCCTTCACTGTTGAATAGAGAGGTCCATCAAAGGAAAGTGCTTGGGAATTGAATCCCTAGGAGAAGTCCTGGTTTGATCTGAATCCTAATGGTCTCAGCTCAGGGTTTGTCCCCTTTCTACCAGGAAGCCTCAATGTTTATGTTATGAATTCACCTGCTCCTCCAAGTACCAATTTCGAAGTTTCAGATCCTCTGCACCTCAGAGATGGTGCAAGCTGGTAGACAATATCTTTGATTTCCTACTTGATTAATTTTAAACCTCACTTCAGCCTCTTTTGGATATATGCCTAAGAGTGGTATAGCTGGATCTTGAGGAAACACTATTCCTAGTTCTCTGAGAAAGTGCCAGATGGATTTCCAGACTGGTTGAACAAGTTTACATTCCCACCAAGAGTGGAGGATGGTTTCCCCTTCTCCACAACCTCTCCAGCATGTGTTGTCACTTGAGTTTTTTATCTTGGCCATTCTGATGGGTGTAGGATGAAATCTCAGGGTCGTTTTGATTTGCATTTCCCTGACGGCTAAAGAATAAAACAAGTCTTTAATTGTTTCTCTGCCATTCAGTGTTCCTCTATAGAGAATTCTCTTTTTACCTCTGTTCCCCATTTTTAACTTGGAATACTTGATTTGCTGCTTTTCAACTTCTTTAGCTCTTTATATGTACTGGATATTAGCCCTCTGTCAGATAGAGGGTTGGTAAAGATTCTTTCCCAATCTGTAGGCAGTCGTTTTGTTTTGATGATGGTGTCCTTTGCTTTACAGAAACTTTTCAGTTTCATGAGGTCCCATTTATTGATTGTTGCTCTTAGAACATGTGCTGTTGGTGTTCTGTTCAGCAAGTTGTTTCCTGTACCAATGAGTTCCAGGGTCTTCCCCACTTTTTCTTCTAACCGATTTAATGTGTCTGGTTTTATGTTGAGGTCTTTGATCCACTTGGACTTTAGTTTTGTGCAGGGTGATGAGTATGGATCTATTTGCATTTTCTACATGTAAATATCCAGTTAAACCAGCAGCGTTTTTTGAAGATACTATCTTTTTTCCATTGTATGATTTTGGCATCTTTATCAAAAATCAGGTGTCCATAGTGTGTGGGTTAATTTCTGGGTCTTCTATTCGGTTCCATTGATGCACCATTCTGTTTCTATACCTGTACCATGCAGTTTTTATTACTGTTGCTCTACAGCTTGAGATCATGGATAGAGATACCTCCAGAAGATCTTTTATTGTATAGGATTGTTTTAGCAATTCTGGGTTTCTTGTTGTTCCATATGAAGTTGAGAATTTTTCTTTCCAGGTCTGTAAAGAATTGTGTTGGTAATTTGATGGGAATTGCATTAAATCTGTAGATTGCTTTTGGTAAGATAGCCATTTTTACTATGATAATTCTGCCAAGCCATGAGCATGGTAGATCTTTCCATCTTATGATATCTTCTTCTAATTCTTTCTTCAGAGACTTGAATTTTTTTTTTTCATACAAATCTTTGACTTGCTTGGTTAGGGTCACACCAAGGTACTTTATGTCATTTGTGGCTATTGTGAGGGGTGTTGTTCCTCTAATTTCTTTCTCAGCCCTTTTGTATTTTGTATACAGGAGGGCTACTGATTTTTTTGAGTTAATTTTGTATCCTGCCACATTGCTGAAGGTGTTTATCAGCTGTAGGAGTTCCCTGGTAGAATTTTTGGACTCACTCAGGTATACTATCATATCATCTGCAAATAGTGATAATTTGACTTCTTCTTTTCCAATTTGTATCCCCTTTATCTCCTTCAATTGTCTTATTCCACTAACAAGGACTTCCAGAACTATGTTGAAGAGATATGGAGGGAGTGGGCACCCTTGCGTTGTCCCTGATTTCAGTGGGATTGCTTTAAGTTTCTCTCCGTTTAGATAGATGTTGGCTAAGGACATTTGCTCAATCATGTTTGTAGCAGGTTTATTTGTAGTAGCCAGAAGCTGGAAACAACCCAGATGCCCCTCAACTGAAGAATGGATACAGAAATTGTGGTACATCTACACAATGGAATAATCCTCAGCAATGAAAAACAAGGAAATCATGAAATTTGCAGGTAAATGATGGGAACTGGAACGGATCATCCTGAGTGAGCTATCCCAGAAGCAGAAAGACACATACAGCATATACACACTCATAAAGACATATAATATATGCTAAAGCTACTACAATATGTATACCTAAAACACTAATCTAAAGGGAGGTCTCTGGCTAAAATGCTCTATCCTCATTCAGAAAGGCAAAGAGGATGGCGATCAGAAAAAGAAAAAAATGGGAAACAAGTTAGGAGCCTCCTACAGAGGGCCTCTGAAAGGCTCTGCCCTGCAGACTATCAAAGCAGATGTTCAGACTTTTGGCCAAACTTTGAGAAAGATGCAGGGAATCTTATGAAAGAAGTGGGAAATAGTAAGATATGGAGAGGACAGGAGCTCCACAAGGAGAGCAACAGAACCAAAAAATTTGAACACAGGTGTCTTTCCTGAGACTCATAGTCCAACCAAGTACCATTCATGGATATAACCTAGAACTCCTACACAGATGTAGCCCATGACAGTTCAGTCTCCAAGTGGGTTCCATAGTAATATGAACAGGGACTGCTTCTGACATGAACAGATAGGCCTGCTCTTTGATCACCTCTGCCTGAAGAGGGAGCAGCCTTACCAGGCCACAGAAGTAGGCAATGCAGCCACTCCTGAAGAGACCTAACAGACTAGGATCAGAAGGAAGAAAAAGAAACCATCCTCTACCAGTGACTTTGGGAAAGGCATGGGTGGAAGAAAGGGATTGGAAGGAGAGGAGGTAAGGAACTAGAGGGGGAATACAAAGTAAATAAAGTTTACTTAAAAATAAGATAAAAAAATTTAACCTCACAAAAAATCTGAATATACTTTGGGAGGTATCATTTTCTTTCAACTCCAGATTGTGGTATAAGTTATATCAGAGAGAAATAAAAAGAAAGAATTTAAGTCAGAAGAGCTAACAAGAGCATAAAAACACCAGGATTAGTGTCTGGAACTGGTAAGAGCAGAAGTCCTTTGAATAATTCTAAAAGTAAAACTGTTTCCAGTAGACTACTTTTTTTCTCGCTATTTTAATGTCCTGTTGTGTAGCGTTAGGCACTCTTGTTTAGCAAGTGTTTATAGCCAGCAGGTGGCTCAAGAGCCTGCAGGTACCACTATCTATTCCTTTAGCTAAGAGCAAAGGTAGTTAGCCTTTGTTACTTTGGTGTCTCTTTTGAAGATAGTAGTGATGCTATAGGCAAAATATCATCTGTTTGGAGAGCCTGAACTTGAGCACATGTGAACCAAACAGATAAATCATCTAATTGAATAAACTCAACTAACAATTGAGTAAATGGAAAAATCATGGTATATCTGTATTTGTGTTTTTATGTTCATGGTCTTCTTGATATAGGCATCATTTGTTGATGATTATAACATCACTATTAAAGGAATGATAAAGACACTGAAATTGTCAGAATGTGTTCATTTCAAACTCCTGATAGGTGAATATTAGATCCTTTCTAATTTTGTTCAGCTGACATTCAAGTGCTTATATTTCTACCATAAAAGCGAATGAGCAAAAGCCATTTTTAGAAACTATTCTGACTCTATAAGTTCCTTTAGTGTATATTAAGTCCTGCTCTTCCTAATCACGCTGGAGTTTGGGATCATATGCAAAGTCATAGTTATAGTCTCTCTTTAATAAGAGATCAAAAAAAGAGTAGATCAATTATTGCTGTTGGGGAATTGCATTTGAACCTATTTCTGTAATCTATTTTTAAGTTTAAAGAGTAAAATGAGATGAATATTTATGTGGTTTGAATGAACTATTTAATTTGCGTTATATAAAAAATTAAATTAGATTAAAAAACAAGAATTGTAGTCTATAGGATGGTAAAATCTTTCGAGATGTTACGAAAATTCAAACAAAACAGCTCATCAGATAATAATACTGTAATAGTTACAATAATGAAAAGATGTTACTTTAAAATGAAGTGTATACATAACAGAATCCGAATGGACATGCAGAGTAAAACAGGAAATGAAAACAAAGAAAAATAAAACAATTTATAATAAACAGGAAAAAGGAACAAATCTGTATCTCCTTGTGTTTGTTTTGCTAAATAGTTTGTGAAATAGAGAAAGAATCCAGAAAGAAGAGCACATGAGGATTATAACAAAAACATTAACAACTAAGTACTTATTACAAGCCCAGTCTCCTGTTGGCTTACACTGTGAGCATTATGTTACATTATTTCTTTTCCAGTATAAAGATAAGAGATGAGAGATTTAAGGAGGTCTTATCACATGCAGATTACTGAGGAAAGTAATAGCAACAGAATTTAAAACCAAAGTATTCTGAAAATAGTTTCCAAGTGTCCAAGTGTCAGTTTCCTAAAACAAACAAACAAACAAACAAAAATGACCCATAACCCCAGATGGTATTTACCCAATACAACATGATGCCTAATTTTTGCCATCTCAGTAGGTACATTTTCACGATCATTTCCTAAGCTAGAGGAATACTAATATCTGTGTGAAAATACTAACTAAATGAATTGAATATGGTAATTACATATTTTCAAAGTTAACTCTGTGGTTAAATCATGGATTTCATATTATATATATTCCCATGAGTGCTAGGAAAGGAGAAAAGGCCAGCAAACGCCATGTTCTCATGAACCACACAGCCATTCCCACTGGCAATGAAGCACTAAAGTTTGTCACAATGTTCTGTTACATAGGGGATATACTATTTTGAAATGCTCTGATTGTCTAGGAAGTGGAACACTGAATTAAAAGTGCAAGAGTATCTTTTAGGGAGGCTAAATGACAGACTGTTGCCCTAATATGAAAACACGAAATCTCAAATACAAAATATTTAAACAGCAAAAGTTATGATTGCCTTCTACAATCAAATAGCAGTCCCCTAAAAAGTGCCTTCAACTGTTTAATTATCCTCATTTCCACTAACACCATAATAATTTTATTTAAGCGAATATAACTATTCCTGTCCTATATCAAACTACATATGTATTAAAATGCATTTAATTTTCCATATTTGGAAAGGATTAACATTTTAACCAGTTGACTATTAATGAAACAATAGGTTTTCTGGATTAAATTTCTTTGCTCCCAAACATAGTAAATTCATACATAGAGTTCTCAACTGAGATAGTCCATCTGTAGACACTTCATTTTTAAAATTGCTATATTGCACCTTACAAAAGTGAAACAGCAGAGGAAGTTGTCATTAGTAATAATCTGCAGATTTAGAAACTTCAATATGGAAATAGTACTCCAATAGTTTATATGCCAAAAAGGTGTGATAGCTAACTACATTTTCATGAGCTGTAAGGATCTGATGTTTACTCATTGACAGCACACCATGTGTATAAAAAATTAATCTCTCAAAAAACTACCATTCTGAAGTAATTGTTTCATGCTCAAGTGATCATTCCACTTCTTTTGTTATCTAAGATAAGGAATCAATCTTCAATGTGATCAAAAATTTTAAAAACAGGAAATCATAAGACTTCAAAGCTTCTGTTAAGCAAAGGACACTGTCCAAAGGACAAAATGGTAGCCTAAAGAATGGAAAATATAATTTATTACAATTTATTCATTTTCTATCCCGGCTATGGGTCCTGCCTACTCTCCTCCCAATCCCACCATCCCTCCTTCTTCTCCCCCTATGCCTTTCCCCTAATCCACTGATAAGGGAGGTCCACCTCTCCTTCTATCTGACCCTAGCCTATCAGATATCATCAAGGTTAACTGCATCATCTTACTCTGTGCCCTGGCAAGGCTGCACCCCCCCCCCACACACACACAGAAGGAGGTGATCAGAGAGCCTGCCACTGAGTTCATGCCACATTATATCCCATGCTCCCCTTTCTATGGAATCCACTTGGTAATTGAGTCTCTGAGCTACATCTGACCTGGAGTTTTAGAGCCTCTCCGTGCATGGACCTTGGTCACACATGGTATATACTCACTCATAAGTGGTTATGCTCAGTCCTCATTCAGAAGGCCAAATGCAATAGACATATGAAGCAGAAGACAGGGAACAGGACAGGAGCCTACCACAGATGGCCTCTGAAAGATACTACTGATGAAGGTATCACAACAGAGGCTGAGACTCATAGCCAAACTTTAGGTAGAGTGGAGGGAATCTTATGAAAGAAGAGGGAGATAGAAAGACTTGGAGGGTATAGGAGCTCCAAAAGGAGACCAACAAACTGAAAATAAACAAACAGACAAACAAAAACAAAAACCACTGGGCCCTGCAGGTCCTGCAGAGACTGATTCCCCTTTTTACTTTCTTTATATATTTCAAGACAGATTCAGAAGACTGACTTTTGATTCCACCTTTTCTCTTTGACCATTCATGCATGACATGCTTCTCTTAACTTTTGTTTTTCATATCTAGTCCTTGTCACTAATAGGTGGACAATTTCTCTAAACATTGTAACTCACAGCAACATCTGTAAAATGACATTATATAATATATATTATTACCTTGTTCTGAGTCTCTTCTCTCTCAATCTGTCAGGAAGAAATTGGGATTTAAATAGTTCCATGTAGGATCTTTTGACTCTAATATGCATGAAACAAAATGTGTGTGTGTGTGCTATTCTATATATTAATATCTTTCAATTTCTGCCCTCCATTATAGAATTTCAACTTTGTTCTAATTGCATTCACCATATCTTCAACTTCTGTTAACATGTTGTTATTTTTAACTGTTAGTGATGGCCAATGTAATTGAAAATGAATATTTTCTTGTTAATTTATAACTTGATCTAACATTTTTATTTTTTTATTAATTACACTTTATTCACTTTGTATCACCCCATAAACCCCTCCGTCTTCCCCTCCCAATCCTACCCGCATTACCCCTTCTTCACGCATGCTCCTCCCCAAGTCCACTGATAGGGGAGGCCCTCCTCTCCTTCTTCTGATCTTAGTCTATCAGATCTCATCAGGAGTGGCTGCATTATCATCTTCTGTGGCCTGGTAAGGTAAGATCTGGAGAGGGCAGGAACTGCACAAGGAGAGCAACAGAACCAGAAAATTTGAACATAGGGGTCTTCCCAGACACTCATACTTCAACCAAGTACCCGGCATAGAAATAACCTGGAACCCCTGCACAGATGTAGCCCATGGCAGTTTAGTGTCCAAGTGGGTTACATAGTAATGGGAAGAGGAACTGCCTCTAACATAATCTGATTGGCCTGTTCTTTGTTCACCTCCCCCTGAGGGAGGAGCAGCATTACTAGGCCACAGAAGAGATAACTCTTTAATTTCTATTTTTAATTAATGGCTACTAATACTTTTTCATGTTACTTCAGATTTTTTTTGCCATATACATCATTGTGTTCCTCTTTGGATGTATTACAAATGGGAAGCTAAACAATATATTACATGAGACTAAACATTAAACTACTAAAAGTTGAATATCTGATTGCACATCAACATTGAAGATTTGTGACTAACTTGGTTATAAACTTGGTTAATTGAAAGGCACCTAAGATAAGGTC
The DNA here is from genome assembly GCF_907164565.1 of Psammomys obesus. Lineage (NCBI taxonomy): Eukaryota > Metazoa > Chordata > Mammalia > Rodentia > Muridae > Psammomys > Psammomys obesus. Next base: position 6,023,128 of record NW_026590677.1, read on the forward strand.
ATAATTACAATATAATTGTTAAAACTTTTGTACATATACAATATCTTTTTTATTCTTTGTGGATAATCAGTATACCCCTGTACACTGATTTGAAATTTTACATGCCTCATTTTTTATATTATCCCCCAATTTTTTCTTTTTGTGCTTTTAGATGCTTTTTAGTTTCATGAGGTCTTATTTGTTAATTGTTGACCTTAGTGCCAGAGCCCTTGGCATTCTCTACCAAAGTTTTACCAAGCTATCTGTTTCTATGCTAGTACCACACAGTTTTCCTTACTATTATTATGTAATACTGCTTGAAATTAGGAATGATGATATCTCCAGAAGTTCTTTTATTGTACAAGATTACTTCAGCTATTCTGGGTTTTTTAGTTTTCTGTATGAGGTTGAGAATTATTCTTTCAATGTCTGTAAAGAGTTGTTTTGGGATTTTGTAGTGAATTTCATTGAATCTGTAGATTGCTTTTGATAGGATGGCCATTTTTACTATTTTAATCCTACTGATCCATGAGGATGAGAGATCTTTCCATCTTCTGATATCTTCTTCAATTTCTTTCTTCAGAGAGTTGAAGTTTTTTCATACAGGTCTTTCAGTTACTTAGAGTTACACCAAGGTACTTCATATTTTTTGTGACTATTGTGAAGGGTGTTGGTTCCCTAATTTCTTTCTCAGCCCATTTGTCTTTTGTACACTAGAGAGATACTGATTTTTTGAGTTAATTTTGTATCCAGCCACTTCACTGAAGGATTTTTATCAGCTATAGGTATTCCTTGGTGCAATTTTGTGGGTTGCTTATGTATCGTGTCATATTATCTGGGAATAGCAGTACTTTGACTTCTTCTATTCAAATTTGTATCCCTTTGATCTCCTTTATTTGTCTTATTGCTCTATGACAAACTTCAAGTACTATACTGAATAAATATGAAGAGAGTGGCAGCATTGTCTTGTTCCTAATTTTAGTGGAACTGCTTTAATTTTGTCTCTACATAATTTGATATTGTCTATTGGTTTGCTGTATGTTGTCTTGAGGTGTGCACCTTGTATTCTTTATCTTTTGAAGATTTTTTTGAAAGGCATGTTTATTGATTGCAGGTCTTAGGTGGAGTCCCAAGGAACAATGGCCAGGGAAGTTGCCATGGAGAAGAAAACAGAGAGGAAGGGGAAAGAGAGAAAAAGTGTGGGTTCCCAGGGAGAGAGAAAATGCAGAAAGAGAGGGAACCAAAATGTATGGATTTGGGTTGAAAAGTTCTGGGTAGAGGTAGGGGTATGCCAGCCACCCCCTGTAACAGGTTGGGACTGAGGGATGCTGGGAGAACGTGAAGGCCAGCTCCAATTTGGAATGTTAAATATGCACCTTATCTGCTTGTCTCTGGTCTGAAACCCTAGACAAACGATCTCTGAAATTTCATTTCCCAATATCACATACAGAATAAGCAGCATCTGTGCTGCTAGTTCACTCGATCAAATGCCTGCCACTGTATACACTTCCTTCTCAACCCTCAGATGTCCTGGTTCCTTTCCCACTATCATTCCACAAATGCCATTATATGCTATTCTGTATAGTTTGGATTAAATATTATCATAAACATCTTCAGTTCTCTAGAACTCTTGACTCTCTTTATTGTACTTATCTTAAAAACTCAACTCTTAAAAAAATAACCATCTGCTTTCTCTGGCTACACTGAAATAATCACACACCTCCAGTTAACTAAAATCCATGGTCTCAGGGCCCAAATGAGCTCTATGGGGGTCACCACATTCTCCAGATTTCTCTCCTACCTGCCAACAGTACTTGGAAGAAAAAGGCATTTCTGTGTAGCATTACAAGACTGATCAGAACTTCAGTGACTTGGAGAGTTAGAATATTATTGTAGGTCCAGAGCCAAATTATTTAAGGCTACCTTAGCCCCAAAACAACCATTTATTGCCCATCTCTGTGTGTGACCTAACATTCTTGTGACTATTAGGTAAGTCCTTTTGTAATGTACAAACAGAACCCTAGATTCCAAATCCAATGGCTAAGAATGTCATCATATAGCATCTGAGGCCAATAGCAGAGATTACCAATTTTGTTATCAACCATTTCCACTAATTTATCTGAAAAATGCCTTGATTCATAACTCTTGTTCTGTGACTATAAAAACTCCATGAAAATGCTGTCATTGTTGTCTCCAACTTTCAAAGGTTTGTGTTTATCCAGGCTTGCTCTTCTTTAAGATTTTCCCGTAATGGCCCGGGTCAGGGTAACAGAGCTAGGCTAAAAGGCTTTCACTGCGGTTAGAATATAATCTAAGTGTTTTTCCAAAACTGACTCAACTCTCCATCACTTTTCATTTCCCTTATCCAGCCCTAACCTTCCAAAGTGGCCCCTTCTCTTGGTGTGCCACTGCATCCCAGTCTCTGGTACCAAGGTCACCTCTTCAGAGGCCAACTCTGCAAACCTCAACCAAACTGTTCTTGTTTTCCCTCAGTTTCTTCCCAACAGCGCCATTGCTCTTACTGGTTTCTGTGTTTGCCTATTCAGTTCTGTCGCTTCTCCTGGGAAAAGGAAATTCGGGTGACCAAACCTCTGGTCTGGCTAAACATCAGCCCAGGCTCTAGAAGTGAAATGCTTTGGGTCTCCAGCCACGCTAGGAAGCTCTTTTCAATATTTTTAACAGGAAGGTGTGCTGGATTTTGTCAAAGGCTTTTTTCACCATCTAATAAGATGATCATGCGCTTCGTTTTAAAATTTGTTTGATTATGTAGTGGACTACATTGATGGAATTTTATATATTGAACCATCCATGCATCCATCCTTTTAATGAAACCTACTTGATCATGGTAGATGATGTTTTTGATATGTTCTTGGATTCAGTTTGTGAGTATTTTATTGAGTATTTTTGCATTGATATTCACAAAGTAAATTCATCTGAAATTCTCTTTGTTTAATTTTTGTATGCTTTAGGCATTAGTGTGGCTGTGGCCTCATAGGATGAGTTTGGCAGTGTTCCTTCTGTTTCTATTTTGTGTAACACTTTGAGGAGAGTTGGTATTAGCTCTTCTTTGAATGTCTGCTGGAATTTTACACTAAAACTTTCTGGACTTTTTTTGGTTGAGAGACTTTTTAATGGCTGCTTCTATTTCCTTACTGGTCACAGGTCTATTTAATATGGTTATCTATCCTTTATTTAAAGTGGTAAGTGATAGCTATCATGAAAATCTTCCTTTTCATTTAGATTTTACAGTTTTGTATACTACATGTTTGTGAATTAAGAATTAATGTTTGTTTGTTTGTTTTATTTCCCCAGTGTCCTCAGTGTTGTCCTCTTTTCATTTCTGATTGTGTTTATTTGGATACTGTCTCTCTGCCTTTTAGTTAGTTTGAGTAATGCTTTGTCTGCCTTGTTGATTTTCTTACAGAACAAGCTTTTAATTTTCTTGATTCTTTGTATCATTCTCTTTGTTTCTAATTTATTAATTTCAGCCCTGAATTTCATTATTTCCTGACATCTACTCCTCTTGAATGTGTTTGCTTTTCTTTTTTGTTGTTGTTGTTCTAGAGCTTCCAGGTGTTGTTTTCATTTGCTAATAAGAGATCTCTCCAATGTTTTTATGAAGTCACTTATTGCTATGAACTTTCCTGTTTCATTGTGTCCCATAAGTTTTGGTATATTTATGTTGTGCCTTCATTTTCATTGAATTCTAAAACATCTTGAATTTTTCTTATTTCTTCCTTAACCCAGTGGTCATTGCATAGACAGTTGTTCCTTTTCCATAAGGTTTTATGCTTTCTATTGTTTCTCTTGTTTTTGATTTATAGGTTTAATCCATGGTAGTCTTATAAAATGCAAGGGATTATTTCAGTTTTCTTGTGTCTGTTGAAGCTAGCTTTGTGGCTGCCTATTTGGTCAATTTTAGAGAAGGTTCTGTGAGGTGCTCAAAAGAAGGGATATTATTTTGTGTATGGATGAAATCTTCTGTAGATAGTTCTTAGGTCCATTTGATTCATATCATTGATTTTTTTTCATTAAATCTTTTTTTAGTTTCTGTATCAATGACCTGTCAATTGGTAAGAGATAGGTGTTGAAGTCTCCCATTATTAATGTATGGGGCTGAGTGTGTGAATCAACCTTTATTAATGTTTGTCTTCTGTATGTGGGTGCTCTTGCATTTGGGTCATAGATGTTCGGAATTGAGACTTCATGTTTGTGGATTTTTCTTTGATAAGTATGATGTGTTCTTCAACATTTTTTATTAATTTTGGTTGAAATCCCATTTAATTGGATATTAGAATGGCAACTCCAGCTTGCTTCTTGCATCTGTTTGCTTGGAGAACTTTTTTTCCAGACCTTTACCTTGAGATAATGTTTGTCTTTGTTGCTGAGGTGTGTTTCTTGGATACAGCAGAATGATGGATCCTGTTTTCACAACCACTATGTTAGCCTGTAGTTTTTATTTGGGAAATTAATTCATTGATATTGAGAGATATTAATGAACAATGCTGGTTAATTCCTGTTATTTTGATGTTGGTGGTGGCTGTGTGTGTGTGTGTGTGTGTGTGTGTGTGTGTGTGTGTGTGCATGTGTGAGTTAGTGTCTGTGTTTCTGTGACAGATTCATTTTTTTAGGATTTTACTAGTATGGGATTTATTAATTACATGTTGTGTCTTGGGTGTAGTTAAACTCATTGGGTTGAAATCGTCTGTCTACCATCTTCTGTAGGGCTGGATTTGTGGATAGATATTGTTTAAACTTGGTTTTGTCAGGGAATATATTGTTTTCTCTATTTATGGTGATTAAAAGTTTTGGGCATAGTTGTCTGGGCTGACATATGTGGTTTCGTATAGTCTGCAATATATCTGCCCAGGCTGTTCTGGCTTGTATAGTCTCTGTTGAGTAGTCAGGTATAATTATGATAGGTCTGCATTTATATGTTCCTTGACATTTTTCCCTTGCTGCTTTTAATATGATCTGTTTTTTCTGTATATTTAATGTTTCTATTATTGTGTGGAGGGAAGATTTTCTTTTTTGATACAATCTATTTGGTGTTTCTTATGCTTCTTCATATGTTTGTAGGCATCTCTTTTATATTTATTTAGGCTAGAGAAGTTTTCTTCTATGAATTGATGAAAATATTTTCTGGGCCTTGGAGCTGAGAGTCTTCTCTCTTTTTCTTATTCCTATTATTCTTAGGCTTGGTGTTTTCATAGTGTTACAGTTTTCTTGGATGTCTTATGACAGGAAAATTTTAGATTTAGCATTGATTTTTTTGACTGATGTATAGATTTCTTCAATCATGTTTTCTGTGTCTTCTATCTCTTGCATTCTGTTAATAATGCTTGTTTCTATAGTTTCTGTTCCTTTAGCTTTTCTGTCTGTAAGATTCCCTCAGTTTGTGTTTCTTTATTGCTTCTACTTCCATTTTTTAGGTCTTAGACAATTTTATTAATTTCTTTCACCTATTTGATTTTATTTTCCTGGATTTCTTTAGGTGATGTATTAGTTTTCTGTTTAAAGACCTCTATAAACTTTTTGAGGTTGGATAAGGTCATCTTCTTGTGCTTTGGGTGTCATAGGCTATCCAGGGCTTGCTATAGTAGGATACCTGGGCTCTGGTGATGCTATACTGTCCTGGCTCTTGTTGACTGTATACTTTTGCTGGCCTTTAGCCAAGTAGTATTTCCTGGTATTAGATGAATGTTCCTGATGTCTCAGTGAGGCAGACAGAGCATTGGACCTGACAATGGGACTCAGAGAACAACCTGCTGCTCACTTCTACTGGTTGTGTCCCCAAGTAGACCTGAATGTTCCTGTGGTCCTGCAGCCCTCCTTGGAAAGAAGTGCAGAGTCATGGGCCTGACAGTGGAACTCAGGTTACACAGCACAGCTCAACTCTGCTGGCTATGCCCCAGGAAGATCAGGCAGGGCTGAAATTGGTGGACAGGGCTTTAAGCTCTAAGCTGGATATTCCTGGTCTCTTTGGGAAGAGAAACAATAGGGCTTGGAAGACAACTTGTACCTCATCTCTGCTGGTTGTGCCACAGGTGGACCCAGCAGGCTGTGGACAGGTAGAGGAGAATTGCGGTGTCTAACCCGGATGTTATTGGGACCCTGCAGGACTCCTTGAAAATGCTGGTGATCAGGCTGGGTGAGAGCTTGCAGCTCACCTCTGCTGGCTGTGTCCCCAAATAATAATTATTTTGTAATTACCCTATTTTGGAGTAATATAACATGTTCAAATGCATAATATATATATATATATATATATATATATATATATATATATATTTGACACTGTGAGTTAGCCATGTTTTAATTAATGTCACAAATATCAAAAGTAAAGCAAATTTTAGGTTGAAATTCTTGTTCTGATTAATAGTTTTTTCATGTTTCAGTCATACCATTATTTGTTAATGTAATTAGCACATAGAAAAAGGAGCTGTTCAAGGTATTACATCAAGAAAATAAATACAGAAAAAGAAATAGATATTTCAGATATTCCAAAAAAGGACACGACACCAGATACCTAAATTATTTCTTTTAACCTCCAACTTTTAAATGTCTATTATTCCCAAACAGAGGAAAACTGAAGAATAAGTTTTTAATTTTCATTGTTTTACAGGTTCATACATTCTACATAATGAGTTTTAATCTTTTCAAACTTTACATAATGAGTTTTAATCTTTAATCTTTACATGTTTCTCTCAAACTCCTTCTCACTCCTGGTGGAATCCTCAATAAACTCTCCTACTTTTTTTTTTATTTTATTTTCTGTGTGGGCTACTGGGTATAATTACAATTCCTTGCCCAAGCTTTGTTGGGATTTTATTAACTGTGGAAAAGGCAACATATCTTTGCCTATACCATGAAATACAATGACTAACTTTTTCTCAGTAACATTTAATAATTGTATCTGTGGGAGGGGTAGGTTTTCTTAAGCCCCCCACACCAACCATGATTAAATATTGATGGGACCAATATAACCTGAATTCATTCTCTGGAACCAATGTAAAGATGGAAGAAGAGAAACTGACTCCACAATACTGTTTTCTGATGTCATTGTATTTTTTAAGATGAATAAGTATCTACATTATGCAACATGTAACATTGTGGAGTGGGAGATTTAATAACATGGAAATGAACCTAATTCTGCCTTGGGAATAATCTCTTTTCCTATTTTTTGCCCATAATAATAACCCTGGAAAGGATGAACATTCCACAGAAATATACTTTATCAACTGCTTTTTTAAAAATTTTGTATTAGCCTTTCAATACAATTAATGAACTTTTTTCTTAATCTTTCCCAAATGATTTAATCCGTTCTTATAACACACAGTCTCTTGCTTCCTTTCTCTGTAAAATGAGAATACAAATGCTAACTCAATCATAATTTCATGGTAGCAAAATGTGTTAATACTGACAAAAAATTTTATAGTTTTAAAGGTGCATTCCAGGACTAATGAGCGTTATTAAAGCATGGCACTGTGGATTAAAGGATCAATGACTCAATTGACATTTGATTTTGGATTCCAGTAAACCACTTTTAGACTCAATGAATTGGAGACCTCAAATGTCTAGTTTCTTCAGTCTAAAATAATATTTGTTTACATTCATATGCTTTTAAGTATTTTTCCTAGATATGTTTACAGTTCAAACGTGAGAACTCCGAAATATGTTCTCATATTCATGCTCTCATTCTGTGATTACAATTATTTATTCAAAGCACTAAATAAAACTTCAAAGAGAAATTGAAAGACATTAAAATATTGTTTGTAATGTGATATATACATATTTGCCATATTATTTTTACTTACGGAGTTTCCATTATAGGATTATATATTTGTTTCTATATTTTTCAAAATGGTCTTAAAATGCAATAATATTTAAAAATGTAGCAGTAACAATAAAAGATAAATGTAAAGGAATATGGTCAAATTTAATGGGAAATAATATTTTGCTACATCTAGCACACGATAAATGGGTTTAAATATCATAATGCAAGGTAATCAACATTGAGATTACAGCATTAATATTAAAACTAAGAGAAACTGAATATTGTAAGGAGGAAAAGCTAATTAATTCATCTCATAGTAAATGACTTGTGTTATAATTTTGTCTTACTTAATCTTGTTTCATTATTTCGATACTTTACTGTATTATTTTTCCTAGCTTTAGAATTAAAAATAGCATAAAATAACATTGAAGGGGAACAGATTAGGTAAGAGAAAACCACGATGCTAATACTGAAATTCACTCAAAAAAGCAAAGGAGACAGAGTTATGTTAATACTTGACATGATAGCTTAAAAATACAAAACTTTAAATGAAGAATTAAAAAGTATTTTAGTAGATATTAATGTCTCATCCTTACCTAAAATCTTTAGTAGGGAAGCATGTATATACTAACTTCCAGCACATATTTCTTACTGAGTAACAAATTCTTATTTTGGAAAAGTGAATATGTTGATCTAAGATGAAGGAAGGCTAGATAAAAATAGCTTTATCCAAACAGTTCTAATTCAAGTGAAGCTACAAGGAGATAAACAAGATTGTGTTAACCAAAAAGGCAAATGACCTTGAAAATATCTTTCCAAAATATCACCAACTTTTCAATATGCACCTATCTTATCCTGCCATTAGGAACAAAAGAAACATAACTGTATAAGAATTACTAATGAAACTAGTAGAGTTTCCTATATTGCTCACACTTTGTTGCTGTGACACCATAAGGAGCACTGTATTATGCTACTACTACTGCTGCTGTTATTACTATTACTTTTATTATCAACAATAATAACAACAGTACATGAAATACAAAGACATCTAGGAGATAAACATCTTGATAGTAAAACTTGGACATTGCCCACTGAAGAAGCCAACCATACAAATATCCCCTTATAGGTATTAAAGACAAAAGTTAAAATTTCATCTACTAAAAGAGAAGGCATTGAACTTGAACATGTCACATGACTATATTCACTTGAATAGCTCTATATCTCTGAAATTATTAAAAAAATATTGGAAGATACATCATTATTGCTACTAAGTAATTGAAAAGCTCCATCATTTCCTACAGTTTGATGAGGTTGTCCTATTAAGCATCCTAATTCCAACAGTAAGATCATTTAGCTCTAATACCATGAAGCTTTAACATAAAAGTCATTAATTAGAACTATGAGAGTTTGTGTATACATGTGTGAGATAAATAAATTAGATATATAGATTTAAATATAGATGATATAGATATGGAAAATGTAAAGTGAGCAAAACACTAATGATGTAGCATTTGGTCAAATCCAGGCTTCAATGAATTCTTAAAATTTTCACAATAGCCACAAATAATATAAAGTATCTTGGTGTAACTCTAAGCAAGCAATTGAAAGACCTGTATGACAAAAACTTCAAGTTTCTGAAGAAAGAAATTGAAGAAGATATCAGAAGATAAATCTCCCATGCTCATATGTATCAGTAGGATTAGTCCAGTAAAATTTGTCATCTTAACAAAAGCAATGTAACAATTTAATACAATTCCCATCAAAATACCAATACATATTTTTTATTTTAATTTTTTTATATTTATTATTATTATTAATTACACTTTATTCATTTTGTATCCCCCATAAGCCCCTCCTTCCTCCTCTCCTGTCCCCACTCTTCCTCCCCTTTCTGCATGCATGCCACTCCCCAAGTCCACTGATAGGGGAGGTTTTCCTCTCCTTCTTTCTGATCTTAGACTATCAGCTCTCATCAGAAGTGGCTGCATTGTCATCTTCTGTGGCCTGGTAAGGCTGCTCCCACCTCAGGGGGAGGTGATCAAAGAGCAGGCCAATCAGATTATGTCAAAGGCAGTCCCTCTTCCCATTACTATGTAACCCACCTGGACACTGAACTGCCATGGGCTACATCTGTGCAGGGGTTCTAGGTTATCTCTATGAATAGTCCTTGGTTGGAGTATGAGTCTCTGGGAAGTTCCCTGTGTTCAAATTTTCTTGTTCTGTTGCTCTCTTTGTGGAGTTCCTGTCCTCTCCAGCTCTTGCTATTTCCCAATTCTTACATAAAATTCCATTCACTCTGCCGGACAGTTGGCCATCAGGCTCAACATCTGCTTTGATAGTCTGCAGGGCAGATGCTTTCAGATAAATTTTTTTTGTATTTTAGAATTTATTCATTATATATCCCAAATGAAGTCCCCTCCCTCAACTCCTCCCACATCCCACTCTCCCAAACTCTTCTCCCCTATCCTCTTCCTCTAGTCCACTGAAAGGGGGAGTTCTGCTTCTCTGCCATAGCTTATCAAGTTTTATCAGGACTGCCTGGATCCTCTTCCACTGTGGCCTGGCAAAGTCGCATCACCAGGGGCAAGTAACCACAGAGAAAGCAGAGGCAGCCCTTGCTCCTCTTACTCTGGAATCCCACATGGATTCTAACGATTCTATGCAATCCCTATCCAAACACCAATACTTTTTTTTATTAATTACACTTTATTTACTTTGTATCCCCCTGTAGTTCCCTTCCTTCCCTCGTCCCAATCCTTTCCTTCCTCCCCTTCTCCACACATGCCCCTCCCCAAGTCCACAGGTAGGGGAGGTCTTCTTTTTCTTCCTTCCTATCCTAGTCTGTTAGGTCTCATCAGGAGTGGCTGCATTGTCTTCTTCTGTGGCCTGGTAAGGCTGCTTCCCCCTCAGGGGGAGGTAATTAAAGAACAGGCTAATCAATTCATATCAGAGGCAGTCCCAAAGGTTGCCCATAAGTCTCAGCAACAATGAGTTCTAGGGTCTTCCCCACTTTTTCTTCTAACTGATTTAATGTATCTGGTTTTATGTTGATGTCTTTGATCCACTTGGACTTTAGTTTTGTGCAGGGTGATAAGTATGGATCTATTTGCAGTTTTCTACATGTAGATATCCATTTAGACTAGAACCATTTGTTGAAGATACGGTCTTTTTTCCATTGTATGGTTTTGGCATCTTTGCCAAAATTCAGGTGTCCATAAGTGTGTGGGTTTATGTCTGGGTCTTCTGTCTGGTTCCATTGATCCACCATTCTGTTTCCATGCCAGTACGATGCAGTGTTTTTTACTGTTGCTCTATAGTACAGCTTGAGATCAGGCATGGAGATACCTCCTGAAGATCTTTTATTGTAGAGGATTGTTTTAGCAATTCTGGGCTTCTTGTTATTCCATATGAAGTTGAAAATTTTTCTTTCAAGATCTGTAAAGGATTTCGTTGGTAATTTGATGGGAATTGCATTGAATCTGTCGATTGCTTTTGGTAAGATGGCTATTTTACTATGTTAATCCTGCCAAGCCATGAGCATGGGAGATCTTTCCATCTTCTGATATCTTCTTCTAATTCTTTCTTCAGAGACTTGGAATTTTTTTCATACAAGTCTTTGATTTGCTTGGTTAGGGTTACACCAAGGTACTTTATGTCATTTGTGGCTATTGTGAAGGGTGTTGTTTCCCTAATTTCTTTCTCAGCCCTTTTGTCTTTTGTATACAGGAGGGCTACTGATTTTTTTGAGTTAATTTTGTATCTGGCCACTTTGCTGAAACTTTTTATAAGCTGTAGGGGATTCCTGGTAGAAATTTGTGGGTCACTCAGGTATAGTATCATATTATCTGTAAATAGTGATAATTTGACTTCTTCTTTTCCAATTTGTATCCCCTTGATCTCCTTCAACTGTCTTACTGCTCTAGCAAGGACTTCCAGATCTATGTTGAAAAGATATGGAGAGAGTGGACAGCCTTGTCTTGTCCCTGATTTCAGTGGGATTGCTTTAAGTTTCTCTCTGTTTAGTTTGATGTTGGCTATATGCTTGCAGTATATTGCCTTTACTATGTTTAGATATGTGCTTTGTATCCCTGATCTCTCCAATAATTTAAACATGAATGGATAATGGATTTTCTCAAATGCTTTTTAAGGATCTAAGAAGATTATAATGTGGTCTTTTTCTTTCAGTTTGTTAATATGGTGGATCACATATGGATACAGAAATTGTGGTATATCTAAACAATGTAATATTACTCAGCAATTAATAACAAGGAAATCATGAAAGTTGCAGGTAAATGGTGGGAACTGGAAAAGATCATCCTGAGTGAGCTGTCCCAGAAACAGAAGGACACACACGGTTTATACTCACTCATATAGACATATAATATAGGATAAACCTACTAAAATCTGTACATTTAAAGAAACTAATCAAGAGGGAGGACTCTCTCTAAAATGCCCAATCCCCATCCTGAAAGGCAAAGAGGATGGACATCAGAAGAAGAAGAAAACAGGAAACAAGTTCAGGACCTGCCACAGAGAGCCTGTGAAAGGCTCTGCCCTGCAGAATATAAAAACAGATGCTGAGACTTAAGGCCAACTGTTGGGCAGTGTGCATGGAATCTTATGAATAAACTGGGAAATAGTAAGATCTGGAGAGGACAGGAACTCCACAAAGAGAGCAATAGAACCAGAAAATTTGAACACAGGGGTCTTTCCAGAGGCTCATAATACAACCAAGTACCATGCATGGATATAACCTAGAACTCCTACACGGATGTAGCCCATGGTAGTTCAGTGTCCAGGTGGGTTCCACAGTAATGGTAAGAGGGACTGCCTCTGACAAAAACTGATTGGCCTACTCTTTGCTCACCTCCCCCTGAGTGGAGTGCAGCCTTCCCAGGCCACAGAAGATGACAATGCAGCCACTCCAGATGAGATTTGATAGACTAAGATCAGAAGGAAGGAGAGGGGAACCTCCCCTATCAGTGGACTTGGGAAGGGGCATGCATGAAGAAGGGGGAGGGAAGGTGATATTAGGAGGGGAGGAGGAAGAGATTTATGGGGGTTACAAAGTGAATAAAATGTAACTAATAAAAAAAAGAGAAAAAAATGAATTGAGGAAGTAAATGGTGTTTTTCCCCAAAACTTTTTTTAAAATTTTTTTATCACTAATATTTTTTAAACTTTAGTCACTTTGTATCCCCCCATCAGCCCCTCCCTCCTCACCTCCCGGTCTTACCCTCCCTACCTCTTTTTCATTTGTGCCCCTCCCCAAGTCCACTGATAGGGGAGGTCCTCCTCTCCTTCCTTCTGATCTTAGTCTATCAGATCACATTAGGAGTGGCTGTATTGTCATCTTCTGTGGCCTGGTAAGACTGCTCTCCCCTCGGGGGGGAGGGTTGATCAAAGAGCAGGCCTATCAGATTGTGTCAGAGGCAGTCCCTCTTCCCATTACTATGTAACCCACTTAGACACTAAATTGCCATGGATTACATCTGCAGAGGGGTTCTAGGTTATCTTCATGCCTGGTACTTGGATGGAGTATGGGTCTCTGGGAAGACCCCTGTGTTCAAATCTTCTAGTTCTGTTGCTCTCCTTGTGGGGTTCCTGTGCTCTCCATAACCAACTATTTCCCACTTATTACATAAAATTCCATGCACTCTGCCAAACAGCTGGTCATAAAGTCTCAGCCTTTTTTATAGTCTTCAGGGCACAGCCTTTCAGAGGCCCTCTGTGGCAGGTCCCTAGGTTGTTTCCTGCTTTCTTCTTCCTCTGATGTCCATCCTCTTTGCCTTTCAGGATGGGGATTGAGCATTTTAGTCAGAGTCCCCTCTTTTGATTAGTTTTTTAGATGGACAGATTTTAGGTTTATCCTAAAAGTATATATGAGTGAGTATATACACTGTGTGTCTTTCTGCTTCTGGAACAGCTCACTCAGGATGATACTTTCTAGATCCCACCATTTACCTGCAAATTTCATGATTTCCTTATTTTTCATTACAGAGTAATACTCCATTGTATAGATGTACCACAATTTCTGCATCCATTCTTCAGTTGAGGGGCATCTGGGCTGTTTCCAGCTACTAGCTATTACAAATAAGGCTGAGCAAACATGGTTGAGCAAATGTCCTTATTATGTACTTGAGCCTCTTTTAGATATATGCCTAGGAGTGGTATGGCTGGAATCTAGAGGAAGCGCTATTCCCAGTTGTCTGAGAAAGCTCCAAATTGATATCCAGAGTGGTTGTACAAGTTTACATTCCCACCAGCAGTGGAGGAAGGTTCCTCTTCTCCACAACCTCTCCACCATGTATCATCACTTGAGTTTTTCATCTTGGCCATTCTGATGGGTATAAGGTGAAATCTCAGGGTTGTTTTGATTTGCATTTCCCTAATGGCTAATGAGGTGGAGCATTTCTTCAAGTGTTTCTCTGCCATTTGATATTCCTCTACAGAGAATTCTCTTTTAGCTCTTTACACCATTTTTTAATTGGATTACGTGGTTTGCTGCTTTTCACCTTCTAAAGTTTTTTTATAAATGCTGGATATTAGCCCTCTGTCAGATAAAGGGTTGGTAAAGTTTCTTTCCCAATCTGTAGGCAGTAGTTTTGTTTTGATGATAGTGTCCTTTGATTTACAGAAGCTTTTCAGTTTCATGAGGTCCCATTTATTGATTGTTGCTTTTAGAGACTGTGATGTTGGTGTTCTGTACAGGAAGTTGTCCTCTGTGCCAATGAGTTCTAGGGTATTCTCCACTTTTTTTTCTAGCCGATTTAACTTGTCTGGTTTTAGGTTGAGGTCTTTCATCCAATTTGATTTCAGTTTAGTGCAGGGTGATAAGTATGGATCTATTTTCATTTTTCTACATGTAGACATCCAGTTGGACCAGCACCATTTGTTGCAGATGCTATCTTTTTTCCACTGTATGGTTTTGGAATCTTTGTCAAAATTCAGGTGTCCATAAGTCTGTGGTTCTTCTGTTTGGTTCCATTGATCCACCATTCCCTTTCTATGCCAGTACCATGCAGTTTTTATAACTGTTGCTCTATAGTACAGATTGAGTTCAGGAATGAAGACACCTCCAGAAGGTCTTTTATTGTACAGGATTGTTTAATAATTCTGTTTCTTGTTATTCCATACAAAGTTAAGAATTTTTCTTTCCAGGTCTGTAAGAATTGTGCTGGCAATTTGATGGGAATTGCATTGAATCTGTAGATTGCTTTTGGTAAGATGGCCATTTTTACTATGTTAATCTTGCCAAGCCATGAGCATGGGAGATCTCTCCATGTTCTCATATTTTCTTCTAATTCTTTCTTCAGAGACTTGAAATTTTTTTCATACAAGTGTTTGACTTGCTTGGTTAGGGTTACACCAATGTACTTTATGTCATTTGTGGCTATTGTGAGGGGTGTTGTTTCCCTAATTTCTTCCTCTGCCCTTTTGTCTTTTGTATACAGGAGAGCTACCGATTTTTTTGAGTTAATTTTGTATCCGGCCACTTTACTGAAACTGTTTATCAGCGGTAGGCGTTCCCTGGTAGAGTTATTGGGGTGGCTCACGTATAATATCATATCATCTGCAAATAGTGATAATTTGACTTCTTCCTTTCCGATCTGTATTCCCTTGATCTCCTTCAACTGTCTTATTTCTCTAGCAAGGACTTCCAGCACTATGTTGAAGAGATATGGAGAGAGAGGGCAGCCTTGTCTTGTCCCTGATTTTAGTGAGATTACTTTAAGTTTCTCTCCATTCAGTTTGTTGTGGGCTATAGGCTTGCTGTATATAGCCTTTACTATGTTTAGATATGTGCCTTGTATCCCTGACCTCTCCAATACTTTAAACATAAATGGATGTTGGATTTTGTCAAATGTTTTTATCAGCATCTAAGGAGATTATCATGTGGTTTTTTTTTTCTTTAAGTTTGTTAATATGGTGGATCATATTGATGAATTTCCGTATATTGTACCACCCCTGCATACCTAGGATGAAGCCTACTTGGTTACAGTCAATGATATCTTTGATGTGTAATCAGATTTGGTTTGCAAGCATTTTGTTGAGTATTTTCCCATCAATGTTCATAAGGGAGATTGGCCTGAATTTCTCTTTCTTTGTTGAGTCTTTGTGAGGTTTAGGTACCAAGGTGACTGTGGCTTCATAGAATAAGTTTGGAAGTGTTCCTTCTGTTTCTATTTTGTGGACTATTTTGAAAAGAACTGGAGTTAGTTCTTCTTTGAAGGTCTGGTAGAATTCTGCACTGAAACCATCTGGTCCTGGACTTTTTTTTGGATGGGAGACTTTTGATGACTGCTTCTATTTCTTTGGGGGATATAGAACTATTTAATTGATTTACCTGGTCCTGATTCAGCTTTGGTAATTCAAATCGATCAAGAAAATTGTCCATTTCATTTAAGTTTTCAAATTTTGTGGCATATAGACTTTTGAAGGATGTCCTAATGATTGTTTGGATTTCCTCAGTGTCTGTAGTTATGTCCCCCTTTTCATTTCTGATTTTGTTGATTTGGGTGGTGTCTCTCTGCCTCTTAGTTTGCTTGGCTAAGGGTGTGTGGATCTTGTTGATTTCCTCAAAGAACCAGCTCTTGGTTTCATTGATTCTTTGAATTGTCTTATTTGTTTCTAATTGATTGATTTCAGCCCTGAGTTTGATTATTTCCAGCTGTCTACTCCTTTTTGGTGTGTCTGCTTCTTCTTTTTCTAGGGTTTTTAAGTGGGGCGTTAAGTTGCTTGAATGAGCTGTCTCAAATTTCTTCTTGAAGGCACTTAGTGCTATGAACTTTCCTCTTAGCAATGCTTTCATTGTGTCCCACAAGTTTGGGTATGTTGTGTCTTCATTTTCATTGAGTTCTAGGAAGACTTTAATTTCTTTCTTTATTTCTTCCCTAACCCAGCTGTCATTTCGTAACAAGTTGTTCAGTTTCAATGTGTATGTAGGCTTTTTGCTATTTCTGTTGTTATTGCGGTCCAGCTTTATTCCATGGTGATCAGACAGGATACACAGGATTATTTCAATCTTCTTGTATCTGTTGAGGCTTGCTTTGTGACCAACTATGTGATGTATTTTGGAGAAGGTTCCATGAGGTGCTGCGAAGAAGGTAAATTCTTTTGTGTTTGGGTGTAAGATTCTTTAAATGTCTGTTAGGTACAATGGATTCATGACATCTGTCAGAGACATTGTTTATTTGTTTAATTTCTGTTTTGTTGACCTGTCCTTTGTTGAGAATGGGGTGTTGAAGTCTCCTACTATTAACGTGTGGGGATCTATATGTGGATTAAATTTTATCAATGTTTCTTTACAAATTTGGGTGCCCTTGTATTTGGGGCATAGATGTTCAGAATTGTGATGTCTTCCTGGTGGAATTTTCACTTGATGAGTATGAAGTGTCCTTTCCCATCTTTTTTTTTATTAATTTTGGTTGAAAGTCTACTTTATCAGATATTAGAATGGCTACTCCTGCTTGCTTCTTGTGTCCATTTGCATGGAAAGTCGTCTTCCAACCCTTTACCCTCAGGTAATGTCTATGTTTGTGCCTTAGGTGGGTTTCTTGTATGCAACAGATTACTGGGTTTTGTTTACCTATCCATTCTGTTAGTCTGTATCTTTTTATTGGAGAGTTGAGTCCATTAATGTTGAGAAAGATTAATGACAAGTGGCTGTTACATCCTTTGATTTTGATGTTGGCTATGGTCATAATGTTGTGTGCTTGGTTGCTTTTTGTTTTACTGTAGTAAGGTTAATTATTTCCTGTGTTTTCTTGAAAGTAGCTAATTTTAATGGGTTGTATTTTTCCTTCCAGTGTCTTCTGTAATGCTGGATTTGTTTGTAGGTATTGTTGAAATTTGTTTTGTTTTGTTTTGTTTTGTTTTGTTTTTCATTGAATATCTTATTTTCTCCATCTATGTGGACTGAGAGTTTTGCTGGGTATCATAGCTTAGACTGACATCTGTGTTCTCTTAGGTTCTGCATGATATCTGTCCAGGCCCTTCTGGCTTTCATAGTCTCTGTTGAAAAGTCAGGTGTTATTCTAATAGGTTTGCCATTATATGTTACTTGGCCTTTTTCCCTTGAAGCTTTTAGTGTTTCTTTCTTTCTTTTTTTTTTTTTTTTGTTCTCTATACTTACTGATTATATACTTTTGATTATTATGTGGCAGAAGGATTTTCTTTTCTAGTCAAATTTGTTGGGTGTTCTGTAGGTCTCTTGTATTCTTATTGGCCTCTCCTTTAACTTGGGGAAATTTTCTTCAATGATTTTTTTGAAAATATTTTCTGGGCCTTGGAGAAGGGAATCTACTTTTCCCTCTATTCCTATTATTCTTTGGTTTTGTCTTTTCACATTGTCTTGGATTTCTTGGACTCTCTGTGTCAGGAATTTTTTTGAATTAACATTTCTTTGACAGATACATCAATTTCTTCCATTGTATCTTCTACAACTGAGATTCTTTCTTCCATCTCTTGTAGTCTGTTGGTTATGCTTACCTCTGTAGTTCCTGTTTTCTTCCCTAAATTTATTCCTATCCTTTATTTCCTCCATTTGTGTTTTCTTTAATTTTTCCAGTTCATTCTTCAGATCTTGAGTTGTTTTGTTTACTTCCTTCACCTGTCTGATTGTATTTTCCTGTTTTTCTTTTAGTTCCTTAAGCTTTGTTTCTTTTATTTCTTTCTAGTGATTTAATTATTTCTTCTCTGAAAGCCACAAACTGTTTGGCTGCATCTTCCAGTATTTCTTCAAGGATGGCCATAATCTGCTTGTCTTTAACTTCCTCCATTTCTTTATAGAAAACCATTATCTGTTTGGTTTTATCTTCCTCTAATTCTTTACGTATTTTATTTGTTTCCTCTATTATCCTCTTCATCAGCATAGATGTAAGGTCATCTTCTTGGTTTTCTATTATGCTGGGTTGTCCAGGGCTGCTCGCCCCTGGATGGCTGGGTTCTGGAGATGTCATATTGCTCTGTCTTTTGTTGGTTGGGCTTTTATTCTCACCTCTACCCATTGGGTTGTTTTAGGTGTTGGCTGTTACTTTCTGTGCTTCCTGGATTCCTGAGGTAGGGAGAATTCCCTTGGCTGGAAGATGATTTTTCCTGAAGTAGGCCTCCTCTGATTTTTGGGTATGGTCACTGTATGGCCAGTGTTTCTCAGGAATTGCCACTGCTCACCTCAGATGTATAGACCTAAGTAGTATCTGTGGTCTTTGTTAGTTAGGGGGGCTCTCCTCTCACCTGTAGAAGTTCTCAAGACAGTTGCCTCGCTGCTGGGTTTCTTGTTCTGGATTTAGTGAGCTTTTGTTGTTGTTACACTGTTTTCCAGGTACAGCCCTCTTGAAGATCCTGCTGATTCCCTAGCTGTGGGGTTTTCTCCCAACAAGGAAACTCAGTCTGGTATCCTGGGGTACACAGGTCTGTTTGTGAAGGTGAGCGGAGCACCCAGCAAGTCTCTGGGTCAGGGCTGAGTGCTCCACTCTGGGCCTGGAGAATGTGCGCCTAGGTTGAGTTGGTGCCTATGGGCACCTCTCTGGTCTGGATGCTGTGTATGCCTCTCTAGGCTGGCAAGTAAGGGCTCCTCTCTGGTCTGGAGGCAGAGCGCCTCACTATGGGCCAGAAGCTATGTGTCCCTGTCTAGGATGGCTGCAGCAGGCGCCACTCTAGTCCGGACACTGTGCACCCGGGTCTGGGATGTCAGCTGAGTGTGTCACTTTGGTCTAGAGTCTCTAAGCTCTGTTCTGGCCTGGCAGTGTGTGTCCCCTTCTGGGCCAGATTGGTGACTGCCATTCTGTCTGGGATGGTGAGTAGAACCCGCAGGCACAGACACGTTTGGCTCTGCCTTTCTGGCCTTTGGGAGTCTGGATGTCTGCCTAAACTGGGAAATTTTCCCGAGACCTTTTTGGCTGGGTGTGTCGGCTGAGTGCTCTGAGTTCAGACCAGCCCATTCCCTCCCTGTTGGTTTGCACCCGACAGTGAAACTCAGTCTCTGGTGCCCTGGGGCCCACACTTCTATCTGAGGTAGCGAATCAGGTGCGCAGGCAGGGCTCTGTGCTGGAGCCTGGGTCGCCGGCTCTCGCTCTGGGTTGGCTCCTGGGGCGCCCACGGAACCCGAGTATTTTCCAGGGGAGGTCTGGGTGACCTAAGGTTGGTCCCAATTGTTTCCTGCACCTTGGGGTTATCTCTCGACTACAGATTCCAGTCTCTGATGTTGTGGTGAGCATAGTTCAGTCTGGGACCGTGACCAGAGCACACTGGAGTGTGGCTCTGGGCTGGCGACCAAGCATCTGGTGGAACCTGTATCTCTTTGCAATTTAACCAGGTGAGTTATAGCTGATGGAATCCCCCACTGCGGGGTACCCTCTCACCTGGGAAATACAATCACTTGTGTTTTATGGCCGCGAGTTCTGATTGCTGGTCACTGTGCCTATCTTGCTGTGCTGCTGCTCAGAATGAGAGTCCTCCTGGCACCGCCATCTTGCCCCGCCTCTCCCCAACACTTTTTAATCATGATGTTTATCATAACATAGAAAGCAAACTTGGACACTCTCTTTGTCTTTTAACCTCAATGACTAAGACTCAAAGATTCTCAATAAATAGCTGTGTTTGAATTGATTTATTATTTCATTAAATATAAAGATACCACATGTAAAAAAGTCTAGTAAATATCAGATAGCATCTTTTTCAAATTATTGTTTAAAAACATATTTTAAAAATAAATAAACCCTGCCATTCAATATACCTCTACAGAGAATTCTCTGTTTAGCTCTGTTCCCCATTTTTTAATTGGATTACTTGGTTGGCTGTTTTTTCAGCTTCTTTAGTTCTTTATATATACTGGATATTAGTCCTCTGTCAGGTAGAGGGTTGGTGAAGATTGTTTCCCAATCTGTAGGCAGTCGTTTTGTTTTGATGACACCGTCCTTTGATTTATAGAAGCTTTTCAGCTTCATGAGGTCCCATTTCTTTATTGTTGCTCTTAGAGCCTGTGAGGTTGGTGTTCCGTTCAGGAAGTTGTGAATGAACTATGCCAATGAGTTCAAGGGTATTCCGCACTTTTTTTTTTTATAACCGATGTAATGTGTCTGGTTTTATGTTAAGGTCTTTGATCCACTTGGACTTTTGAAACACTTAAAGAAATTCTCAACCTCATTAGCCATTAGGGAAATGCAAATCAAAACGACTCTGAGATTTCACCTTACACCCATCAGAATTGCCAAGATGAAAAACTCAAGTGAAAACACATGCTGGAAAGGTTTTGGAGAAAGGGGAACCCTCCTCCACTGCTGGTGGGAATGTAAACTGGTACAACCACTGTGGAAATCAATCTGGCACTTTCTCAAACAACTAGGAATAGCGCTTCCTCAAGATACTGCTCCTAGGCATATATCCAAAAGAGGCTCAAGTACACAATAAGGACATTTGCTCAACCATGTTTGTAGCAGTTTTATTTGTAATAGCCAGAAACTGGAAACAGCCCAGATGCCCCTTGACTGAAGAATGGATACAGAAACTGTGGTATATCTACACAATGGAGTATTACTCTGTAATGAAAAATAAGGAAATCATGAAATTTGCAGGTAAATGATGGGACCTAGAATGGATCATCCTGATTGAGCTGTTCCAGAAGCAGAAAGACACACAGGATATATACTCACTCATATAGACATAACATAGGATAAACCTACTAAAAAGTGTACATCCAAAGAAACTCAGCAAGACAGAGGACCCTGACTAAAACGCTCAATACCCATCCTGAAAGGCAAGGAGGTTGGACATCAGAAGAAGAAGAAAGCAGGAAACAACTTAGGATCCTGCCACAGAGGGCCCCCGAAAACTTCTGCCCTGCAGACTATCAAAGCAGACGCTGAGACTTACGGCCAACTGTTGCTCAGAGTGCATGGAATCTTATGTAAGAAGTGGGAAATAGTAAGAGCTGGAGAGGACGGGAACCACACAAGGAGAACAACAGAACCAGAAAATTTGAACACAAGGAACTTCCCAGGGACTCATTCTCCAACCAAGGACTATTCATGGAGATAACCTAGAAAACCTGCACAGATGTTGCACATGATAGTTCAGTGTCCAATTTGGTTACATAGTAATGGGAAGAGGACTGCTTCTGACATAATCTGATTGGCCTGCTCTTTGATCACCTCCTCCTGAGGGGGGAGCAGCCTCACCTGGCCATAGAAGATGACAATGCAGCCACTCCTGATGTGGTCTGATAGACTAAGATCAGAAGGAAAGAGAAGAGGACCTCTCTTATCAGTGGACTTGGGGAGGGGCATGCGTGAAGAAGGGGGAAGGAGGGTGGGATCGAGAGGGAAGAGGGAGGGGCTAATGGGGGATACAAAATGAATAAAGTGTAATTAAGAGTAAAATAAATAAATAAATAAATAAATAAATAAATAAATAAATAAATAAATAAGCCCCCAGTTTTCAGTTTCAACCCAATCTCAAAACATGGTGATTGATAATTTTTAGCTGTTTGCCTTTTCTTGTTCACACATAAATATGTACATATACATACATATCCTTGTATAAGAAGTGAGATTTTACATTTTTGCTATTCTTTATGTAACATTACTCACCAACTAAACTATTGTGAATGTTTTCTTAAGCTAGCATAACAAATGTACTTCAAGCATTTAATCTATCACATGCAGAGTTTCTTATAAGGATTTTTGAACATACAAAGTAATTAGCTGATAAGAATTTGTTTAACAGTTAACTTTTGGCTAATATTTTATCATTATTTTTAAATTATTGATGATGTAATTCCTTCTTTTAAGAAAATAGAACTTCAGAGTTATGTTGAACTTTTTATTATATTTCATTTTGGATTACTATGTTAACATCTTTTGAAACCACCCACACCCAGGATTCATTTCTTAAGATCAGCAACTAAACTTGATTTGCATCTCTTATTACAAGTAAATACATGTAATAGTCTTTTCAAATAATGGTAATTCCCATATTTAATTTTCTCACGCCAAAGACTAACTCAAAAATGTTCTGAGACTTCAGGGAGTCAGCATCTGAACCTTGTTTTGAACATCAGGGCAATGATTCCCACTGTCATCACAGGAACAACCTTAGTTAGAAGCACAGTGATCAGGTTTTAACACCCCCACTTAATGAATTCTCTTCAAGAAGACTAATGGTGAGGAATCTTCAAGGTCAACGGTGTTTACTTGAGGAGGACCCAGCAATAGATCCTGTAGCCCTTCAAGAGTATGCAGCAGCTGTCCCTGCTCTGACTGCAATTAAGAAAAATTTCTCTGTTTTCCCTTGTCTTTAGTATTATATGTGAAGAAAAGCAATCCCAGTTCCAGAAAAGGAAAAGCCTTTTACATTAATATATCAAACTTGAGTTCAATATAAATGTTATAAGAAAACAAAAAAGAACACATCCTAACAATTTCCCATAGATTTTAAATTTAAGCCAATAAATTTTGTTTCAAATATGGAAAAAAAAAAGACCACACAAATTCTCAAGAACCCTTAGTGAGCTATGGAAATCATGGAGTGAGTTATAAAAGTAGTTTGGACCAAAGTTGGCAGGAGTTTATTGTGTTCATATTCTATGGAGCTTACATGTAAAATTAGATATTTGAGTAAACAAACAAGAGCCAAACTATTTTATGAAACAGGCAATATAATTTAAAATAAATTCTTCAGGAGAGCAATGTAACTATGTCAATTTCCCACACATTCACACACACACACACACACACACACACACACACACACACACACTAACCCAAAATGTATAAGAATGAATCAAATCTGAACTAAGAGTATATTGTGTGTATGGACAAAAGACTAAATGGCCTCCAAATTGCATGTAGATAACTTTCTAATTTTTTAAGTACAATTAAATATCTCTGACTATATTTCATACATCTTTTAAATGTTACGTATCTATTCCATATTTATATGAGTAAAAAGTAGAATCTATCTTTTCTTTATGTGTGTGTATGTGTGTGTGCTTTAGGGAGAATTAAGACTATTTTTCGGCCTATTAAAGATAAACAAATAGAAACTGCATCAACACAAACAATTGAATAAGAATGTACCTTAGAACTTCATCATGTTTTTTAGATGAAGCTAGAGTTTAGAAGTAAAATATGGAAATTGAAAGTTACCCAACTACTTGGTGGAACAGCTGGCCTAGTTTTTCTACATAGTGAGTTATGAGAATTACTGCAAGAATCTATGCTCCAAAGAATTTCCTGTACAGCTTTCTGAAGAATGTGATGTTCCAAAGGTCAGAATCTTTCATCTGAAATATTAATATTCTGTTGTCCCAAATGTTTCAATGGGAGAACTAGCTATGCTTTTATCTAAGGTCAGTACCTCCTTTTTCACTACATCTCTTTCGCTCTCACCAACTCTGGAACTTTGCCCCAACAATTAATCATCTAAATTTAATGTTATCAACTTTTTTCTAATGGATAATTTCTAGCTTCGTGACTTATTTTTTTCCCTTTTTACATTTTGGTTAATCTTTTCAAGGACATACATTGTGTAATTTTAAATCCTCTGTTGATACTATATTCATTTCCAGTTACAGTCCCAATTAAGACTTCTCTGCTTGCCTAGTAACCATCTGCTTTAGAGTCTACTATACAATTCACCTCCAAGTTGAAATCTATCACATTCTGCCCTTAATTTTCTGAGATATAATTATCTTTTTACCACCAAATGAAAGCATTTTTTTTCTCTCTGTTGCTGAGCTAAACACGTTTGGGGCATTGTTCGCTCATGTACTTTATATATAACCACACACAAGGGCCAATTAGAGCTAATTTTAAAATATTGTCTAGATTCTGATGACTTTTTATCACTACTTTTTAAGTCCCTTTATGTTTGAAAATATTTTTTCATATATTAATTTTTATAATGATTTCTTCTCCCTTTTATTCCTAACACTATTTTCCTTCATCAAAATTCCTGTATTAACCTCCTAACTCCTATGACTTTGCTTTCTATGATGAACTTCAGACTTTATATTTTATAAAATACCATAGTTATGAAAATTCTTATAAATATGACTAATCTTGAAAAATTGTTATAGGATAGAATTTATCTTTTTTACTTTTTCAGATGTGGAATATAAATGATAATGGCTCTGTGTCGTAAAGGCCATAGTAAAATGAGGTGTGTTGTCAGGGAAATATAAGAAATTAATAATTTGGCATCTTTAAACCATTTAGTAGGATTTAATTTGTCAGAAATAGTAATCAAGATTATAAGAAAATCATTCCAAGTCAGCTTTGATGGGTTTAATTATGGAGTATAGTTGAGCAATGGAAGAAAATTGAAAGACTGGGAGTGGAATAAAATTTACGCAACTGGAAACCTATCATGTCCTTTTTTTTTTTTAACTTTTTATACAATTGAGCAATAGAGTCTAGTTCTTTTTTTTCCTTTGCTTTGCTTATTCTTATACTAACTTTACATTTTTATTAAAAATAGTTTATTCATGTAATATATTCTGATCATGGTGTCTCCTCCTCAAACTCCTCTCGGATCTTTTCCAGCACCACATAATGTACCCAACTCTATGCTATCTTTGTCCCTTTTTCTCTTTCAAAAGTACACAAAAAAGAATTTATTCTTTAAAAAAAGAAAACTAAAGAGAAATAAACACACACACCCATACACACACACACACACACACACACACAAACCAAAATACAATATTGAAACAATAATGTACTAGCAAAAGGCTAATAAGAAAAAAATTTCCAACCAAAGGTAGATGAGACAAAGTCTACAAAAACAACACTGAATCATTTGTTGTTGGCAATCTATTCTGGGCATGGAATCTACATGAAGTGTGGTTAATATACAAAGTGAAATCACAGTAGAGAACACTAAGTTTTCCTTTGCAAAATGGTGAAAATTGCATATAGTTTCTTTTTTGGAAATGGAACTTTAAGTCCTTCTCCCCATCTCAGTACTGTGACCCTATCCAAATGTAGTCTGTATGGGTTACACGTACGGACTCAGTGTCTGAGTCCACTTCTATTTTAATCTTTACGTAATGGAATACATATATATATATATATATATATATATATATATATATATATATATATATATGAGTTTGTGTTTTTATGTATGTTAATCCTTGTAGACTTTTACCTGTAATTACTATAGTTCAAAATGTTCACAATTTTATATTTACTATAGATTTTGGCAATGTCTAAGCTGTATCCTCCTATTTGAAACTAATTATGGTCAAAACTTGCCTTCTAGAATTTCAGTTCTTTTGGTGAGGTTTATTTTTCTAGTCTTTTAAGTGTGATAAGATGGCTAGATAACATGTGGAGGCATTATTCCCAAACAAAGAGTAAGGAAGAAATGTTATAATCATCATAACAATGATAACATAGAGTAGTAATTTGGACCCCAAAATTTGTAAATCCTTTTTATGAAATAATTCATTGTGCTCTCATTTGTGTGTATGAGTTAAATGGCATTGATGTGCTCATCTCGTAGATCAGAGAATAGAGAAATACTGAAGGTTAAAAACTTGTTTAGTGAGTAGAGGACAATGCAGCCACTCCTGATGTGTTCTGATAGACTAAGATCAGAAAGGAGAGGAGAACCTCCCCTATCAGTGGACTTGGGGAGTGGCATGCATGCAGAAAGGGGAGGGAGGGTGGGATCAGGAGGGGAGGAGGGAGGGGCTTATGGGGGATACAAAATGAATAAAGTGTAAGTAATAAAAAAAAACTTGTTTAGTGAAAATCAAACCATCACAGAAACAACAGCTCAAGTTTTGACTACTGCAAGTGACAAAAATAGCATAAACTCGGTAATTTTCTTGTGTCTTATAATTATGATTAATTTTCTAAAAATTATTAATAAGCAACAAAGTAATATATTATATGTGGGAATTGTTTATGCATGAGAATATCTATACCTAGAAAACTCTATGTGTACTTAATATTATTTTTATCAATATCCTATTATTCTTGAAGATGACTCATAGAAAATGAAACACTGATTCTATGGAAATAAAATGATTCAAACACATTCAAACTTATTTTATATTGAATTTAATTTGCAAACATTCATCTGTTTCAACAGTCAAATGGAATTGGCTAGTTTTCTAAGCATAAGAAAGCAACTTCATGTTAATTTTGACATATTTTCTGTTGAATTGTACCAGTTTAATTCTGTAAGTCACACATAGCTCATAATTCTTGCACTTTTTTAAAAAAAATGTATATACTATTTATTTTCCAATCTTTAAGACCTTGATCTCATAAATTCTCTTGGCTGCTGTCTTTCATTTTCTATTTTTGTTTCTTTATAATAGGCACAACTTTACACTCCTATAATCCCAGCACTCTGAGAGGCAGAGGCAGGGGGATCTCTGTGAGTTCAAAGTCACTGTAGTCTGCAATTTGAGTCCAGGATACCAAGGCGACAGAGAGAAACATTGTCTCCAAAAATACAAAGCAAGCAAGCAAGCAAACAAAACACATAATTAAAAAATAATATGCTTTGATACACTTCTAGGTAGAGTCTTTCTGATTCAGAAGCCCTCTATGGTAAGCTCCTGTCCTTTTTCTTTTTTTTCAAACTTCCAATGTCCATCTCATTTGTCTTCTAAGTGAGGATTGATCATCTTACCCAGGGTCCTTGTTCTTGTTTAGCTTCTTTGGGTATACAGATTTTAGTATGTTTATCCTATCTTTCAGGTCTAGTATCCACTTATAAGTGAATATATACTGTGTGTGTTTTTCTGCTTCTGGGATACTGCACTCAGGATGATATTTTAGCAGATGCTGAGACTCATAACCAAACCTTGGGCAGAGTGCAGGGAATCATATAAAAGAAGGGAGAGTTAGTAAGACCTGGAGTGGACAGTATCTCCACAAGGACCAAATATACCAAAAGACACAGGGTCTTTTCTGAGACTGATTCTCCAACCAAGGACCATTCATGGATATAACCTAGAGTCCCTGCTTAGATGTAGTCCATGGCAGCTCGGTATCCGAGTGGGTACCCTAGTAAGGGGAACAGGGACTATATCTGAAATGAACTCAGTTGCTGGCACTTTTACGCCTCCCCCCCCCAAGGAAGGAACAGCCTTGCTAGGCCACAGAGGAGGACATTGCAGCCAGTCCTGAAGAGACCTGATAAGCTAGGGTCAGATGAAAGGGGAGAAAGACCAACCCTATTAGTGGACTTAGAGAGGGACAGGGAGGAGATGAGGGAGGGAAGGTGGGATTGGGACGGAATGCAGGAGGGGACTACAGCTGAGATACAATGTAAATAATCAGTAATTAATATAAAAATAAAAATTAGAAAAATAAAAAAATAAAAGTCCCAGAATGAGAAAAAAATAATATGCACACTTTCATAGTTATCTATGATATATCCTTGGCCAACAAACGAATAAGTAGATAGATAGATAGATAGATAGATAGATAGATAGATAGATAGATAG
>NW_026590677.1:6051363-6206044 GCF_907164565.1 Psammomys obesus
TAGATAGATAGATAGATAGATAGATAGATAGATAGATAGATAGATAGATATAGATAGATAGATAGATGGATGATGCTTTATTGAATTATGATGAAAGTAAGGGTCACAACTGGCAAGAAACTTTGAAAATAAATGTGGTCTATTTTATTAGACTCTGAAAGCTAAAGGTGATCTCAAAAGCTATCCAAATTAAATATATGTCCATCCAACCTCAAAATCCTTCTATCACATGCTACTCAGAAAATCATTCAGATTCAATTAAATAAAGAACAATAATAACAAAGATTATGAGTTGTAAAATTAAGATTATGAGTTGCTAAATTTTAGAAAGTTTTATTTATACTCAGATGAAACCTATTTCTTTTCTACTTCTAATTTCCATCTATCTATGCTTCAATGTCTTAAAATTCTGAATGATAATGAAGACATACTTTCTGAGAAATAGGTGATATATTTTCTTATCAAAATTTCTCTTTTGAAAGTAGACTTCTTCCATTCCTTTAAGTTCATCAGACATCACCTTATTTTCAGCAATTAATTCCTCATCTTCCTCCATACTTAAGATGCTTCTAAAATTTGCCACCCAAGTGATGAATTTGAAATATTATTTCTATATATGTAAAACTTAAAATTTGTATTAAGACTTTATCTCATTAAAATGTCTTAGATTTATTTATTTTACTTTATATGTATTAGTGTTTGCCTGAATGTGTGTATATTTACAGTGGAGGTAAGATGGGGGTGCCTAATTCTCTAGAACTAAAAATATGTATGGTTTTGAGATACCCCATATATACACTGGGAACCGAAACTGGGTTCTCTCCAAAAGCAGCATGTACTGTTAATCACTGAGTAATTATTCCAGCCTTTTTATTTTGATATTTTAAACTAATACTGTCAAATACAAAGTACTGAAGAATCATTTCTAAATTAAAGGACTTTAGAATAACAATAGCCAATTAATTATTTTAAGAGTAGTTATCACCTTACAACCAAGCACTTCAATATTTCCACCAAGTCATAGTAGTAATTATTGTTCAATATATTCTTATAATCAAAGTAACATATAAGAACACAATATTCATCTAAGATTATATGATGTAACCTTTTCTAAGTTGGTCAATATTGTTTTTAGCAGTCACAGTCTTCTTTGTAATCATTTCATTCTAACATCTGGCAATGGAAAACAGTACTACACAGGGAATGTGATTTTCTTCCTTTTTAATACCAAGATGGTGATTCATTTTAGACAGACTCACACTATAGTCCAGGGCTGACCTCAATTTTTGGCAATCTTTCATTCTCAGTATCCCAACTGGGAAGAACCTGAATTATCCAAAAACCACACTTACGGAATTTTCCCTGTCCACTATAACATGCATGATGCATATCTCTGTAAGATGTAGAGCAAATGATATAATATAGATATACCTCATGCATGATGAAGTGGATGAAATTCCACAGGTGAAATTCCACAAGGTCTCAGACCTACACAAAGAACAATAAGCAAATGAGCAAAATGAGAAGTAAGACAGGTTGTCTTTGTCAGGACAGTGCCTGTCAATTAGTTATCCAATACCAAATGGTCAGCCCTGAAAACATATATAAGTAACAATATATGTACTAAACAGTTAATATTTAGGAATTTATGTGTACCTAAAATATAATCATGTATGGGATAACAAGTAAAAGTGGACATATTTGAAAGAGAGGAAGGAGAGTGCATGGGGGAGGAATTGGGGGAAGGAAAGGGAAAAAAAGAAATATTGTAATATAATCTAATAGTAATTTTAAGACATTTTAAAAATTATTATCAAAACAGCAACAGCAAACACAAAAAACAGCAATCCATTGTACTGAACACTCCTGTTCAACAGCCATTTGCTCCCGTGCAGAATGTTTGCTTTGCACTTTTGGTTTATAGTTGAAGAAAAACCTTGCTACTTTGTAAAACAAACAAAAAGAATAGAAATTTATTTTGAAAAGTCAAGCTGAGTCTAAGACCAACTGAACATAACTATGTTTTGCTAACAATGCTGCAGTTAACAGCTTCAAAGTTCGAAATTTCATGGTAGAAGGAAATAAGCATAATGCAAATAGTAGTCAATACTGAAGTAATATAGAAAATCATTGCTTATTGTTAAGTTAGCTTCTAAATGGATTGTCCAGTTCAGTGCTTAGACAGAAACAAAGTCTACAACATGAACAACCTACAGTATGTAGCTGTGTAACACAATTGTGTGAAATGTCACATGAAAATCTTTCTTCAGACTTTCTCCATGAAGCATTTTGACTCCAAAGGGAGTCATACAAGACCCCAATAAGACCAGTAAGTTTGCTTATTTATCTATTTTTTCTTATTTGGACAACAGATTTTACCAACACATAAGATTTGGGCATCGAGATTTCAGAATCAATTACAAATAGCCCTAATTGGCTCTAATATATTGAAAATATCATTGTTTAATAATTTAAAATATTTTAGTTTTCTATATATGACTACAATAAAAAATCCCATTTGCTTTCAGATTATTGTTGTGTTGCTATTCCTGAGGAAACATTAATAAATATTTATTCAACATTGGGGGAGGCCAAGATGGCTGCACCAGGAGAACACTGCATCTAAGAAGCAGGACAACATTTTCCTTGCAACGACCAAAAGACTGAACTTTGGGACCTAAAACAACAGTGATCATGTTTCCCAGGTGAGAGGAAACCCCCACGGCATGGGAATCAGGTGGGTCCAAGCTCAGGCCACCAGCCAGAACCCGGAAGAGATCCTGGGTCATGCAAACACTAGGTCCCCAGACCAGAGCCACATGCCTGCGTGTCCTGATCACCTTCCCAGGCTGATCGGTGGGCACAAAAACACCAGAGACGGGGAGTCCCAGTCGCGAGAAAAACCCACAGGGAAGGAAAGCATCGGGACTGGCCACGGGTCACCCAGTCATTCCCTGGAAAAAGTCTCGCAGACCATGAGTACCCACAGCCATCACTGAAATGGCCTCCAGCTGCCAGCATAGAGTGGCTGCACCCAGCTCTCTAGCACAGGCGGAGCTGCATGCCCTAGTGCAACAGAGATAGGGAGTTCCTGTCCGGAGAGGGGCCCACAGGGAAGGAAGGAAACAGTACTGACTTGGGATACCAGGCTTTACTTGGGGAAAGTCTCTCACAGACCTGCAGATATGAGCCCCATCACTGAACTGGCCTTCTGCCACCAGCATGGAGTGGCTGCGCCCAGCTCTCTTGCACAGACAGAGCTGCTCACCCTAGTGCAACACAGTCTGGGAGTTCCTGTCGAGAAAGGCCCCCACAGGGAAGGAAGGAAATAGTACTGATTTGGGCGACCCAGGCTTTACCTGGGGAAAGTCTCTCACAGACCAGCAGGTACTAGCACCATCACCGAACTGGCCACAGGCCGGAAGCACAAAGAGTAGTTGGGCACCCAGCTACTGCAGACTAGCAGGCAGGCGCACTTGCCGCTAGCCCAGAGACCTGCTTTGTACCAACTATTCCTCACAGACAGAACTGTGTGCCCCCGGACACCAGAGATTTGGTGTCACTCTCTGGAGAAATCCTCACAGGGAATTAAGCAAAGGGGACAGACATAGGCCACTTAGTATATCCCTGGAAAAGGTCCCACAGACTGGCCCAGCCCAGGGACCTGCTGTGCACCAGATAGCCTGCTGTTACCAGGAGAGCAGTACTTACCCACCACAGATTACTGCTTGGGTACTGGGGCAAAGAGCCTCAACCTCAGACCTTCAAAAACCCGGGATCCTCGAGATCAACCACTAGATACTGCTCCACAGGGCAACCACTTATCCCTAACAAAACTGACCAAACCACGGGACACAGCTTACAGCAGCAGATCACTAAATTCACAGAAAGAAACTGGGCAGCTGTCTTCAGGACTTCTGGTGAGAGGAGAACCCTCTCAACTAATAAGGACCATAGTTACCATTCAGGTCTCTACGCCTGAGGTAAGCAGCAGTAACTCCTGAAAAACACCAGCTATCCAGTGACTATACACAAAAAGCTGAGAAGGCTTCCTTTAGAAAAAAACATCTTCCTGCCAAAGGGATTCTCTCCACCATAGGATTCCAGGAAAAACCAGAAACCAACTTCAAAAACCTAAGATAACCCAATAGGTAGAGGCCAGCACAAAAGTTCAACCAACAAAAGCCAGAGCAATATGGCATCTCTAGAACCCAGTTATCCAGGGACAGGTAGCCCTAGACACCCCAGCATAATTGAAATGCAAGAAGAGGACCTAGCATCTATGATCACAAAGAAGATAACAGAGGAAACAAATCAAATGCGTAAAGAAATAGAGGAGGATAAAAACAAACAGTTTATGGCCATCCATAAAGAAATAGAGAAAGTTGCAGCCAAAGAGTTAGTGGCATATAGAGAGGAAATGTTTAAATCACTGAATGAAATAAAAGAAAAAGAGGATTGTCAAACAAACAGCTGAGGGATTTTATGGAAAAACAGGAAAATACAGTCAGACAAGTGAAGGAAATCAACAAAATGGCTCAAGACCTGAAGATAGAATTGGAAAAATTAAAGAAAACACAAATGAAGGAAATTGTGGAAAGAAAGAACTTAGGAAAAAAAAAAAAAACAGGAACCACAGAGGTTAGCATAACCAATAGACTACAAGAGATGGAAGAAAGAATCTGAGGTGTGGAAATTACAATGGAAGAAATAGATGTATCTGTCAAAGAAAATGTTAAATCTAAAAAATTCCTGACACAGACCGTGCAAGAAATTCAAGACAACATAAAAAGACAAAACCTAAGAATAATAGGAGTAGAGGAAAAAGAAGATTACCTGCTCCAAGGACCAGAAAATATCTTCAACAAG
This sequence comes from Psammomys obesus, assembly GCF_907164565.1. Taxonomy (NCBI): domain Eukaryota; kingdom Metazoa; phylum Chordata; class Mammalia; order Rodentia; family Muridae; genus Psammomys; species Psammomys obesus. The sequence continues at coordinate 6,056,233 of NW_026590677.1, forward strand.
ATCGTTGAAGAAAATTTCCCCAACTTAAAGGAGAGACAATAAGAATTCAAGAAACATACAGACCACCCAATAAATTAGAAGAGAAAAGAAAATACTCCCTCCACATAATAATCAAAACAGTAAGTATACAAAACAAAGAAAAGATACTAAAAGCTGCAAGGGAAAAAGGGCAAGTAACATATAATGGCAAACCCATTAGAATCACACCTGACTTCTCAGCAGAGACTATGAAAGCCAGAAGGGCCTGGACAGATATCATGCAGACCCTAAGAGAACACAGATGTCAGCTCACACTATTATACCCAGCAAAACTCTCAGTCCTCATAGATAAAGAAAACAAGATATTCAATGAAAAAAAATGAATTTCAACAATACCTACACACAAATCCAACATTACAGAAGACACTAGAAGGGAAAATACAACCCAAGAAAACTAGCTACTTTGAAAAAAGCACAGGAAATAATTAACCTTACTACAGTAAAACAAAAAGCAACCAAGCACACAACCTTATGAACACAGGCAACATCAAAATCAAAGGATCTAACAGCCATTGGACATTAATCTCTCTCAACATCAATGGACTCAACTCTCCAGTAAAAAGACACAGACTAACAGAATGGATACGTAAACAAAACCCAGCAATCTGTTGCATACAAGAAACTCACCTAAGTCACAAAGATATACATTACCTGAGGGTAAAGGGTAGAAAGACAGCTTTCCAAGCAAATGGACCCAAGAAGCAAGCAGATGTAGCCATTCTAATAGCTGATGAAATAGAATTTCAACCAAAATTAATCAAAAGAGATGGGGAAGGACACTTCATACTCATCAAGGGAAAACGCCAACAAGAAGACATCACAATCCTGAACATCTATGCCCCAAATAAAAGAGCACCCACATTTGTAAAAGAGATATTGATAAAATTTAAACCACACATAAATCCCCAAACATTAATAGTAGGAGACTTTAACACCTCACTCTCAACAAAGGACAGGTCAATAAAACAGAAATTAAACAAAGAAACAATGTCTCTAGCAAAGGTCATGAATCAAATGGACCTGACAGCGATTTACCAAACTTTACACCCAAACACAAAAGAATTTACCTTCTTCTCAGCACCTCATGGAACCTTCTCCAAAATAGACCGTATAGTTGATCACAAAGCAGGCCTCAACAGATACAAGAAGATTGAAATAATCCCCTGTATCCTGTCTGATCACCATGGAATAAAGCTGGAACACAACAACAACAGACATAGCAAAAAGCCTACACACACATGGAAACTGAACAACTTGTTACTAAATGACAGCTGGGTTAGGGAAGAAATAAAGAAAGAAATTAAAGTCTTCCTAGAACTCAATGAAAATGAAGACACAACATACCCAAACTTGTGGGACACAATGGAAGCACTGCTAAGAGGAAAGTTCATAGCACTAAGTGCCTTCAAGAAGAAATTCGAGACAGTTCAATCAAGCAACTTAATGGCCCACTTAAAAACCCTAGAAAAAGAAGAAGCAGACACACCAAAAAGGAGTAGACAGCTGGAAATAATCAAACTCAAGGCTGAAATTAATCAATTAGAAACAAATAAAACAATTCAAAGAATCAATGAAACCAAGAGCTGGTTCTTTGAAAAAATCAACAAGATCGACAAACCATTAGCCAAGCAAACTAAGAGGCAGAGAGACACCACCCAAATCAACAAAATCAGAAATGAAAAGGGGGACATAACTACGGACACTGAGAAAATCTAAACAATCATTAGGACTTACTTTAAAAGTCTATATGCCACAAAATATGAAAACCTAAATGAAATGGACAATTTTCTTGATCGATTCGACTTACCAAAGCTGAATCAGGACCAGGTAAATCAATTCAATAGTCCTATATCCTCCAAGGAAATATAAGCAGTAATCAAAAGTCTCCCATCCAAAGAAAGCCCAGGACCAGATGGTTTCAGTGCAGAATTCTACTAGACCTTCAAAGAAGAGTTAACTCCAGTTTTCTTCAAACTATTCCACAAAATAGAAACAGAAGGAACATTACCAAACTCATTCTATGAAGCCACAGTCACCTTAGTACCTAAACCACACAAAGACCCAAAAAGAAAGAGAGTTTCAGGCCAATCTCCCTTATGAACATTGATGCAAAAATACTCAACAAAATACTCGCAATACAAGAATACATCAAAGATATCATGCATTATGACCAAGTAGGCTTCATCCCAAGGATGCAGGGATGGTTCAATATACGGAAATCCATCAATGTGATCCACCATATTAACAAACTGAAAGAAAAAAAAACACAAGATAATATCCCTAGATGCTGAAAAAGCACTTGACAAAATCCAAAATCCATTCATGTTTAAAGTATTGGAGAGATAAGGGATACAAAGTACATATCTAAACATAGTAAAGGCGATATACAGTAAGCCTATAGCCAACATCAAACTTAACGGAGAGAAACTTAAAGCAATCCCACTGAAATCAGGGACAAGACAAGGCTGCCCACTCTCTCCATATCTCTTCAACAGAGTGCTGGAAGTCCTTGCTAGTGCAATAAGGCAGTTGAAGGAGATCAAGGGGATACAAATTGGAAGAGAAGATGTCAAATTATCACTATTTGCAGATGATATGATATTATATGTGAGTGACCCCAAAAACTCTACCAGGGAACTCCTACAGCTGATAAACACCTTAAGCACTGCGGCTGGGTACAAAATTAATTTAAAAAAAAATCAGTAGCCCTCCTATATAGAAAAGACCAAAGGGCAGAGGGAGAAATTAGTGAAACAACACCCTTCACAATAGCCACAAATGACATAAAGTACCTTGAAGTAACCCTAACCAAGCAAATCAAAGACTTGTATGAAAAAAATTTCAAGTCTCTGAAGAATTAGAAGAAGATATCAGAAGATGGAAAGATCTCCCATGCTCATGGCTTGGCAGGATTAACATATTAAAAATGGCCAACTTAGCAAAAGCAATCTACAGATTCAATGCAATTCCCATCAAATTACCAACACAATTCTTTACAGACCTAGAAAGAAAAATTCTCAAATTCATATGGAATAACTAGAAACCCAGAATTGCTAAAACAATCGTATACAATAAAAGAACTTCTGGGGGTATCTCCATCCCTGATCTTAAGCTGTACTATAGAGCAACAGTAATAAAAACTGCATGGTACTGGCATAGAATCAGAATAGTGGATCAATGGAACCGATCAGAGGACCCAGAGATAAACCCACACACTTATGGACACCTGATCTTTGACAAAGATGCCAAAACCATACAATGGAGAAATGACAGCATCTTCAACAAATGGTGCTGGTCCAACTGGATGTCTACATGTAGAAAAATGCAAATAGATCCATACTTATCACCCTGCACAAAACTGAAATCAAAGTGGATCAAAGACCTCAACATAAAACCAGACACATTAAATCAGTTAAAAAAAATTGGGGAATACCCTTGAACTCATTGGCACAGGACACAACATCCTGAATAGAACACCAACAGCACAGGCTTTAAGAGCAACAATCAATAAACGGGACCTCATGAAGCTGAGATGCTTCTGTAAATCAAAGGATACCATCATCAAAAGAAAACGACTGCCTACAGATTGGGAAAGAATCTTCACCAACCCTCTATATGATAAATGACTAATATCCAGTATATATAAAAAACTAAAAAGGTGAAAAGCAGCAAACCAAGTAATCCAATTAAAAATGGGGAACAGAGCTAAACAAAGAATTCTCTGTAGAGGAATATCGAATGGTATAGAAACACTCATAGAAATGCTCAACATCATAGCCATTAATTCAAATCAAAACAACCCTGAGATTTTACCTTACACCCATCAGAATGGCCAAGATGAAATACTCAAGTGATAACAGATACTGAAGAGGATGTGGAGAAAGGGGAACCCTCCTCCACTGCTGGTGGGAATGTAAAGTTGTACAACCACTCTGGAAATCAATCTGGCACTTTCTCAGACAACTGGAATAGCGCTTCTTCAAGACCCAGCCATACCACTCCTAGGCATATATCCAAAAGAGGATCAACTACACAATAAGATCATTTGCTCAACCATGTTTGTAGCTGCTTTATTTGTAATAGCCAGAAGCTGGAAACAGCCTAGATGCCCCTTAACTGAAGAATGGATGCAGAAATTGTGGTACATCTACAAAATGGAGTATTACTCAGCAATGAAAAATAAGGAAATCATGAAATTTGTAGGTAAATGGTGGGACCTAGAAAGGATCATCCTGAGTGAGCTGTCCCAGAAGCAGAAAGACACACAGGGTATATACTCACTCATATATATATATATATATATATATATATATATATATATATATATATATATATATATATATAACATAATATACACCTACTAAAAACTGTACATCTAAAGAAACTAAGCAAGAGAGAGGACCCTGACTAAAATGCTCAATCCCCATCCTGAAAGGCAAAGAGGCTGGACATCAGAAGATGAAGAAAACAGGAAACAACCTAGGTACCTGCTGCAGAGGGCCTTTGAAAGCCTCTGCCCTGCAGACAATCAAAGCAGATGCTGAGACTTACGGCCAACTGTTGGGCAGAGTACATGGAATCTTATGTAAGAAGTGGGAAATAGTAAGAGCTGGAGAGGATGGGAACCACACAAGGAGAGAAACAGAACCTGAAAACTTGAACACAGGGAACTTCCCAGAGACTCATTCTCCTACCAAGGACTGTTCATGGTGATAACCTAGAACCCCTGCACAGATGTAGCACATGATATTTCAGTGTTCAAGTGGGTTATATATTAAAGGGATGAGGGACTGCCTCTGACATAATCTGATTGGCCTGCTCATTGGTCACCTCCCCCTGAGGTGAGAGCAGCCTTACCAGGCCACAGAAGATGACAATGCAGCCACTCCTGAGGTGATCTGATAAACTAAGTTCAGAAGGAAGAAGAGGACCTCCCCTATCAGTGGACTTGAGGAGGGGCTTGCATGAGGAAGGGGAGGGAGGTTGGGATCTGAAGGGGAGGAGGGAGGGGCTTATGGGGAATACAAAATGAATAAAGTGTAATTAATAGTAAAAAAATAAAAAAATAAAAAATAAATAATATTTATTCATCTCATTTAGGGCATTGGTAAAGCAAGTATGTGAAACTATCTGAGTGTATAATGCTGAACCAATTAATTGAAAGGGGTTTCTTATGGGAACATTTGAGAGGGCTTACTTTGAGAAAGGATGGATGACATAAATACAGGTGTATTAATGAAAAGTCCACATTAGTTCTAGTAAAAACTAATGAACATGACATCCCTGGAATTCCTTATAACACCTGTAGCCTACACAAAAACATCCACTATCACCAAGCAAAAGTTTACTGATCATGAATTCTCAAAAATGTGCCTTGTGAAACTTTTGACCTTCTGAATTCTCCTAATCTTTTGAGTTTTCTGAGTTCCCTGAGCCTTTTAAGTATTAGTGTATTAGATTCCTTTAGCTCTTACACTTTCTGTCTCTTCCAATGTGTTCTCTTACCCCTAGGGGAGAGATTTAATGGAGACATCCTGTTTAGGCTGAATGTTCTAAGGTCTCTCACTTTGTGCATAATGTCTGCTTGTGTTTTTTTATTTGTTCCTGTCTGCTGCACGGGGAAGCTTTTTTGATGGTAGTTTAGCAGGTTACTTACTTAAAAGTATAGCAGAATGTCATTAGATATCATTTTATTTCAATTCTTTTCTTTTTTTTAAGAACAGTAGAATTTGCTTTCCTCCTATTTTTCTGGGCTATATAGTCTCAAGGTTCTTGATTACCCAAGCAACTTCAGTTATAGGTTCTTTCTCATAGAAGGTGTCTTTAGTCAAATCAGTTATTGGTTAGTTACTTCTATAAGCTTTTGCCACAGTTTCAGTAGCATATCTTGAAAAAGAACACCATTGTAGAACAAGGAGATTTGGCTGTCGTTGCATTTATATTTCATTAGTGTTATGCAGAGTAACTTCCTGTACTAAAGACACTAACACATAGAAGTGGAGTCTATATGTAAGCCCAAGTTGACTTCTTCATGTTCAATGAGGGGTATACACTCCTCTACAGCAGTGGAGCTCTGCTGTCATTTTGGGGAGTGCAATCTATAGGAACAGAAAAAAAATGGCTGGGTTGCTTAGGGGATCCCATAGTGACCCTTTTGGCAAAATCATCAGAGTAGACCTCTTGGTCTACTTAATATGGCTTAATAGGTAAAGATACCTGCTGCCTTGACTGATACCTCAATTCTATCTCTAGGAACAACATAGTGGTAGAAGAAAAGCACCTATTGCAAGTTGCCTTCTAACCTCCACAGACACATAGTGGGCCATAGACACCTCCTCAAACACAGTGAATACATTTATTAAAATGTAATCAAATTATTATGTCTTCTTTGTGCCATTCTTTTTCTTAATTTCACGGTAAAACCAAACTATTTCATTTCTTCCTCTCAATTCTTGTTATACTAATCTAAAAAGTTCTCCAAAGCCATACCCACCACACTACATTTCAAGAATTAAAGTACTTTCCCAAAAAACAAGTCTTGTTTAATACTTTTAGGATAGATTCCCTACTAACATGAAGATGTTCCACATTGACTTCTATATCAAGGCAATCCCTGATTGTGAATGCCCACTACAATGTTGCTCCAAATAAACTTTTTTCTTTTTGATTAGCTATAGTTTTATTTTGTGTTTATCAAACTTATTACTATATCCTTTCTTCTCAAACTGTTTTGCTAAATGGAAATATGTTAATATAAGCCTCCACTTTGATTTTCTTTTGGCAATATCATTATTCTACTGTCCATCCTCTTTGTTTTTCTGAATGGGGATTGATCATCTTAGCCAGATTCCTCCTTCTTGATTAGTTTCTTTATGTATACAGATTTTAGTATGTTTATCCTATATTATAAACCTACGAGTGAATATAAACCCTGTGTGTCTTTCTGCTTCTGGGATACCTCACTTAGGATGATCTTTTCCAGTTCCCAACATTTGCCTGCAAATGTCATGATTTCCTTGTTTTTGTTTTATTATTGAGTAATATTCCATTGTGCAGATGTATCACAATTTCTATATCCATTCCTCAACTGAGGGACATCTGGGTTGTTTTCAGCTTCTGGATATTACAGATAAAGCTGCTACAAACATGGTTGAACAAATGTCCTTGTTGAATACTTGAACATCTTTGGGATATATGCCTACAGGGGAGGAGGGTAGGAGCTACAAGGTAGGATACAATGTGAATAAACTGTAATTAATAAAAAAAGATCATATTCTAATGTCCAGGCTTCTCTGAAACTCAATGTCTGTCTCAGCTTACCCAATACTCAATGGAGAAAAATGCTCTCATGACTGGATTTCTCTAAATTCTTTTTTATTTATTTTCTATTTATATTTTTATAAATTCTAGTTTATTCACCTTGTATCTTCACTGTACCCCTACCTCATCCCCTCACAATCTCACCCCCTCCCTTATCTTCTCCCATTTTCCTCCTCAAGTGCACTTATAGGGGAGGTCCTCCTCTACTTGCCTCTGACCCTAACCTATCAAGTCCCATCAGGACTGGCTGCATTGTATTCCTCTGTGGCCTGATAATACTGTTCCCTGATCAAGAGGATAAATTATTTCTTTGTATAATAATTTTATTTATTTTTTGTATCCTCTTGTTCTAGAAAGTAGGCTATTGATTCGTTTTAAACAGTGTGCCTTGTGTGCATACAATAAAATATTTGTAAAACGATGTTGCAATAATATATGTGTGTATGTATTTTACATATTTGTAGCAGATGTGAAGCATGATCATCATGTGGCTCCCCTAACAATGGTAGTAGGGACTATCTCTGACTCTGTTGCCTGCTTGTGGATCCCTTTCCCCTAGCTGGGCTGCCTTGTCAGGACTTGGTGGGAAAGTATGCACTTAGTCCTGCTGTGACTTGAGGGATCAGGGAAGGATGGTACCTCATAGGGTGCTACCATTTTCTGAGAAAGAGAGAGGGGAACTGGGGAGAGGGTGTGAGGGTAGAACTGTGAAAGGATAAGAAGGAGAGAGCTGGGATAGAGCTTTAAAGTGAGTAAATAAAAAATTAAAGAATTCTATACTGTGTATCTTGAATATATTCAGGCCCTTACCCCAACTCCTCCCCTAACCACCCCTTCTATCTCTTATTCCATCCCACATAACTTTAAGGTAGTAGTTTTTCTTCTCTGTTATTCACTATAGAGTTCATTTTGAGTTGTTCAGGTTATCTTGGAAGTGGGGCCTGCAATGAAATATAGTCAACTTTCCAGAGGACATACCATTAAAGAAAAATGATTCTTCCTCTCCAAGCAGCTCTCAACCATATAATTTTGTACAAATGCATAGTAAATAGACAGAAATTATATTAATTTCTAATCATAAAAAGTAAAAAGGAAAAGAGACGTTATCAAGCAGGTCATTGTATGGTCTTAAGAAATGTATTCTATCACTTTCCTTCCTCTAATGTGGGTGCAGAAATACATTCTTCATAATTCAAATGTACTACATGCTGAAACATCATCTTAAAGTAGTCTTCTTCCTTTGAAATTCCAATATCTCTCCTTTTCTACAGCCTATATCAATTTGTTTATCACTCAAAGTCAGTATAACACAGAAAGCCTTGAAAACCATTTAAACACTGAAATGTTCCACTGTTCTTTTTTGTTTGGTTGGTTTTGTTTTTAATTTTTATTAATTACAATTTATTCACTCTGTATCCCCTCTGTAGCTCTCTCCCTCTTTCCCTCCCATTTCCTCCCTACCTCCCCTTCTCCACACATGCCCTTTCGCACGTCCACTGATAGGGGAAGTCTTCCTTTCCTTCCTTCTGATCCTAGTCTATTAGGTCTCATCAGGAGTGGTTGCATTGTCTTCCTCTGTGGCCTGGTAAGGTTGTTCCCTACTCAGGGGGAGGTGATCAAAGAACAGGCCAATCAGTTCAGGTCAGAGACAATCCCTGTTCCCATTACGATGGAACCCACTTGGACACTGAACTGCCATGGGCTACATCTATAGGATAACCCAAAAATCTGTACAGCTAAAGAAACTAATCAAGAAGGAGGATTCTGGCTAAAATGTTCAATCCCCATTCAGAAAGGCAAAGAGGATGGACATCAGAAGAAGGAGAAAACAGGGAACACAAGTCAAGAGCCTGCTACAGAGGGCCTCTGAAAGGCTCTACCCTGCAGGGTATCAAAGCAGATGCTGAGACTTATGGCCAACCTTTGGGCAGAGTGCAAGGAATCCTATGAAAAAAGTGGGAAATAGTAAGACCTCAAGAGGACAGGAGTTCCACAAAGAGAACAACAGAACAAAAAATCTGGGCACAGGTTGTCTTTTCTGAGACTGATACTCCAACCAGGGACTATGCATGGAGATAACCTAGAACTCCAGTTCCACTGTTCTTCAGTGGAAAAAATTCAGGCAATGGACTATAGAAAATTATGTAATTTTCAGTGCAACTAGTTCCCAGTTTTCAAGTAGTGAATTGTCTGCCACTTTATTCAGCTGCATATTTGTACTTTCTTTAACATCATTTCAGGCATTTATTGCCATTCTTATTGAGTTTTCTTTTTATCTGTTGTCGTCTTTAAACTCCTTGTGTTCTTTGATAGAGGTTATGATTGTTCATTTAAGTTCTTTGTGAGTTCATTTAGCCGATTCTTTTGGGTGAATATTTCTGTAAGACCAGTAGATTTAGGGGGATATATGCTTTCTTTGTCTTTTATATTGTTCGTGTGTTAATGTTGGGACCTGGGCATGTCAACTTCTATTTTCTATTTTGTGTCTGATGTGAGATTCTAGGCTGCGTCTGAATAAGCCAATTAAAAGGCTTGACAAATCAAGGCATGAGGGCTATGTATAATCCAGGCAGGAGTGGTGCCAGGAATTGACCATGCTACATTCATAAACAGATGTAAATGTCTTGCTATGTCTGAAATTTGGATATGGTACAAGCAGACTATGGTCTGAGCGACTCAATAGATTGTATTGGCCATAGAGTGTATCACCTAGGCTAAACCTAGATTTTGAGAACAATGTAGGCAGGACATATCAGACTTAGGCTGCATATAGTACATTTGACCTGGGATAAATCTGGGGATTAGGGAGATTACTGACAGGCTAGAGTTCAAGAAACTCACCAGACTGAACCTGAGCGCAGGATATAGGAACAAGGCAAGGCCTGGAGAGGAGGTTTAATGTGATGTAGACAATTCAGGTGGAGTAAGAGAGGAAGAAGATCTCAATTGCCTTACCTGTGTCTGCAGTACAGATGACTACAGGATCCCTGATAGCAAGAGGAGCTAAATCAAGGATCAGGTGAGTCCCCCAAAAAATAGAGATGCAGTAAATCTCCCTCTAAATTTAAAGGCTGTCAAATACAAAAGTGTTAAAAATAGTTACCGATTTTTTCTTTATAGTCATAAATATGTTTTTAGAAGATTACTTTTCAGCACTCATAGTCTATTCATTAAATATATTTTAAATATTTTTCCCTTAGAGATAAATTCTGCTCTTTTAATGCCCCTTTTACTTTTTTATACTTCATTTACAATGAAAGTTCAAATTTCATTTGGAGACATTTTATTTTATACACAATTTATAAACAGAAGCTATATAAAACAGATAGAAGAAAGATGTGTGTTGTTATATATATATAACATACATATATGTGTGTGTGTTTGTGTGTGTGTGTGTTTTCTGTGTTTGCCAGAATTATGTAATCTCATATCCATTGAAAGATTAGCTTAACATTAATACTTAAAATTCCTATATTTTCCAAAGGGAGAATAGCATCTCCCTTTATTAATGAATTGCATCCCAAACATTAGTTGTTGATTTCAAGGCTGAATTTATGTTAGACAAAATGTTATCCATGGCGAACAAACCTAGAAATGAAGCTAGTTTGTTTTTTTTTTTTTAATTTTTAGAATATACACCTAGGTTTAAGGAACTTCTCTTCTGTTTCAGGTTTAAAACATGTTTACCTAACTTAGTGTTTTTTGGTTTTAAATACAACTTCTAAAATGTTCAGGCTGTTTATTCATTTTTTTAAGCAACTATGTGAAACCGATGTCCTTAGATATGGAATATAACTCTGATTTTAAGTGAGTGTAGTGCAGAAATCTATAATGGGTTAATATTTGAAAAAAAGAAGCTAGTAGCCAAGGGCTACGTTAAGGTGAATGGAATAGCAAGTATAAACCCTGAAGGGAGAGAAAGTCTGGCATAACTAAAGAACAATTTAGTTTTTAGGTCAGCATTTCTGGAATGCCAGTGAAACAAAGGTCACTTAATAAAACATTAAGTAAAAGATGACAACAATGTCTTAGTGGTCATTGTTAAGTCTTGAATTTTCACTGTCATTATTTATTTAAAGAATAGGCAAGGAGATACAAGATGGTGGCACGAGAAGGGCACTGTCTGAGGAGCAGGAAAGCAGTGACAGGACAGCAAACAACAGACAAAATTTTGGGCCCTAAAACACCAGCAATTAAGATTCTCAGGTCCTTCAATAAGGCTATGCCTAGAAAACAGTGTAAGAACAACAGCAGCAGCTCACTAAATTCAGAGCATGAAACCCAGCTGCAGGGCAGGTGTCACCCAGACTTCTCCGGGTGAGAGGAGAGTCCCCCATGACTAAGAAAGACCACAGTTACCACTAAGGTCTATATGCTTGAGGTGAACTGTGACAATTCCTGAGAAACACCAGCCATTCAGTGACCATACCCAAAAAGCTGAGGAGGCCTCCTTCAGGAAAAACTATCTTACTGCCAATGGGATTCTCTCCACCTTAGGATTGCAGGACGCACCAGAAACTAAGAGCCAGCAACAAAGATACCCAATGGGTAGAGGCCTGCATAAAAGGCCAACCAACAAAATACAGAGAAATATGCAATCTTCAGGACCAAGTTATCCAGGGGCAGGCAGCACTGGGCACCCCAGCATAAATTAAATTCAAGAAGATGACCTTATGTCTATGCTTATGAAGAGGTTAATACAGAAAAAAAATAAAATGTGTAAGGAAATAGAGGAAGATAATGTCAAACAATTTATGGTCATCGGTGAAGAAATGCAGGAAGATAAAGACAAACAGATTACAGCCATCTGTAAAGATAAAAAGGAAGATGCAGCCAAACAGTTTGTGGTAGTTAGAGAGGAAATAATGAAATCACTGTAAGAAATAAAAGAAACTAGAGGAATGTTCAAACAAAGAGCTGAAGAAATTGAAGGAAAAACAGAAAACCCAGGCAAACAGGTGAAGGAAATCAACAAAATAGTTCAAGATCTGAAGATAGAATTGGAAAACTTAAAGAAAACACGAACAGTGGAAAACATGGAAAGGAAGAATTTAGGGAAGAAAACATAAACTTCAAAGGTAAGCATAACCAATAGAGTACAAGAGATGGAAGAAAGAATATTATGGAAGAAATTGTTGTATCCGTCAAAGAAAATGTTAAATATAAAAAATTCCTGACATGGATCGTCCAAGAAATCCAAGACAACAGGAAAAGACAAAACCTAAGAATAATAGGAAGAGAGGAAAAAGATTTCCTCCCCCAAGCCCAGACAATATTTTCAACAAAATCATAGAAGAAAATTTCCCCAACTTAAAGAAAAGACCTTTAAGAATATGAAAGGCCTACAGAACACCTAATAAATAAGACCAGAAATAAAAAGCCTCCAGCCACATAATCAAAACAGTAAGTATACAGAGCAAAGAAAAAAATATATTAAAGGCCGCAAGGGAATAAGGCCAAGTAAGATAAAACAGCAAACACGTCAGAATCACACCTGACTTCTCAATAGAGACTATGAAAGCCAGAAGGGCCTGGATGAATAATCATGGAGGCCTAAGCGAACACAGATGTCAGCCCAGACTACAATACCCTGCAAAACCTTCAGTCATCATAGATGGAGAAAACAAGAAATTTAACAACAAAAACAAATTTCAAAAATACCTACCTACAAATCCAGGGTTATAGAAGATACTAGAAGAAAAAAAATGCAACCCAGGAAAGCTAACTACATTCAGTTAAACACAGGAAATGTTTAAACCCACTACAGCAAAACTAAAAGTATCCAGGTTCCCACCTGGCGATCCCACAGCTTTAGTCCACACCTCCAAGCTCACCTTCTGAGTATACTGGTACCAGAGGCTAGTGGCTCTGTACTGGGGTATTCATTCTCACTGCTGTGGAGTGAATACCTTTTCGTAAGGAAAGTGAGGCTGCAAACCCAGGTGCCCACACTCACAGTCTTGTGAATACTTTCTGGGTACTAGTGGCTCCTGGTTCCAAACCCAAGATCCCACTCTCACCATCCTGTAAACACCTTGCCGGTTAAAAGTGCTAGGGATATTCGCTCTCACAATCCTGTGGGGAAGAAACCTTCCAGTAAAGTGGGACAGGTAAAACTCCATTCTGCCTGCGCCAAGCTGTCTGGCTCACCCATGTCGGAATCAGCAGGACAGCAAAGCACAATGAACACAGCAGAGCTGAACTAGGCATGGGACTCAAATCCCATTGTTCCCCATTTAGGGGAAGCCAGTGGGGCACTGGGGCAGCTCTAAGCTTGGAGATTCATTCTGCCTGTTCCCTAGCTGGCCAACCTGGGTCACAAAAAGTGAGCCTGACATAGCCAGTCAACCAAGTGAATCTGTGCCAGGCACTGGACCCAGCTGCCATTTTCCTGCATCTCAAAGAAAACTGTGGAACACTGGGGCAGCTCTAGCCTCAGAGATCTTTCTGCCTGTGCCCCAGCTGCCTGGTACAACTATGTCACAAACAGTGAGACAGCAGAGACAGTGAATCCAACAGACAGTACTTCAGATTCCAAAGAAAGGTGGCCAAGTCTGAGTACACCTTCCAGGGAAAAAATCAGTCAATGCTATAGACAACCAGATGACTAGAGACCAGCATAAGATTGCAGGCAATAAAAACCAGGACATCATGACTTCACAAGAATCTCTAAAACTCAACAGATATACTACTACAGCTGAAACACAGGAAATGATCTCAAATCTATAATTATTCAGTTATTTGAGGCACATAAAGAGAAAATGAAAAAAAAAAAAGATACCATCATGGACAGACAGGAATTCACATTCAAACGGATAATGGAAATGTCGCAAGACATGAAAACAGAATTAGAATCAATAAAAGAAACACAACCACAGAAAAACCCTGGAATTGGAGAACTTAGAGAAGCGATCAGGAACCACAAAATAAGCACTGACAGAATACAAAGAATCTAGGAGAGAATCTAAGGTGCTGTATATACAATTACTGAAATTTATACATCTCTAAAGGAAAATAAAACAAAACAACAACAACAAAAACCGGAAAAATTCCAGACACAAAACTTCCAAGAAATGAAGAACACCATGAAAAGACAAAACCTATGAATAGTAGGAATAGATCAAAGAGAAGATTCCAGGCTCCAAGGCCAAGAAAATATATTCGAGAAAATCATAGAAGAAAATTTCCCCAACCTTAAGAAAGAGATGCCCTTAAACATGTAATAGGCTTACACAACACCAAAATAGACTAGACCAGAAAAGAATCTCCTCCAGCCACATAATAATCAAAACACTAAATCTACACAACAAAGAAAAATATGAAAAGTGGCAAGGGAAAAAGGCCAAGTAACAGATAAAGGCAGACTTATAAGAATCACACCAGACTTCTCAACATAGACTATGAGGGCCAGAAGGGCCTGGGCAGATACCATGCAGACTCTAAGAGACCACAAATGTCATCCCAGACTACTATACCCAGCAAAACATTCAATAAATATAGATGTAGAAAAGAAAATATTCTGTGACACAACTGAATTTAAACAATATATATTCAGCAATACACTAGAAGGAAAACTCCAGCCCAACAAGGTCAACTACATTCAAGAAAACAGAGATAAAAGCACCATCACAACAACAACAAAAAAAAAAAATCAAAAGAAAACAAGCACACAAACACACACTCAAAATCAACTCCACAATAAAAGCAACTAACAATCATTTGACAATTATCTATCAAAATCAGTGAACTCAACTATCCAATGAAAAGAAAAAGACTAACAGAATGATGGTGGAAACAAGACCCAACATTTTACTTCATTCAAGAAACACCTCCGCAAAAAAGTAGACACTACCTCAGAGTTAAGAACTGGAAAAAGACTTTACATGCAAGTGTAAACAAGAAGCAAGCCATCGTATTATCTAGTAAAACAGAATTTCAACTAAAATTAATCAAAAGAGATGAGAGAGGAAATTAAAATTTTATCAAAGAAAAAATTCACCAGGAAGATATCACAATCATGAACATCTCTGTACCAAAAACAAGGTTTCCTGCATTTGTTTTTCTTGTTTGTTTTTTTACATTTAAAAAATGTATTTATTATTTATTAAAATTTATTCAGTATGTAGCCCTGCTGTATCCCCTCCCTCTTTTCCTCTCAGTCACATCCTCCCTCCCTTTTCTTTCTCTATGCCACTTCCTTTAGTCCACTAACAGTGGAGGTCCCCCTCCACTTCTATCTGAACCTAGCCTATCAGATATCATCAGGACTGGCTACATTATCTTCTTCCTCTGTGTCCTGGCAAGGCTGCACCACCCAGGTGGAGGTGGTCAAAGAGCCAGCAACTGAGTTCATATCAGAGACAGCCCTTGATTCCCTTACTAGAGAACCCACTTGGATACTGAGCTGCCTCTGAGCTATATCTGAGCAGGGGTTCTAGCTCAAATACATGCATGGTTCTAGGTTGGAGTATTGGTCTCTTCAGGGCCCTCCCTGGAGCCCACAATTTTTGGCTCTGTTGATCTCCTTGTTGAGCTCATGTCTCCTACAGGTATTTCTCTCTCCCTGTTCTTCCATAATATTCCCTGCACTCTACTCAAAGTTTGGTTATGCATCTCAGCATCTGCTTCAATACAGTGATCAGAAAAATCTTTCAGAGGCTCTCTGTGGTAGGCTCCTGTCCTGTTGTGCTGTTTCCTGTATTCTCTCAATTCTAATGTCTATAGAGTTTGCTCTTCAGAATGAAGTTTCAGCCACTTGCCTGGGGTCCTCCTTGTAGTTTAGCTTCATTAGGACTATATATTTTACTGGGTTTATACTATATTATATGGCGAATATTCACTTATATGTGAGTAAATACCATGTGGGTCTTTCTGCTTCTGGATTACCTCATTCAAAATGATATTTTCTAGTTCCATTCATTTGTCTGCAAATTTCATGTCTTTCCTGGTTTTAATTGCTCATTCGTACTCCATTTTGTAAATGTGCCACACTTTCTGTATCCATTCCTCAATTGAGAGACATATGGGTTGTTTCCGGATTCTGGCTATTACAAATGAAACTGCTACGAACATGGTTTAGCAAATGTCCTTGTTGTATAGTTGAGCATACTTTGCATATATGCCTAGGAGTGGTATAGTTGGATTTCGAGGTAACACTAATCCTAATTTTCTGAGAAAAGTGCCAGATTGATTGCGAAAGTTGTTACACAAATTTACATTCTGACCAGCAGTAGAGTAGGGTTGCCCATTCTTCACATCTATTCCAGCATGTGTTTTCACTTGAGTTTTTTACATTAGTCAATTTAATAGATGTAAGGTAGAATCTCAGTGTCATTTTGATTTGCATTTCCCTGATTAATAAGGACATTTTCATTAAGCATTTCATTAAGCGTCTCTCTGCCATTTGATATTCCTCTACTGAGAATTCTCTCTTTGGCTCTGTACCACATAGTGATACTTTGATGTCTTCCTTTCTGATTTGTATCTTCTTGAACTCCTTTAGTTGTGCTATTGCTCTACCTAGGACTTCAAATACTACCTAGAAGAGATAGAGAGTGGGCAGCATTGCTTTGTTCCTGATTTCAGTGAGATTGTGATTAAGTTTCTCTTTGTTTAGTTTGATATTGACTATAGTTTGATGTTGGCTATATTGCTTTTACGGGGTTTAGGTATGTGCCTTGTATCCCTGACCTCTCAAAGTCTTTAAATATGAATAGGTGTTGGATTTTGTCAAACGATTTTTCAGCATCTAAGGAGATGATCAGATGTTTTGTTTTTCTTTCAGTTTGTTTACATGATGGATTACTCAGATGGTTTATTAGTTTTTGTCTGTGAATATCTTGTTTTCTCCATCTGTGGTGACTGAGAGTTTTTTCTGTTGAGAAGTCAGGTGTGATTTTAATGAGTTTGCCATTATATGTTACTTGGCCTTTTTTCTTTGCAGCCCTTAGTATTTTTTTCTTCATTATATATATTTACTGTTTTGATTATTATGTGGTCGGGAGGATTTTCTTTTCTGGTCTAATTTATTATGTGTTCTGTAGGCCTCTTGTATGCTATGGGCCTCCCCTATGAGTCTGGTAAATTTTCTATTATTTTGTTGAAAATATATTCTGGGCCCTGGAGATGGGAGTCTTCTTTCTCCTCTATTCCTATTATTCTTAAATTTTGTCTTTTCACGTTGCCTTGGATTTCTTGGATGCTTTGTGTCAATATATATATATATATATATATATATTAGATTTAACATTTTCTTTGACAGATACAGCAATTTTTTCCATTGTACCTTCCACACCTAAGGTTCTTTCTTCCATCTCTGTAGTCTGTTGATTATGCTTTCCTCTGTAGTTCCTATTTTCTTCGCTAAGTTATTCCTCTCCTTGATTTCCACCGTTTGTGTTTTCTTTAATCTTTCCAATTCTATCTTCAGATCTTGAATCGTTTTGTTGATTTCCTTCACCTGTCTGACTGTATTTTCCTATTGTTCCTTTGGTTCCTTCACCTGTTCGAATATTCCACTGTTTCTTTTATTTCTTTCAGTGACATTTTTCCTCTCTGAAGTGCACAAACCAGCTGCATCTTCCTGTATTTCCTGTATTTCCAGATGGCCATAATCTGTCTGAATTTTTCTTCCTCTAATTCTTTAGGCAGTTTGTTTCCTCCATTTTCAACTTCATAAACATAAATATAAGGTCATCTTCTTGGATTTCACTTACGTTAAGGTGTCCAGGGCTGCCTGCCCCTGGATAGCTGGGTTCTGGAGATTTCATATTGCTTTGCCATTTGTTGCTTGTGCATTTACTCTGGCCTCTACCCATATGGCTGTCTCATGTTTTGTCTGTTAGTTTCGGGTACATTCTGTAACCCTGTGGTGGAGAGAATCTCCTTGGGAGAAAGATGGTTGTTCCCTAAGGAAGGCACCTCTGGTTTTTGCATATGGTCACCAAATGGTCAGTGCTTCTCAGGAATTGCCACAGCTCACTTCAGACTTATGGACCTGTGTGGTAACTATGGTCATTGGTAGTCAGCAAGGCTCTCCTCTCACCTGGAGAAGTCCTGGAGACAGCTGCCCTGCCTCTGAGTTTCTTGTTCTGAATTTAGTAGGCTGCTGCTCCTGCTGCTCTTAGACTGTGTTTGCTGGGCACAGCCCTCTTAAAGAAGCAGTGAGCCATGCAGTTTGGTCAGTTTAGCTAGGGCAACAGATTGCACCTTGGTAGTGTCTGGGGCTGATCCCTTGGATCCCAGGACTCTATAGGTCTGAGTCTGGAACTCTATGCCTCAGTCTACAAGTGTTAATCAGTAGGAAGTAAGCACATCACTCATGAATGCAGCAGGAGGCTAGAGCCTAGAGTCTGAGGGAGCCTAAAACTTTTCTGGAGCTAGGTGTTCTGATGCTGGACCTGATGTTTCCCCCACTGGGAGCATTCCTACCAACAGGGAGACCTAGTCTGTGGTGTTTGGGGAGCCACAGTTCAGTCTGGGATGGTGAGTGGAGCATGCAAGCACAGATGAGTGGCTTTCTGTTGGAGGCTGGGTGCCTGCAGGAACCTGGGAACTTTTCTTGACAACTTTTTTTGGAGGTCATCAGCTGAGTGCCCTGAGTTTGGGCCTTTTATTTCCCTAACTGTGTGGTTTCCTTCTGACAGAGATACCTATCTCTGGTCTCTGCAGCCCACAGTTCTGTCTGGGAAGATGAGTCAGGCATGCAGGCAGGTCTCAGGGTTGGTGGCTGAGTACCTGTTGGATCCCGGACTTTTTCCAGGGATTGTCTGGGTAACCTGAGGTCTATCTCAATTGCTTCCTACACCGTGGGGAAATACTAGTCTCTGGTTTTGTGAGGCCTACTGTTATGTACGGGATGGTGATCAGAGCATGCAGGCTTGTGGCTCTGAGCTGGGGACTGAGTGCCTGCCAGGACGAAGGAACTCTTCTAGGGTTTAGCTGTGTGAGCTGAGAGTGGACCTGATTGCTTCCCACACAGTGGGGTTTCCTCTCACCTGGGACACACAGTTGCTGGTGTTTTAAGGCCCAGAGTTCGGTCTGTTTGTCACTGTGCTGTCACTGCTCTCTTGCTTGTCAGACAGTGTCTTCTCTGTGCCACCATCTTGGATTCCTTCCGTAGTGTACTTTTCTATAAGAGAGTAGGCCAGAGGTATAGATTGTTCACACAATTCTCAGGCCTCTCAGCAGCACTCTGAGGCTGAAAGAGAGTCAACGGCAATAGCAGCATCTGCAGCTGCATTACCAATTACTTTTCAGAACAGAGCAACCAGTTGAAACAGGAAGCATAACCCTGCTCTCCTTTGAGCATGGGTTGGGCCAATAGTTTCATATTATTCTATACAACCTGCTAAGATTCGCAGATGATCAAAAGCTCCATAGATGTATTTGAAAGTAAGGGAGGCATGGCTTATGGAAAATGATTATAGATAGTAGCTATTAAAAAAAAATTCATGTCTCACATATATGCTGCTATAACCAACATTGATCTTTGAAGAAAATAACTGATAGGAACAATTAAATCTTTCCATACCCATATTATTGTATTAGACCTTCTATCCTCTGCTGCCAGTATTGAGACAAGATGATAATTGACTGGAATGGATGGCGGTGGGTACTCAGAGACTGGGGCTACTGTTTATGAAAAGACTTAATTAAATCATGGAGCAATGTCAACCTCTGAGTTGCTCCAAAGATTTGGGGAAAAAAAAACTGAACAAATTGTAAACATTCTCAGTATCAGCTTAAAGATGTAAAAGAAGGTATTCTTAAAAGCCATATGACCATTTAATGAAAAACCCAGTGCAAGGATTGGATTTTTCCTTTTGTGTTGTTTGCCTGAGAGGATGACAAAATACTCATAATCTAAATACTTTTGATTATTTTAGGGGATGACATTTACTTCATTGTCAGAGACCAGATGTGGGACCTTGCAATTGTTAGGCAAGCACAATGACACTGGGCTAAGATGTTTATTCATTACTTATGCCCCTTAATTTTTTAGTAATAAATGATCTGCACAGGGTTTCTGATTTATTATTATTTTCAAATGACAAGAACTTGTATTTATTTGTTCTATGTTGGTAGAGTTAGTATTTGCATTAAATGAAATTTTATTGATGCTTACTTCTTAGTATCATGGCCAGTTCATTATCAATCATGCTTAGTCCATGGTTGTTTTCCAGAATCCTCTTCTTAATCTTTTTGGATTAATATCATGGCATGTAAATATTTATCAGGTCCAGATATACTTACCTTAGTAGGCATGAAACTTGGATGATGTGAATTTTGAAAATAGTGTTTACTATTTTTTGATATATGTTACCTGTTTTGTTGGTCCTAGAGCCTCCTCTGTAAAATGTAAAAGGGCTACACAAATTAAAAGCCTTTACTATACTTATTCTTGAAATTATTTGATTGTGTTTGATAAGGAGATGGAGATAGAGAATATTAAAATCTTATATAAAAGATGTACCTTGGTGTTACTCATCCAGTACAGCACCTTGCACATGATGGGACTCAACAGATAGTGTATGCTTGAATGTTGGGTTACAGGTTCATTAGGAGGCCCTACACTAGCCTGTAATCCCAGCATAAACACACACACACACACACACACACACACACACACACACACACAACCGAGGTAGGAGGAATGGAAAATCATGACCAGCCCAGAATATACAGGAAAAAAACAAACACATAAAAAAGGCCTTATTGCTGAAGATTCTGTGCAACTACATTCACAACTGAGAAATAAAGCTGGGGCTAAACTAAAAGGCTTCAGTGTAGCTTTCATGGTCCTGAAAGTTGTTACTCAAACTTCTAAAAGAGAATTGTCACCAACACTCACCTGTGAACAATGTGCTCTGATGGTGTAGTAATGGTACGGCTACTTTATGTGCAACTACAGTCTTTCTGACTGCATCTAAGGCTACTTCATACTTCATATTTAGTGTTGTAAATCAAGATGAAATTCTATTCCCTGATAAGTTATATACCCTCTCTGCCTCATCTCTAACTTCAATTGATCTTTAAACGCTATAGTATATACAATGGATAATTAGATGAAAAAGGGAGACACTGATGCAGCTTCCAAGAGATCACCATCCATAAAATGGCAGGACTACGTATGATTGGGCATCATACATTCTCCTGAAACTAACTACTCCCATATGTTCTGTAAGTAAGTTCAGTAGAAACATTGGTTCACCAAGTGGACTTTGGGTGGAACCCTCATTTTTATGTTACTGGTGCATTACCTGGAATGAACACACAGTTGTTTATACTTTCTCCTCAAAAAGTAATTCAACACAGATTAACAGAATATAAAATGGCACTCCATTAGAAACTATGAAACCAAGCTGAAGTGCTCTACAGTCATTCATGACTGACCAACTGCTTTCATGAAAGTCCTATTGTCTCTGATTTCATGTTAAATCCAGGCAAGATAAACTATCCCAGACATTACTCCTCTAGATGAAATATTAAGCATGTGTCCATAGGCAATTGCTGTTGATAATTAATATTTATTATTGATTTATCTTTTAGTTAAACAGAGGTTATTCCTAAACCAGCTGTATACCCAAAGCAACACATAGAGACTAGGATTTGTTTAATTAACCTAGAGCACAATGCTGGGAAATAGATATTCCATCCTAAAACTCCAAGCCTGCATAGTTTCCTCCCATTCAGATTTTCCACATTATACTTGCTTTTAGTCATATCTTAGGTCAGGTTCATCTCTCCTTCTGGTCCCAAGTCTTCTCCTGCAGATCTCTTCTCTCTGAGTCCCCCCACTCATTTCCTTCTCCTCCTCTCTGGACCAGGATGTTGCACCCTATTCTCTCCATTGCTCAGAATTGGCTGGTTGTTTTTATTGAAAATACAGAGAATATCCCATTTGTCTTTCTAAGTGAGAATTGACCATCTTACCCCGGGTCTTCTCTCTTGTTTATCTTCTTTAGGTGTATAGATTTCATTATGTTTATCATATCTTATAGGTCTATATAAGTGAGTATATAACATGTGTGTCTTTCTCCTTCTGGGATACTTCACTCAGAATGATATTTTCTAGATCCCAGCATTTCCCTGCAAATTTCATGATTTCCTCCTTTTTGATTGCTGAGTAGTATTCCATTGTGTAAAAATACCACAATTTCTGTATCCATTCCTCCGTTCATGGACATCTGGGTTGTTTCCAGGTTCTGGCTATTACAAATAAAGCTGATACAAATATGGTTGAGCTGATGTCTTTCTTGTGTAATTGAGCAACTTTTGGATATATGCCTAGAAGTGGTATAGCTGGGTCTTGAGGAAGCACTATTCCTAATTGTCTGAGAAAGCACCAGACTTATTTCAAAAGTGGTTGCACCACGTTACATTCCCACCAGCAATAGAGAAGGGTTCCCCTTTCTCCACAACCTCTCCAGCATGTGTTGTCATTTGAGTTTTTGATTTTAGCCATTCTGATGGGTGTAAGGTGAAATCTCAAGGTCGTTTTGATTTGCATCTCTCTGATGGCTAAGGATGTTGAACATCTCTTTAAGTGTTTTATCTGCCATTAGACAAATGGGATGGGCATTAGACATAGGAGAAAACAAGTAACAGGACAGGAGCCTACCACAGAGGGCCTCTGAAAGACTCTACCTAGCAGTGTATCAAACCAGATACTAAGACTCATAACCAAACTTTCGGCAGAGTACAAGGAATCATATGAAAGAAGGAAAAGTTAATATGATGTGGAGAGGATAGAAGCTCCACAAGGACCAAATATATCTGGACACAGGGGTCTTATATTAGACTGTTTATCCAACCAAGGATCATGTATGGATATAACCTAGAACGTCTGCTCCGATGTAGCCCATGGTAGCTCAGTAACCAAGTGGGTTTCCACTAGTAAGGGGAAAAGGGACTATTTCTGACATGAACTCAATGGCAGGCTCTTTGACCTCTCCACTCGCCACGAGAGGAGCAGCCCCGCTAGGCCACAGAGGAGGACTTTACAGCCAGTCCTGAAGATACCTGATAAACAGGGTCAGATGACAGGGGAGGAGGTCCTCCCCTATCAGTGGACTTGGAAAGGGGCAGGGAGGAGATGAGGGAGGGAGGATGGGATTGGTAGGGAATAAAGGAGCGGGATACAGCTGGGATACAGAGTTAATAAAATGCAATTAATAATAAAAATCAAAAAGTAAAAAATCATAAACGCCTATTAACTTGAAAAAAAGAAAAGAAAATACAGCGAACAAATGGTGGCATGTTTACACAAACTTGAGATAGGTGATGCTTAGAATAAACAGGCTTTCACAATCTAGGTCATAAGAGACTCTTATTTCTTGGTTACAAGCCTGTCCTAATTTAAGTAGTTCAGAGGTAGTACTATTCGAATATCGTGTTCTTCTACAGTAGACTGTTAAGAAAGTCCTCATGTGTATGATAAATCATGAACTTTCTCTTCTGTATTAAACTTGCAACCTTACAATTATTCTCCATCACTTACAAATGTCATTTTCTTTTCAGTGTCCAGTGCTTCTGAGTGGTTTCAGATTTTAGGATCCCAGAATCAGAATTTTATCACAAAGCTAATTTGTACTTAATTGTTTTCTACCCCTGCCAGTAACAAGAAATAGGAAACCTGTATCTTTATCTCATCTTCTCTTTGTTCACTTTATCTATAGAATCAGAGGCTAACAAGAGGAATGTTATGCACATGAACCAGTTCAATTCTAACTCATCTCTTAGGTGTGACCAAGCACCAAATAGCTAGCCACCTTCATCACAGTTGAATTTCTTGTTATGCTAGCAATGGGCATACAAATTTTACAATGGCTAATAGGTAATCTGATCACATATGCGCTATTATGAGGAGCTTTAAAGTATTTTCTAGTTATTCAATCCTATAAACACAGCAGACCTCAGTCTTAGCTAGGGTTACTGTCAATGTGATCGAACACCATGAACAAAAGCAACTTAGAGAAGAAAGGATTTATTTGGCTTACATTTTCATGGAGATTTGAAAGAACTTTGTTAAACTTAGGTATGAAGGAAAAACAGAAAATATATATATGCAGTTGGCATAATGTGTTTTAATACATACACATATTTAACACATATACATTTAACATAGTGTAAGAAAAAACAGATCATCTGGAGGTATCTCCATTCCCGATCTCAAGCTGTACTACAGGGCAACAGTAATAAAAACTGCATGGTATTGGCATAGAAACAGAAAGGAGGATCAATGGAATCGCATAGAAGACCCAGAAATAAACCCACACACCTATGAATACTCAATATTTGACAAAGAAGCCAAATCCATTCAATGGAAAAAAGACAGCATCTTCAACAAATGGTGCTGGACCAACTGGATGTCTACATGCAGAAAAATGAAAATAGACCCATATTTATCACCCTGCACAAAACTAAAGTCCAAGTGGATCAAGGACCTCAACATAAAACCAGATACTCTACATCAGCTGGAAAAAAAAGTGGGAAACAGCCTAGAACTCATTGGCACAGGAGACAACTTCCTGAACAGAACACCAACAGCACAGGCTCTAAGAGCAACAATCAATAAATGGGACCTCATGAAACTGAAAAGCTTCTGTAAAGCAAAAGACACTGTCATCAAAACAAATAGACAGCCTACAGATTGGGAAAGAATCTTCACCAACCCTTTATCTGACAGAGGGCTAATATCAAGTATATATAAAGAACTAAAGAAGCAGAAAAGCAACAAACCAAGTAATCCACTTAAAAAATGGGGAACAGAGCTAAACAGAGAATTCTCGAAAGAGGAACATCGAATGGCAGAGAAACACTTAAAGAAATGCTCAACCTCATTAGCCATTAGGGAAATGCAAATCAAAACGACCCTGAGATTTCACCTTACACCCATCAGAATGGCCAAGATGAAAAACTCAAGTGATAGCACATGCTGGAGAGGTTGTGGAGAAAAGGGAACCCTCCTCCATTGCTGGTGGGAATGTAAACTGGTTCAACCACTCTGGAAGTCAATCTGGCGCTTTCTCAGACAACTAGGAGTAGTGCTACCTCAAGACCCAGCTATACCACTCCTAGGTATATACCCAAAATTTGCTCAAGTACACAACAAGGACATTTGTTCAACCATGTTCGTAGCAGCTTTATTTGTAATAGCCAGAACTTGGAAACAACCCAGATGTCCATCAACGGAGGAATGGATACAGAAATTGTGGTATTTTTACACAATGGAATACTACTCAGCAATCAAAAAGGAGGAAATCATGAAATTTGCAGGCAAGTGGTGGGATCTAGAAAAGATCATTCTGAGTGAAGTATCCCAGAAGGAGAAAGACAAACTTGGTATATACTCGCTTATATAGACCTACAAGACATGATAAACATAATGAAATCTACACACCTAAAGAAGATAATCAAGAAAGTGGACACAGGCGAAGGTGATTAATCCTCATTTAGAAAGACAAATGGGATGTGCCTTGAACTTATGACAGGAGTCTACCACAAAAGGCATCTGAAAGACTCTACCTAGCAGTGTTTCAAAGCAGACACTAAGACTCATAACCAAACCCTCGGCAGAGTGCAGGGAATCATATGAAAGAAGGGAAGTTAGTATGATATGGAAAGGATAGGAGCTCTACAAGGACCAAATATATCTGGGCACAGGGTCTTTTCTGAGACTGAAACTCAACCAAGGACCATCTATGGATATAACCTAGAACTTCTGCTCGGATGTGGCCTGTGGTAGCTCAGTAACCAAGTAGTTTTCCAAAGTAAGGGGGACACGGACTATTTCTAACAGGATCTCAAGGGCAGGCTGTTTGACACCTCCCCCCAGGGGAGGAGCAGTCTGTTAGGCCACAGAGGAGGACTTTGCAGCCAGCCCTGAAGATACCTGATAAAACAGGGACAGATGAAATGGGAGGAGGTCCTCCCCTATCAGGGGACTTGGAAAGGGGCAGGGAGGAGACCAGGGAGGGAGTGTGGGGTTGGGGAGGGAATGAGGGAGCGGGATACAGCTGGGACACGGAGTTAAGAAAATGTAACTAAAAAAAAAAAAAAAAAAAAAAAAAAAAAAAAAAAAAAAAAAAAAAAAGAAAATCTTTCTCTTTACACATATAACATCCTCATGATGAAACACTTAAATGTTTCTTTTAGCTTATTTAGATATATAGCACCTAATTGTTACCTCTAGATATTCTACACTGGAATGATAAAGAATTAGAACTACTTACTCCTATTCCTTATGTCTATAACTAGGAATCAGGATTTTCCCATTGCTGTCTCTGCCAAACTGTTTCAAGACTTGGGTCTATCTACTACAAGTCTACTCTCAACCTGCATGTTATCCTTTTTTTTCCAGTTTCTTTATGTGACTGAGACTACAAAGCACTTGTCCTGATTAGTAATGCTTATTCACTTAACCTAATTATCTTCAGATTCATCCCCTGTACCACAATGACAAGGTTTCATTTTCTTATGACTAAATAATATTATAATTCATGTACCATGTTTTCTTTAACCATAGCATATGAATATTTTAGATGTTTATATTTCTTGGCTACAGTAAGGATGGAATAGTGTGTCCTTGAGGAAAATTTTAACTTTTCTGTGCTTCATTTTTCTTATCCATTACCTTTAGTATTGGGATGAATCTTACTTTATTGTTTCATTCTGAGGATTACCTATATACTTACCACAAAAAGAAGTCTATAGTGCACAGTTCTGCCTTTTTCTAAGAATTCTGTAAATGTTAAACAATACTTGTTTTTAGTAAATTTATGATTATTATGCCATACTTTCTTTCAGTAAATAGCCCTGCAATTTATCAGTGCATACTGAAGAAAATGAAAGTTTATTAGTGTTACTGAAGAAAATGATACCCTATCCCCAAGAACACATGAACACATTGTTCTTCAGTTAAACGTCCTCCCACTCTCTCCTTCTATTTATCCCTCAACCCTCATTCCTATTTAAATATTTACTCTATATACTTACCCTATATAATATACCTATATACTTGTATATCATTGCCCTATATACTTGTATATCAATGGGTTCTGCAATTCCCACTCCATTTTTTTCCCTTTTCATCTCTTGCTCCATCCAAAGTTCTCTTTCTCACTTGGCTTTTATAGGTGAAACAAGTTAAGCAAAACACTCTAAGAATTTCAAGTTAGACCCTGCATGTAAAGTAGACAATGAGGGATTTATTAGAGAGAAAAATTATAATGAGAGATATGTGGGCTGAGAGATAATGACAGATGAAAATGCCCCAAAACTGTATAAATGTGTGAACTTATCAAAGAAGGAAAAAAATAATATAATAATATAATAAGATAAAATGTAATTGTAGCACAATTGGAAAATTCTGATAAGACTTTTAGTTATGATAGTTAGTAGAAATTGACATATATTAGTCTGTGTCTATCTATATACATTAAATAAGCAAATGACTCAAAAATTATATAACCTTAAAAAAGTTAAATTCTAAAGCAAATTTTCTTAACCTCAAAATCTGTACATCAAGCCATAAATATTATTACCAATTATGTTCTTATTCTTTCTCTGGAAAAAAACATGATCCATTTCCCAAAATAGAAGTAATGATATTCACTTTAGGTTAGTAAAGTTATTCACTTTAGGTTCAAGAATGGAATAACCTAAATTACATGCCTATTATCTAGTGGTCAAGAAGAAAGGAAAGTAGTCCACAACTTTTAAACATGGGATGACATGTCCAGGTAGTATATTTCACAATTATTCCTTGGATGATGAGCAGCGATACACACAGCAATTTTTTAGTACATCCATTCAGTTCCTCTGATTAATTTCTCCCAGTGATCTTTAAATGAAAAGGTTGGTTACTAAATTCATTCTGAGATACGGTTATAAAACAGAACAAATACTGCTCTGTACATAATGCTTTATGTAGTTTTTTTCTTAGAATGATTTTTTAATCTTAAAAAATAACTTTTTTGCATTCAAGAATGTATCGATAATATTTTTTGCCTACACGAACACCTAGAAAACAGTATAAAAGATGACTTTTAATGTGTATTCTTATACTACACATTTCAAGTTTTCTTGGATTTTTTATTAATTGAACATTGATAACAATGTACTATTTCAGAAGTTTTTGTCTTAAGTAGCTGCTACTGTTCACATTTCCGAAAGTATTTTGAAGTCTGTTATTGGCGACACTATCACAAAAGCACCATATAATATTAACCATTGCCCTTTTGAAATGAAGGAAGTACACTAATTTAGTTATCTGTACGCTTATATGTTCCTATGGTATGTATGCAAAAAAGTAAACATTAAATTACTGGGATAAATTGAAGCAAGCTATCTATGGGCATGTAAGAAGCCATGGAAATTAACTGAAAGTGGAGGATATAGAATATCAGTTCTCTTGTAAATATTATTTTTTTTTCCTCAATGAGGGAATGAGTTGAGAGCCATGCCTAAGCTTTACAAATACATGATTTGGCTGAACCCAAGTAATTTCTAACTGACCATCCCTAGGCAAAAGCTCTACTATATTCCTCTACTGTGCTTTACTCTTCTGTACTGTACTATTTGTCTAAATCTCGCCATGAGCTGCTCTTAAGTAACCTTTCTCTCTTTCTATATCTCTCTATATGGTACTTTTAAGTAAATTTCCTCTCTCTGTATCTCCTTCTTGTGAGAATTAGGCATACACAATCTCTGACTCATCTTGTCAAATCTTTCTCTGATTCATCATTTTTTCTGCCCCTCAATCAGAAGTCGTTGTTTGGGATTAAAGATGCAGACTAAAGGCATGTCTGTATTCTTTCTAGAGGTATTAAAGGTGTTTAGCAAGGCATGGCTGTATACCAGCTGGATCACACAAAATTGTTCTTTGGATGTGATCCCTTGCTAGGGTAGCCATGTTGCAGATTAAAATCCTCTACATAGTTCAACATGGAAGAGTGATTTAAATGTTTGTATGAACAGCCTAAATCTATTAAATATCAGTTGCCGTACACACTTCATTGGTGGTTTTAAAAATTAAAGAATTTCTGAAATTTTGTTTATTATTTGTTAATAATGTGCTTGAATATATCCTGTGACCAACGTAGTCAACCAAGTTAAATAGCACTCTAAGTAATGAACAGTGAGAATTGTGAAGTGCTCACTTCCTAATTCGTTTATTAAAATAATAACATACAATTTCCTGGGAATTGCACTAAATACTACAATTACGCTGAATATATTGAAATTCTATTACCCACTCACCAACTGTCAATCCCTGATGGATTTGATTAGCACAGATGAATGGCCAAACTGGCAAAAAGGAATACTGAAAGGAAAAGAGATACTCAGGGGCTTGGAACTGAATTGACTCTATTCGCTTTGGCTCTGGCTATGCCCAGAGCCACTGAAAACCAACCAGGTATTTGCATCCAGAATTATTCACAAACCACAAAATTAACTTGAATGCAAAATTAGTTTACTTAAATCTCTTCCATTTCTCTCTATGCCATTTTTAAATGAAACAGATTAATAAAACAGGTATATAAAACACACCAAGAAACATTTTTTCAGAGCAATTCGCCCTTATGTTTTCTTTTTATCATTGTTATTATTATTATTATTATTATTATTATTAATTTATTCACTTTGTATCCCAGATTTAGCCCCCTACTTCATCTCCTCCTGGTCCCACTCTCCTCCTCTTTCCTTCCCTATCCCACTTCCCTATCCCACTGATAGGGGAAGTCTGCTCCCCTACTGTCTGAACTTAATCTGTCAGGTCTCATCAGGACTGCCTGGATTTTCTTATTATGCAGGCTAGCTGGGTGGCCCCACCATGGAGAAGTAATCAAGGAGCAGGCATCTGAGTTCATTTCAGAGACTGTCTCTTCTCCTCTTACTAGGGAACCCACATGGAGACAGAGCTGTCAATGGGCTACATCTGAGCAGGGGGTCTAGGTCCTCTCTATGTATGGTCTTTGGTTGATACATCTGTCTCTGCAGTATCCCCAGTCTCCTGTTGGTTGTGTTTTGTTTTGTTTGTTTGTTTGTTTTGTCTATGTTGGTCTTCTTGTGTGGCTCCAGTCCTAACCTAGTTCCTTTTATATTCCCCTTCTTCGTAAGACTCCCTGTGTTCTGTACAAAGTTTGGCAGTGAGTCTCAGCATTTGCTTCAATTTCCTTCTGGTTGAAGTCTTTCAGAGGACATCTGTGGTAGGCTCTAGTCCTATATCTTTCATTATACTGCTTCCAGTATCTATACCTCTTTATGTTCTGAATGAGAATTATGCATCTTTCCTGGGATCTTCCATATAATTTAGCTTCTTTAGGTTGGTATTTTTTAGGATGTTTTCCTATATAATATGGCTAACATCCACTTACATGTGAGTATATACTATGCATGTCTCCCTGATTCTGGGATACCTCATTCAGGATGATCATTTCTACTTCCATCCATCAGCATTTATTTTAAATGTAATAGAGATGACACATCCTAAATGTACTCATTAGTATCCTAAATGTACTAATGAATCTATACAATTAGACTCATCTAATTAGCTTTAGGAAATTAGGATCCTACAATATCTCAGATAGAAAAAGAAGTATTTTTTTATTTTCTTCTTCTTTAGCCTAACTCCACAAGCTTCTCCTCACCAAAGAACTTTAAAGAAAAAAGAGAAGGTAATGATGGTAAATATAAGACAGATTTTTCAGTTTGATCATAAAAACAGCGTTTTTTACTGTAGAGAATTGTTTTAGCAATTCTATGTTTCTTGTTTTTCCATATGAAGTTGAGAATTTTTTTCTTTCAAGGTCTATAAAGAATTGTGTTGGTAATTCGATGGGAATTGCATGAAATCTATAGATTGCTTTTGGTAAGATGGCCATTTTTACTATGTTAATCCTGTCAAGCCGTGAGCATGGGGGATCTTTCCAGCTTCTGGTATCTTGGAATCTTCTATTTCTTTCTTCAGAGACTTGAAGTTTATACACACTCACACACACACACACACACACACACACACACACACACACACGTATTTGACTTGTTTAGTTAGAGTCACCCCAAGGTACGTTATGTCCTTTGGCTATTGAGAAGGGGATTATTTCCCTAATTTCTTTCTCAACCCATTTCTCTTTTGTATAAAGGAGGACTACTGATTTTTTGAGATAATTTTGTATCCAGCCACTTTGCTGAAGATATTTATCAGCTAAATGAGTTCTCAGGTAGAATTTTTGGGGTCACTCATGTATACTAACACTTCATCTGCAAATAGTGATAATTTGATTTCTTCCTTTCCGAACTGAATCCCTTTGATCTCCTTTGTCTTATTGCTCTAACAAGGACTTCAATATAATCCATTCACTTTGTATCACATCTGTTGTCCTCTCCCTCATCCCCTCCCAATCCCACCCTCATTCTCTCTTCTCCACCCACTCCCCTTCCCTAGTCCACTGATAGGAGAGGTCCTCCTACTTTCCATCTGACCCTAGTCTATCAGGTTTCAATAGGAGTGGCTGCATTGTCTTTCTCTGTGTCTTGGTAAGGCTGTATCCCCCTCAGGGGGAGGTGATCAAAGAGCAGAACAATGAGTTTATGTAAGAAAAGGTACCTGTTCCCGTTACTAGGGAACCCACTTGGACACTGCTCTCCCATGGGATACATCTGTGCAGGAGTTCTAGGTTATATCCATGAATGGTCCTTGGTTGGAGTATCAGTCTCAGAGAAGACCTCTAAGCTCAGATTTTTTTTTCTTTTCTGCCCTTGTGGTGTTCGTATCCCCTCCAGGTTTTTCTATCTTCCCCTTCTTTCATAAGATTCCCTGCACTCTGCCCAGAGTTTGGCTATGTGTCTCAGCCTCTGATTTGATACCCTGCAGGGCAGAGTCTTTCAAAGGCTGACTATTTGATAAAAATTGTAAAATGTCATAGCCACAGTCATATTACAGGTGCAAAACATTTGCAATAAGTATTGATCATGCAAGAAGGAACATTTACCAGAACCATTCATTTATACATCTAACATATATTGAATGAGATTCTTTGACAAACCAGGCAGTATAAGAAGGAAAGGTGCAATTGATCTCTTACCTCTCAATAGTCAATGTGAGAAGAATGATATGTTAACTATTTTTTTAATTTTTTATTAATTACACTTTATTCATTTTGTATCCCCCCATAAGCCCCTCCCTCCTCCCCTCCCGATCCCACCCTCCCTCCCCTTTCTGCATGCATGCCACTATTACAATGTGTTTTCTGTTTTATTAGTTGAGAGTTTCATACAATAAATTTTGACCATATTCATGTTACTCTTGCATCTCCCTTCCCTTCCTAACATATTTTATCTTTTTTTTCCCCATCAAGGAAATTTTGTATTGCTCAAATATTCTTAGATATGTGACCTTCCAGTAGAGTGTACTTCATTAATTAGCACCTACCTGTTTAGGGAAAACTGACCCTTCCTCTCCTAGCAGCTAAGAATTAACAATAACTTCTTCACTATGGGTACAAAGTTCTTAGTCATCAGAGAAATGCAAATCAAAATGACCCTGAGATTCCACCTTACACCCATCAGAATGGCTAAGATCAAAAACTCAAGTGACAATACATGCTGGAGAGGATGTGGAAAAAGGGAAACACTCCTCCATTGCTGGTGGGAATGTAAACTTGTACAAACACTTTGGAAATCAATCTGGCACTTACTCATAAAATTAGGAATAGTTTCAGCTATACCACTCCTAGGCATATATCCAAAATATGCTCAAGTACACAACAAGGACATTAGCTCAACCATGTTTGTAGCAGCTTTATTCCTAATAGCCAGAACCTGGAAACAACCCAGATTTCCCTCAACTGAGGAATGGATACAGAAATCGTACATTTGCACAATGGAATACTACTCAGCAATTAAAAACAAAGAAATCATGAAATTTGCAGGTAAATGGTGGGATATAGAAAGGATCATCCTGAGTGAAAGACACACATGGTATATACTCACTTATAAGTGGATATTAGAAATATAATACAGGATATAAATACTAAAATTTGTACACCTAAATAAGCTAAGCAAGAAGGAAGACCCTGGGTAAGATCATCAATCCTCACTCAAAATGATAAATGGGATGGACATTGGAAGAAGGAGAAAACAGGGAACAGGACAGGAGCCTACCACAGAGGGCTTCTTAAAAACTCTACCCAGCAGTGTATCAAAGCAGATGCTGAGATTCATAACTAAACTTTGCTCAGAGTGCAGGGAATCATATGAAAGAAGGGGGAGATAGTAAGACTTGGAGAGGACAGGAACTCTACAAGAAGAGCAACAGAATAAAAAATTCTGGACACAGGGGTCTTTTCTGATACTGATAATCCAACTGAAGTCCATTCATGAATATAACCTAGAACCTCTGCTCAGATGTAGCCCATGGCAGCTCAGTCTCCAAGTGGGTGCCCTAGTAATGGAAACAGAGACTCTCTCTGACATGAACTCAGTGGCTGACTCTTTGATCACCTCACCCTGAGAGAGGAGCAGCCTTATCCATGCCACAAAGGAGACAATGCAGCCAGTCCTAATGAGACCTTATAGGCTAGGGTCAGATGAAGGCGAGGAAGACCTCACCTATCAGTGGCCTTGGAGAGGAGCATGGGAGGAAATGAGGGAGGCAGAATTGGGTTGGGAGTGAATGAGTAAGGGGGTTACAACTGATATACAAAGTGAATAAACTGTCATTAATATAAAAAATTTAAAAAAAGAAATAAAGCTATCTGGCAGTCTTTAGGTAAAACACACACACACACACACACACACACATTAATTTTCTTTACATCCTGAATGTGTCCCTTCCCTCCTCTCATCCCAGTCTCCCCCAGTTCCTTTTCTCCTTTACCCCAGAAAAGTCGAGCCCCCTTCCCCCATATTAACCTTCCTCAGCACATCAAGTCACATGAGGACTGCTCTTATCATCTTTACCTGAGACCAGGCAAGGGAGCCCTGCCAAGGGGAAGAAACCTTAAAGCAGGCAATTGGGTCCTGTGAGAAACAGCCTCTCTGCATGAGCCATGAACCCCTTGTCAATTCCAAACCTCCCATCAGCTACATGTGTGCAGGGAGCTAGGTACAGTTCATGCATGCTCCTTAGTTGATGTCTCAGTCTCTGAAAGCCCCCGTGTCACTGGGTTAGTTGTCTCTGTTGGTCTTCTTGTGAGGTCCCTGTCCCTTTCAGATCCTTCCATCTTTCTCCAGACACTAATAATGTCGGGGGAATGAAACTCTGCTATGCTTTCAGACAGGAGAATAACTTGACTTTTGCCTGGAAGTCTCCAGCCAACAGCAGATCGAGACATGCTGGGAGTTGCAGCCCAGCATGAGGCAGAATGCTGGGGATCCTGAGGAAATGCTAGAGGTACAATTTGATGTCCATTTTCCTTCTTTATACTGAGATTTGAACAGTCTTTGGCTTGTACAGGATTTCCTCATGATGTCATAAACTATGTAAATTCATATCTGCAGCTACCATGCTATGCCAGAAGATATTTCTTTTAGCCATATAATACCTCTGGCTCTCACAACTCTTTTCACTCTTCTATAATGATCCCTGAGCCATTGGAGGAAGGAGTATAATATATTCTTTCCCTTTGGGAAATATTTTTTGCATTCACTTATTCTCTGTACCTTGGGAAGTTGTGGCTCTCTTATGCAATTGTTTCGCTAATGAGAACTGAAATACGTCTTAAGCTATGGATATAAGAATTACTCATTAGGAATTTGTTTAATATCCATTCCATTTAGCAGCATTTAACAGTAATAGGTTCCCTTGTAGGGCTTATTATTTATCTGGCCATAATTTATTTGGCCCTCAATAATGGTGTCAAGTACAGGTTTCATCTTATGAAGTAAGCTTTAAATATAATTTTAAAGAGGTTGATTACTGCCATGATTTTTGTGCCAGTATTGCAGTTATGGTCATATCTTACTAGGCTAGTCATTACTGTAGTTCACAGTTCTCACAGGTGATATAATTTATAAATACTTTTCTCCTTTGGTATATTGACTTTGGTATATAAGTTAGCCAGTAAGTAAGAGTACCAGCCTGGGAGATATGATCTATGACTAAAGCATGTGTTGTCTTCAAAAGCATACTCTTACTGTCAAGTTATTGAAAGTAACCAGGAAAACTTTCAATAACCTTCAGTGCTTAAGGGTCTTTCATTAATTCATCTGCCAACAACCCGAAAAGAGGTATCCCATTTCTGGCACTGGGCTAATTATTTGTTAGCTACTAATGTCTAGTAGAAACGTCATTGCCATTTATAAGTCCATGTTAATTCTTTTAATGTACATCTATGGATGCATTTCAAGAAGCGTCAA
Source organism: Psammomys obesus (assembly GCF_907164565.1). NCBI lineage: Eukaryota > Metazoa > Chordata > Mammalia > Rodentia > Muridae > Psammomys > Psammomys obesus. The sequence goes on from NW_026590677.1 coordinate 6,091,957, forward strand.
CAGCCACATCATTTCTAGTTATACCTTTAGAAATATTGGGTTCATAAAGAACATCAGAAGCATCTTATGCATTTTATTTGTAGTTGTATGTATGCTACCACTTTAGTAATTTTTAGAACACTGCATAATGTGCTTGGTTCCAGAGCTAGTATCCTATTAGTATCATAAATTTTAGTTAAAAAGATACATAAAGTGCCATTTTCTTTTTGCAAAACAATAGGACTCTAGAGTCATGTCATATTTTCTTTTCATATTTCTTCTTTTTGGTTCTTTTAACTGTATATTCTGTCAGGTGGCATTTTAAAATAAAATTCAACATATTCAGATTTGGGTATAAATTAAGGAATATAAATACACAAATGTAAAAAATAATATAATAAATCATGGATAATATAAAGAAAATAAATGCCAAAACCCAGTAGGATTTTTTAAAAATATCCAATCATTTGCAACATCCTGTCAGTTACAGACAGAAGGAGCTGCTGATAGAAGAGCTGATTCAGACATCAGGAAGAGGATTTGAAACCATCAAGATCAAATTAAATAATGTGTGGTGGCAACCCCAGGGGACTGGCATCTGGAAGCAGCCAGAATTAGTTTTTAAATCACTTTTATTGGAACTCCTCAGCTTCAGGTAATGGCTTAAGGGCTCCAGAATATGCAGATTTGAAAGAAATGCAGTCTTACTATTTCACAACTTTGTCTCCCCTGACTCTCTGCAAGAAATCCTTGAGAATGTTTCTGCCACCTGCATGCCCAGCACATTTTCTTATCTTTCACACATTTTTCCATTCCTTCCCAGTGTCACTAGATCTTGGAAATGAAACCTTCCACTTATATTTTTCTTATGCTGTTTTTTTTTATTAACTTCACACAAAATCTTGCAGTCTTAAAAATAACACTGCAACAATGTACAGTCCGTGGAAATTTTGTTTTATTTAATTCAATTGGAACAAAAAATTATCCATAAATAATTTTCAGCCTATTATAATCAGTACTATTGGTTTTTAATCATTACTCTTTTGTTCTTATAATTATCTTGGGTACTGAAAAATTTCTCTTAGATTCAGCATAAGACACAAAGTAATCACATTATATACTCTTTTCACATCCTATAGGAGCTGTCTCTTATGGAAATTATCTTTAATTCAAAAGTAATAATTTTACTATTTTATACAATAATATATATATAATTATATATAATTTAAACACAAAAACAAAGGCAAACACCATAATGAAAAGGACAATATAAATATAAGGACCTATGCTTTTACTGATGACTATTATGAAACTATTAAGTTGAGTTAGTTGTATGTCAATAATTTTCTAATATTTTACATTTTCCATTGCTTTATAACTACCAATAGATATTTAAAGGCTTGATTTTGTGAAATCTATGAAGTTGTGTATATAATGAGAGGCAGTCAAGCAAGAAAACAGCAAAAAGAGACCATGTTAAAGAAATAATGGAAAAAAAAAGAAATAATGGGACAATCACAACATTTCCAGGGAAAGTGATTTTTTCAGTATCTTTACTGTCTGGGCATTGGAGGTTAACTTAGTCATCAGGGAAATGCAAATCACCTTACACCCATCAGAATGGCTAAGATTAAAATCTCAAGTGATAATACATGCTGGAGAGGATGTGGAGAAAGTGGAACCTTACCCCATTGATGGTGGGAATGTAAACTTGTACTACCACTTTGGAAATCAGTCTGGCACTTTCTCATAAAGTTAAGAATAGTGCTTCCTCAAGACCCAGCTATACCTAGGCATATATCCAAACTATGCTCATGTACACAACAAGGACATTTGTTCAACCATGTGTGTAGCAGCTGTATTGGTAATAGCCATCATCTGTAAACAACCTACATGTCCCTCAATAGAGGAATGGATACAGAAAGTGTGGCACATTTACACAATGGAATACTAATCAGCAATTACAAACAAGGAAATCATGAAATTTGCAGGCAAATGGTGAAATCTAGAAAAGATCATCCTGAGTGAGGTTAACTTTCAAATGACAGCATGCTTGGGAAATTTTACAAACTGTATTCCAATATGAAATCCCACCCATTCATGAATGAGGAAAGACATTCTATTAAAATATAAAAAAAAATCTGGAAATGAGGACTATTTTTAGTAATTACATTTAATATGAACATAATCTCACCTTGAAGATAATATTTGATTAGAAATGACTTTACCTTGGAACACTTTTGTTCTTGAAAAAAAAGAAAAATTTAAGCTAGTGCTAATTTTAAATTTACTAAGAAAATTTTAAAGGGTCAATAGAGTATGCAACCTTTTATTTTGAGATGATGTCTTTCCACCTAAAACTTAAAACTTTGTGAATTGAGATGGTAAATATTATACTTATAGTTTTAGCAATGAAGCTCAAACAATGTACACACATAAAACTTAGCCCTTTCCCTACCATATCGATACATATAGAAGTACACATGTATAATATTTAATTACAAATATACTTTGGAGAAAAAATTAAAATGGAACTTGAAACCTGTGTATAATATATGAAAGGAACTACATGAAAACTAAAGTCATCTTGGTAGTTCAGTCATGAATGTACTTCTTGTAAAAGTAAATTCCAATTTTCCAAAAACAACAACAAAAATAGTGGGAGCCCAGCATCCCACAGCTCAACCTACATCCCTGGAGGCCTACTGCCTACCAGGACAGACAGATGTGACCCCTATGTCACAGCACCTTGCTAGCTGGATCTCCCTGGACAAACCCAGCAGCAGTGAGCTACATCGTGTCTTAGGTGTGCTGCAGGTCCTGGACCATAGTTCCGCATGTACTAGACCATAGTTCCTCATGTATTCACAGGGGCCTTTGGTCATAAGGGACAACCAGAAGTAAACCTCACCTGTAGCTCAGTGTTCCATTTTCTGGCCAAAATCTCAGCCTGCATTACAGGAATACTGCCAATAACAGAGACAACCAAATGGCTAAAGACCAGCATAAGAACGCAACCAACAAGAGCCAGGGTAATATGTCACCACCAGAAAGAAAGCTATCATACTACAAAAACAATCCCAGGATATCTTAACATAGCTAAAACTCAAGAAAATGACCTTAAATCCAATCTTATGACGATGATATAGGTTTTTAAAGAAGAAATTAATGAATCCCCTAAAGAATTACAGAAATATAAAATCAAACAGGTGAAAAAATAACAAAATGATTCATGATCTGAAAATGGAAATAAAAACAATAAAGAAAACAGAAACTGAGGTAATCTTGGAGATGTAAAACCTAAGCAAAAGAACAGCATCACCAACAAAATAAATTAGATAGAAGAGAAGATATCAGACATAAAAAATATGATTAAAGAAATCTATACATCAGTCAAAGAAAACGTTAAATATAAAAAGTTCTTGACATAAATCATCCAAAAAATCTGGGACACTATGAAATGACCAAACCTAAGAATTAAAGGAATAGAAAAAAGAAGACTTCCAGCTCAAAGGCCCAGAAAATATTTTCAACAAAATCAGAGAAGAAAATTTTCCAAACCTAAAGAGATGCTTATAAATGTATAAGAAGCCTACAGAACACAAAATATATTATAACAGAAAAGAAAATCCTCCCGCCACATAATAATCAAAACATTAAGTATATAGAACAAAAATGAGCACTAAAAGCAGTAAGGTAAAAGGCAAAGTAATATATAAAAGCATATATACTAGAATTACATCAGAACTCTCAAAATACTATAAAAGCCAGAAGGGTGAGAGTAGCTGTCTTGCTGTCTCTAAGAAACCAAAAACACTAGCCCAGATTACTATAACCAGTAAAAAATTCAATCAACATAGATAACAAAAACAAGATATTCTGTATCAAAACCAAATTTAAACAACATCTATACACAAATCCAGCCCTACAGAGGATACTAGAAAGAAAAGTCCAAAACAATGAGCTTAAGTAAACCAAAAAAAAAAAAAAAAACTAAAAATAAATAATTTCATAGAAGCAAAACTAAAAGAAAGGAAATACGCAAACTAACACACACTGCACACTCCCCAAACAAACACCAAAATAACAGGAATTAACAGTGATTGGTCGTCAATATTGCTCAATGTCAATGGACTCAATTCCCCAATAAATATCCAGTATATATAAAGAACTCAAGAAGTTAAACAGCAACAAATCAAGTAATCCAATTAAAAAATGGAGTACAGAGCTAAACAGAGAGTTCTCAATAAAGGAATATCGAATGGCAGAGAAACAAAGAAATGCTCAACGTCCTTAGTCATAAGGGAAATGCAAATCAAAACCACACTAAGATTTCACCTTACACCCATCAGAATGGCTAAGATCAAAAAGTCAAGTGACAACATAAGCTGTAGAGGTTGTGGAGAAAGGAGAATCCTCCTCCATTGCTGGTGGGAATGTAAACTTGTACAACCTCTCTGGAAATGAATCTGGCACTTCCTCAGTCAACTAGGAATAGTGCTTCCTCAAGATCTAGCTATACCACTCCTAGGCATATAACCAAAAGAGGCTCAAGTACACAATAAGGACATTTGTTCAACCATGTTTGTAGCAGCTTTATTTGTAATAGCCAGAAGCTAGAATCAGCCTAGATACCCCTCAGTGGAGGAATGGATACAGAAATTGTGGTACATCTACACAATGGAATATTACTCAGCAATAAAAAACAAGGAAATCATGCAATTTGCAGGTAAATGGTGGGATCTGGAAAAGATCATCCTGAGTGAGGTATCCCAGAAGCAAAAAGACACACACGGTATATACTCACTCATATAGATATATAATATAGGATAAACTTACTAAAATCTGCACACCTGACGAAACTAATCAAGATGGAGGGCTCTTGCTAAAATGCTCAATTCCTATCCAGAAAGGCAAAGAGGATGGACATCAGAAGAAGGAGAAAAGAGTTAACCAATCAGGAGCCTGACACAGACGACCTCTGAAAGGCTCTGCCCTGCATACTATCAAAGCAGATGCTCAGACTTATGGGCAACCTTTGGGCAGAGTGCAGGGAATCTTAGGAAAGAAGTGGGAAATAGTAGGATCTGGATAGGACAGGAACTCCATAAGGAGAGCAATAGAACCAAAATATCTGAGCACAGGGGTCTTTTCAGAGACTTGTACTCCAACCAAGGACCATGCATGGAGATAACCTAAGACCCCTGCACAGATGTAGCCCATGGCAATTTAGTATCCAAGTGGGTTCCATAGTAACAGGAACAGGGACTGTCTCTGACATGAACTGATTGGTCTGCTCTTTAATTACCTCCTCCTGAGGGGGGAGAAGGCTTACCAGGCCACAGAAGAAGACAATGCAGCCACTCCTAATGAGACTTAATTGCCTAGGATCAGAAGGAAGGAAAAGAAGACCTCCCCTAGCAGTGGACTTGGGGAAGGGCATGGGTACAGAGGGGGGAGGAACGGAAGGTTTGGGAGGAGGGAGGGAACCAAATGGGGACACAAAGTGAATAAAGTGTAATTAATAAAGAATTTTTAAAAATAAATATAAATATAAAAAGGCACAAGCTAACAGAATCGATGTATAAACACAGTTCATCCTTCTGCTGGATACAAGAAATACACCTCATGAAAAAAAAATCAACATTACCTCATAGTAAAGGATTGGAAAATATTTTTCCAAGCAAATAGACCCAAGAAGCAAGCTGGAGTAGTCATTCTATTATCTAATAAAAATAGACATCCAATCAAAATTAATCAAAAAATTATAGGGAAGGCCACTTCATACTCATCTAAGGAAAAGTCCGCCAAAATGACTTGTCAGTTCTGAATATCTATTCCCCAAATATGAGGGTACCCACATTTGTAAAATAAATATTACTAAAGCTTAAATTACACATCAAACCACAAACATTAACAGTAGGAGACTCAAAACCCCTCTATCATCAATGGACCAGTCAATAAAACAGAAACTAAAGAGAGAAATAATAAAATCATAAGATGTTATTAATCAATTGGACTTAACTGAGGGGGCACAGGAGGAAGGGAGGGGAGGAGAGATGAAAAGACTAGGAGGAGAGGAGGGAGGGGAATTTTTTACTGGGATGTAAAGTAAATACATTTATTAATGAAAAAATAATAAAGAGTTGAAGATCAATGTGTCACCAAGCCTTGTTGCTCATACCACCTGCAGATAAGAACCTTCTCTAGATAGGAATATAAAGTTTTATTATTTCAAGGCGTTAATATGATGCAATACAGGAAATGGAAGCACCAGGTAATTATCCTGACCTTATATATTTAAACCTTAAATATTTCCTTATTTATATCAGAAAAAAAATGCTCTTGATTTACATCTGTGTTTCCATTTGTGGTTTGAGTAAAGAATGTCCTTCACTGAGTCAGGTATTTGAATACTTAGTCTCCAGTTGGTGGTGCTGTTTGGGGAACTAGTGAAGCCTTGCTGGAAGACTTAAATCACTAGGAGAAGGCTCTGAAACTACATAGCCTCACCTCACTTCATTTGTTCTTTCCGCTTTGTGGCTGAATATGCGATTTTCCAGCTTCGTGCTCTTGCTCTCACACCTCCTGCCATGATCAACACCTCTCCCCCTTCAACGATAAGCCCAAGTATACATTTCTTTCCTTAAGTTGCTATGGTGATGGTGTTTTATCACAGCAACAGAAATGCAATTAATACATTATTGATGCAAGAATGTGTGTGAAATAATTAATAGACAAATAAAAAGTTAATTTTGGTTCAGTTTTACAAGTATCAACCTTTATTCAGTTAACTGTATTGTTTTGGGCTTGGGGTGAGGCTTATCATTATAGATAGAGTATAAAAATAATTACTGCATAGCTGGGATGTGATAGAGGGTCAGAAAAGGCCATGGTTTTTTATCATCTCCTTTAGGAATATACCTGAATCATAAGACATCCCACAGGCTGGGTTCTAATCCTTTAATTAATGAACCTCAGACAGATACTTATCTGAACAACAAAGACATAACCTGAAATAATAAGCTGTATTTTAACTAAATTTCTGAGTTGTTTTACTTGTTATTGTACGCACAGTTTGGTATGGAGTGTGTCTGTCTGTGTCTGTGTCTGTGTGTCTGTGTGTGCATGTCTGTGTACATGTGTTCATCCTCCATGATGTGCAAGTAGAGGTCAGAGACTAAGATTGTAGAGTTGGTTCTCTCCTTTGTAGGGGTTGAAGAGATCAAACACTGGTTATTAGATTTATGTGGCTAGCACTTTACACATAGAAACTTCTCACCAGTCCAAGGTAAATTTCTTCAACCAAAGGATTTACAAATCCACACAGATATATGTATAATGACTAATATCTATCTAGATATTGATATCTAGAGGTACTCAAGTAGAACACTATCTTAGTCAGTGTTCTATTGCTATAAAGGGAAACTATGACCACTGCAAATCTTATAAAAAAGGGCATTTAACTGGGGTTTGCTTACAGTCTCAGATGTTTAATTAATTCTCATCATTGAGAGGAGCTTGGTAGCACACAGGCAAACAGTACTAAAGAGGTATCTGAGAGTTCTACATTCAGATCAAAAGGCAGTAGGAGAAGAAAAGAATGACTGGACCTTACATAGGCTTCTGAAACTGGAAAGCCCATTCCAGTGACACTTCCTCCAACAAAGCCACACCTCCTAATCCTTGTCAAGTAGTGCCATTCTCTGATGACTAAATATTAAAATGTATAATAGAATGGGGAGGGGAGTCTCATTCAAAGCACCACACTGGACATAAAATTAATCAGTTCATAAAAAGTATTAGGAGGAAAATATTTTTAACATTTTTATTATCGTTTATTACAGTTATTCAATTTGTATCCCTGCTGTGGCCTCCTCCCTTGTCGCCTCTGAAACCCACCCAGCTCGCTCATCTCCCTCTATGCTTCTCCCCTAGTCCACTGATAGGAGAGGTCCTCCTAATCTTCAATCTGACTCTAGCCTATCAGGTCTCATCAGAAGTAGTTGTACTGTCTTCATCTGTGGCCTGGCAAGGCTGCTGCACCCAGCGGGAGGTGGTCAGTGAGCCTGCCACTGAGTTAATGTTAGAGACATGCCCTGTTCCTCTTACTAAGTAACACCCATCTGAGCCTGGGTTTTAGGTCATCTCTATGCATTGACCTTGATTGAGGAATCATTCTCTTTAGGAAGCCCCAGGGCTCAGATTTTTTTTTTCTCTGTTGGTTTCCTTTTGGAGCTCATGTCCCCTCCAGGACTTTCTATGTCCCCCTTCTTTCATAAAACTACATGAATTATGCACAAAGCTTGGCTATGAGTCAGCCTCTGCGTTGATACCTCAGTCTTTAGAGTCTTTCAGAGGCTCTGTGTGGTAGGTTCCTGCCCTGTTCCCTGTCTTTTCCTGCTTTCCATGTCTATCACATTTGCCCTTCTGAATGAGGATTGAGCATCTTCCTTATTGTTTAGCTTCTTTAGTAGTATAGATTTTAATATGTGTATCTTATATTGTATGTCTAATAACCACTTATGAGTGAGTATATATTACTTTTTACTGCTTTGGTAAATGGTATTCTCACAGAATAGCAATTAGAATATGGTAGCCTCCAAGTAAAAACTGAATGTGTGAAATTTCTGTTGCTTTTCTCTTAGTACCTTAATTAATAAACTAAAACTGGATTTTAAACAATCGCGTCAAAATACTCATAAATATTTAGAAAGATACCCTCCACATGGTTTGAAATTATTATGGATTTTAAGTCATGATTGGGACAGGAAAAACCCTGTACTGAATAAATAAATGAATAACTAAATGAGTGAAAGTGGGTAATAGTGAAAGCTAAAAAAAAAAAAATGAGTTAAAACTATCCATATGTCTGGAGCTCAAAGATGGTGGCGACAAGGGCACACCATTTCTGAAGGGCAGAAGATTCTAAACTCCAAAACTGGTGAGTGGATAGGTGACTAAAACTAGAGTATCAACTTTGAGGATTCCCAGGCAGAGGGAACAACCTTTGAGCTAAGACATTTGGATCCAGACCCACCTTAGATGTCTCCAGGGGCTGAGAGTGGCAAACAATTGACCCCCTGAACCTTCCCTTGCTCAGCTTGCCACAGCAGGTACAGCAGTGGCCACAAATGCATAATCCCAAGTAAGGGGTGCTTCCTTACTCTAATGGCCAAACAGGGGACCAAAATCTGAAAGTAGAAAACTGTGGGCTATCTGAACTTAACAAATATGCATGCAAGTGAGTTCTTGGGCCATGTGTGCTTTGCAGACTTTTCTGAGAAGGACTGCTTGTGGGCCCTCTCAGCTTCCCACGTGCCTGCAAGTGACTTCACCAGCCCTCAGTGCTTTCCACACATGCCTGCCAGTGAGTGTTTGCTGGTACTCTGCACTTTCCAGACGAATGTGCTAGTGAATGCTTCTGTGAGAGAGTGCATACAGAACTCCAGATCTGGGAACCCCTGCACAAGCAGCCAGACATCTGATCCCTCCCACTCACACGCCAGCTGAGGGCAACATAGCAATCTCTGGGATAGCTTTCTCAACATTGAAGCCCCTGTTCTGTGAGTCTCACAGTGGAGTCAGGCCAAAACATTCTTAGAACCAAGATATGCGTTCTCGGCTTACAATACTAAGACAGGCCTGTAGGCCACTGAGCCATTCAGGATATGTACCCATATGCACTGCACCAACTAAACATACCAGCACCTTGACCTGCACTTAAGTACCTCTCTTACACTTAACCTTTCTAGGTAGACACACCTCCACTCGTGCACTTGCTCCTGCAAACTTCCTCCCTTAGCTGCATATGAAACAACAACACCCAACTCAAACCAGTGGACCTCTCTCATCTTCTTGAAGAATACTATAGATACCAGAGACAGATGGACCCAGTCTGAAGTCCAGAGTCCAGGAACAAACAGGCTCCAGGAACAAAGAGCAAAGGCTACTGACCATCACATGGCTAGAGGCCTGCATAAGAACACATACAACAAAAATCCACACATCATGGCAAACTCTAAAATCAATGGATATTTTAATTCATCAAAAACACAGGAAAAGGATTTTAAAGTTATGCTTATCAAGGCACATAATGAGGAAACAAAACTCTCAAACAAATATACGTAAATATAGGCACACAAATAGAGGCACGTAAAGAGGAAAAGTATAAAAAAAACAGAGGCAATCATAAAAAGACAGGAATCCACATTCAAACAAATGAAGGAAATGGTGCACGGCATGAAAACAGAATTAGAATCAAACACAAACACAAACTGACATAACCCTGGAACTGGAGAACTTACAGAAAAGAGCAGAAACCACAAAGGTAAGTATCACCAACTGAGTACAAAAGATGGAAGAGAGACTCTCAGGGACTGAAGATACAATTGCAGAAATTGATACATCTCTCAAAGAAAAAAAAAATCAATCTAAAAGTTCCAAACACAAAACATCCAAGAAATCAGAGATGCTATGAAAAAACAAAATCTAAGAATAATTGGAAGAGACAAAAAAGAAGATTCCAGGCTCCAAGGTCCAGAAACTATTTTCAAGGAAATTTTCCCAAATAAAAAAAAAAAGTCCTTAAACATAAAGTAGACTCAGAGTACACTAAATAGATGATACCAGAAAAGATATTTCTCATGTCATAAAGTAGTCAAAACACTAAATCTACACAACAAAGAAAAAATATTAAAAACAGCAAGGGAAAAAGGCCAAGAAACATGCAAAAGTAGACCTATCAGAATCACACCAGACTTATTAACAGAAACAAGGAAAGCCAGAAGGGTGTGCGTAAATGTCATGCAGAGTCTAAGAGAACACAGATGTCAAACCAAACTACTATAACCAGCAAAATTTGCAATTACTATAGATGCAGAAAACAAAATATTTCATGAGAAAACTAAACTTAAACAATATGTACACAGAAACCCAACCCTACAGAAGATATTAGAAGGAAAACTCCAATCTAATGAAAACAATTACAGCCAAGAAAACACAGGACATAGATAACCTCACACACACACACACACACACAAAAAAAAAAAAATCAAAAGAAAACAAGCTCACAAACACACTGTCACCACCAACTCCACAATAAAAGGAAATAATATTCATTGTTTACTATTATCTATCACCATCAATGGACAAAATCCAATAAAAAGACAAAGCCTAACAGAATGGTTGTGGAAAATGATCCAACATTTGACTGCATCCAATAAACACATGTTGAAAATAATGATGGACACCACCTCATAGTAAAGGACTGGAAAAAGGTATTTCAAACAAACAGACACAGATAAAGCTGGAGTAGCTATCCTAATATCTAATAAAATAGACTTTCAACCAAAATTAATAAAAAAATAAGGATGAGGGGGGAAACTTTATTATCGTCAAAGGAAAAATCCACAGGGAGGACATTACAGTCCTGAACATCTACACCTCAAATACAAGAGCACCTGCATTTGTAAATGAAATATTATTAAAGCTTAAATCACATATTGATCCCAACAACTTAATAGTGGGAGGCTTCAACACTCCATTCTCACCAAGGGAAAGATCAACAAGACCGAAGCCAAATAGGGAAATAATGACACTTAAAGAAATGTTAAAATGAATGTACCTAATAGATGTCTACAGAAATTTTCACCCAAACTCAAAAGAGTATAACTTATTCTCAGGATTCCGTTGAATCTTCTCCAAAATATACCACATAGCTGGGCACAAAGCAAATTTTAACAGATACAAGAAGACTGGAATAATCCCTTGTATCTTATCAGACCACCATGGCTTAAAACTAGACCTCAAAAACAACAGAAATAACAAAAAGCCTACATATGCATGGAACCTAAACAACTCTCTACTCAAAAACAGCTGGACAAGGGAAGAAGTTAAAAGAAAGAAAGAAAGAAAGAAAGAAAGAAAGAAAGAAAGAAAGAAAGAAAGAAAGAAAGAAAGAAAGAAAGAAAGAAAGAAAAAAAGAAAGAAAGAAAAAAGAAAGCAATTAGAGACTTCCTAAAATTCAATGAAAATGAAGGCACAACTTACCCAAATTTATGGGACACAATTAAAGCAGTGCTAAGGGGAAAGTCAATAGGACTAAGCACTTTCAGAAAGAAGTTTGAGACATCTCAAAGAAGCAACTGTGGCACACCTGAAAACCAAAAAAAAAACAAAAAAAAAACAAAAAAAAAAAACAAGAAGCAGGCATACCCAAGAGGAGTAGACATTGGGAAATCATCAAACTCAGGACTGAAGTCAATGAATCAGAAACAAATAAAACAATTCAAAGAAATCAATGAAACCAAGTGCTGGTTCTTTGAGAAAATCAACAAGATAGAAGAACTGTAACTAAAAGGGAGAGATAAACAATCTAAATTAGCAAATCAGAAACAAAAAGGGAGACATAACAGACACAGAAGAAATCTAAACATTCATTAGGTTGTACTTCAAAAGCCTATATGCAACAAAATTTGAAATTCTAAATTAAATGGACATTTTTCTTGATAGATTCCATTTTTCAAAGCTAAACAAAGACCGGGTAAATAAATTAAACAGTCCTATGTATCCAAGAAAATAGAAGAAGATATCAAAAGACTCCCTGCCAAAAAAAAAAGCTCAGGGCCTGATGGTTTCAACACAGAATTCTACCAGACCATCAAAGAAGAGCTGATGCTAATACTCTTCATAATATTCCACAAAAGAAAAACAGAAGGAACATTACCAACCTCATTCAGTGAGGTCACAGTAACCTTGATAATTAACCTCACAATAATCCAACACTAAAGGAGAATTTCAGACCTATTACTCTTATGAACATTGACACAAAAATACTCAATAAAATACACACAAAACAAATTCAAGTACACATCAAAGATATCATCCACGATGACCAAGTAGGCTTCATCCCAGGCATGCAGGGGGCTGTTTAATATATGAAAATCCATCAATGTAATAGGCCACATAAACAAACAAAAGGGAAAAAAAACCATGATCATTTCCTTAGATCCTGAAAAAGCATTTGACAAATACCAACACCTATTCATGTTTAAAGTTTTAGAGAGATCAGGGATATAGGGCACATAACTAAACATAGTAAAGGCAATAAACAGCAAGACAATAGCCAACATCAAACTAAATGGAGAGAACTTAAATCAGTCCCACAGAAATCAGGGACAAGACAAGGATGTGCACTCTAACCCTATCTCTAAAACATAGTACTTGAAGTCCTAGATAGAGCAATAAGATAACTAAAGGAGATCAAGGGACTAAACAGTGGATAGGAATAAGTCAAAGTATTACTGTTTGCAGATGATATGAAAGTATATTGAGTGACCCTTAATTCTACCAGAGAATTCATTCAGCTGATACACACCTCCAACAAAGTGGTTGGATACAAAATTAACTCAAAAAATCACTAGCCATCCTGCATACAAAAGACATAAACATTGAGAAAGAAATGAGGGAAACAATGCCCTATACAATAGCCACAAATAATATAAAGTACAGTGGTGTAACTCTAACTAAGGGGGTGAAAGACTTCTATGAAAAAAGTTCAAGTCTGTGATGAAAGAAATTGAAGAAAACATCAGAAGATGGAAAGATCTCCCATGTTCATGCATCAGTAGGATTAACAGTGAATATGGCCATACTGTCAAAAGCAATCTACAGATTCAATGCAATCCCCATCAAAAAACCAACACAATTCTTTATGGAACTTGAAAGAAAAATTCTCAATTTCATATGGAAAAACAAATAAGCCACAATAGCTAAAACAAACCTGTACAAGAAAAAATATTCTGGAAGTATCTCCATCTCAGATCTCAAGCTGTACTACAGAACAATGGTAATAAAAACTGCATTGTACTGGCATAGAAACAGACTGGTGCATTAACTGAATCAAATAGAAGAACCAGAAATAAACCCACACAGCTATGGATACTTGTTTTTTTAACAAGAAGCCAAAAAAATACAGTGCAAAAACGATAGCATATTCAACAAATGGTGCTGGTCTAATTGGATGGCTACATGTAGAAATATGCAAATAGATCCATATCTGCCTGCACAAAACTAAAGTCTAAGTGGCTCAAAGACCTCAACATAAAACCATATACTAAACCTGTTAAAAGAAAAGGAGAGGAAGATCCTTGAACTCATTGGCACAGCAGACAACTTCCTGAACAAAATACCAACAGCACAGGCTTTAAGATCAACAATTAATGGGACCTAATGAAACTGAAAAGCTCTGTAAAGCAAAGGACACAGTCATCAAAACAATGCATGAGCCTACAAAGTGGAAAAATATCTTCATCAACCCTATATCTGATAGAGGGATAATATACAGAATATATAAAGCACTTAAATTAAATACTAACAAACAAAATAATCCAGTTAAAAATAGGATACAGAGCTATACAGAGAATTCCCAATAGAGGGAAATCAAATGGCAGAGAAACACTTGAAGAATTGTTAAATGTTGTTAGTCATCAGGGAAATGAAGATCAAAACAAGCTGAGATTTCACCTTTCAGCCATCTGAATGGCTAAGATCAAAAACTCAAGTGACAAAACATGCTGGGGAGGATTTGAAGAAAGGAAAACCCTCATCCATTGCTGTTAGGAATGTAAATTTCTAAACCACTTTGGATATAAATTTGGTGCTTTCTTAGATATTTAGCAACAGTGCTATCTCAAGATCCAGCTATAACACTCTTACGCATATATCCAAAATATGTTCAACTATACTACAAAGACGTTTGTATATCCATGTTCACAGGAGCTTTATTCATAATGAAATAACCCCTCAGTTGAGATGCCCCTCAACTGAGGAATGTGTATAGAAATTGTAGTACATTTACACAATGAAATACAACTCAGCAATTAAAAACAAGGAAACCATGAAATTTTCTGACAACTGGTGGGAGCTAGTAAAGATCATCTTGAGTGAGCTAGCCCAGAAGCAGAAAGACACAAATGGTATATATTCACTCATAAGTGGATATTAGCCATATATTTTAGGATAAACTTACTGAAATCTCTACTCCTAAAGAAGGTAAACAACCAGGAAGATCCTAGGGAAAATGCTGAATCCTCAATCAGAAGGATTGACATTGGAAGAAAGAGAAGAGAGTGAACAGGACAGGAGCCTTCCACTCAGGGCCTTTGAAAGACTGTACGAATACAGGTATTGAAGCAGAGGCTGAGAATCATAATCAAACTTTGGGCAGAGTGGACGTAATCTTATGAAAGGAGGGGGAGATAGAAAGCCCTGATGGAGACAGGAGACCCAGAGAGCCAAACAAACAAACAAAAACAACAACAAAAAAACAGCTGAGCTCTAGGGACCCTGAAGAGACTGAGACTGATACCCCATCGAAGGACCGTGCATGGAGAGGATCTAAAACCCCTGCTCAGATGTAACCCTTAAATTCAGTCTCCAAGTGTGGTCTCTAATAAGGGGAGCAGGGGCTTTCTCTGGCATGGACTTAGTGATAGGCTTCCTTCCTTTTCCCCTGGTGGGTGCACCCTTCCTAGGCTACAGAAGAAGACAATCCATCCCATCCTGATGAGACCTGATAGGCTAGGGTCAAATAGAAGGGGAGGAAGTTCTCACCTTTCACTGGAGTAAAGGAGGGGGTATAGGTGGTGAAGAGGGAGGGATGGTGGTATTGGGAGGAGATGAGAGATGGAACACAGCTGGGAAACAAATTGAATAAACTGTAATAAATTATAATAATAAAAAACTTTAAAAAGATAAAAATGAAGAAAACTACCCATATGTCTCTTGTATGAAAGATTTATATATGTATGTATGAATATATGTATGCATGAGTGTGTGTATATGTATGCAAGCAGGTTTAATATGATCCTGTATATTCATAGCTACAACTATATGGTTGTGAAATACTGATTACTAAAATTCCATCACTATAATTTGTACTCTGCAGGGAATAAAACAATGTTTCTTGATTTTTTTTGTCCTTTTCTAATTTTTTCTAATGATTTTGTGAAAACAAATGTTAGTTTTAATTCCAACAAAGATATACAATAATTGCTATGAAAGAACACATGTTTTGCTTTTGAAACTAGGTTCATAATATAATATTCTATTCCCATTTAACAACAAAGCATGAGTAACTGCCCAGACCAGCAGAGTTAGTCCATCTAAATACCTTAACAGTAGATTAGATTAGCCCACTGAATATCTGCATCATTCCCCTATTAAATGATGTTTTATTTTCTCAAGAGTTCCTCTGTTTAATTTTTTATAGATAATATGCTGACATATATTCATGTATATAAATATTTTATCTGTTTTAACTTTGCTTTGTCTAAGAATATGCCCTTGATTGGTGAAACCACTAGGTCATTGCAGAGTAAATGTTTATAATGCCTTCCAACTGACTTCTAAAGTATTCATAGCAAAATACACTTCCTTCTTACCAATAGTATATAAAAGTACTCTGGTATTTGTGTATTGCTGGATTAAATAGCATTCAATTTTTAAATCTCAGATATTGTATCAATAAAATGTTAATTTTGTATACCAAACAATTACAATCACTGTATTTTTGTTTGTGCATGCAGGTTCACATGTGTATGCACATATTTATATATCCTATTGCATCTGCATAGTTCACAATTCTCAGATTTGATCATATCTTCAAGATGTTGATAATAGACTCTAAGTCTAACATAAATTATATAAACTCCATGGTGACAAGCATTCTGTACTGAATGCATTCTCTAGACAACTCAGCAACTGTTTGCCTTGTTGTTTAAAACAGTGTTCTTCCAGAGTCTGCACTGATCAGCAATATTCATCCATTCTGTACAACAGTGCTGAACTTTTTGTTGAAAAAGGCTATTAGGAGCAATAACACAATATGGGATTAAAATATTGTTCTGGGCTTTGCTAATGTTAAACAAACATGGACCTTATCAAGGCAGCCAATAAGCAGCATGAAACTTGCTGCTGACTTGTGTTTATGGGTAGCAGATAGCAAAGTCAATTAGCTTTTCCTACTCATGACAATTTTGTAATATTGACTCACTTTATAAACTACATGATATTACATTGGCCTTTTAGAAGGCATCTTTCATTTGGTTTTGTCCATAAAAAATTCTTGCAACAAACTCAAATCTTAAAATCCTAGTGTGATAAAGGTATTCTTTTTCATTCATTAATTAATTTATGCACTTTACATCCCAATTGTAGTCCCCATATTCCTCTTCATATCCTTCTTTCCCCCTACCCCTCCCGTATTCTTTGGCTAAGAGGATCCCCCTCATATCCATCCATGCTATACAGCTTACTTTTCATATAAGTGCCCAGACCAAAGACCTGTCAAACAATTCATTGTGTCACAATGTCAGTAGGCCACACAAAAATAATTTGATGATCTTGGAGATTGGACAAAAATAATCAGATATTATAATCCTCTTTACCCAAGACATGATTGCATCCCTTTGTGTAATTTTTCAGTTTTTGTTTTGTTTTGTTTGTTTGTTTAGATTTTAAAATTGCCTTATTTACCTTGGTCTGGGTAGATATTTCTACCTATGCTGTCTCAATAACCTCACCATTTATCTCCCAGCCTTCATCCAGTGATATCTGACTTAACCATTCCTCTTTGGGCTACATTCTAGCCATAATCTTGTAAATACTTGCTTTTATTTATTTTATTTATTTTTGTTGTTTTCTCCATGCACTCCATTCTCAGAATCCTTCTTCCTGGCCCACATGGTTCCTTCTCCAAGCACCATGGATTCCTCTTTCCTCTTCTTTTCTTGTCTCTCTGTTTCCAGTGATTCTCCTTTTCCAATGCATGGGAATCCTAGTCATGCCTACCCCATCATACCCTGCCCAAGTTTCGGGCATTTTAATTAACCAATCAGAAAAAAAAAAATCTCTTAGGCAGGATTTCACAACAATGGTACCACAATAACCAATATGGAGGGTCAGTAATTAAAATCAAAATACAAACATCAGTCCAGCCACAAACAACAGGGAAAATTAAATTCTTCCCAGATGTCCTTTCTTCAGTGGCAGGCCCTTTTCATTTGCAGAGATGCATTTATTTCCGTTTGAGAGACTTTCTACAAGGACTCTGCAGAAACATTATGGGAAAGAACTTGTGCATAAGCAAACTCACCAGTCAAAATAGTAAACAACCCAAATAACATTTCTAGAAATCAAATTCAATTTTCTCTTGGACTCCATAAAAGGATCCACAGACAATAATCAAGATCTCTTTGGGTCCTCACCCTTGTAGCTCACTGTAAGTCTTGGCAATTTCTCCTTTTTTATTTAAATATTCTTATTGTTTTGTTTTGAATAAAGCTTCCTTGTTATTTTGCAAGCATGTGTGAGACTTTATTTCAAACCCCAGAGTAAAAGACCAAGAACCTGGAAACTTCAAGCCACATTTGTAGAGGTCAAGGAAGCCAGCTTCTTCTTGTTTCCATTTGACATCATTCAATTTAATATAAGTCTCTTTCAAGAGAAACATTGGTGAGTTTTAGTTCTTAACCTACTACTAACCCCTGTCCATTGATTATTCTGGCTAAGGAATTTTTTTTGAGGTTGATAATCTATAATAAACTCGGATTACATGTAAGAAGGCAAGAAAAAAACTAACAGAGGAATAAGAAATCTAAAAAACAGAGCAAATGTATGCAAAGCAAGTCATAAAATGTTAAGGTTAAACATCACTGTGGGTGGCACTGGGAGGAGACACTGGAGGTAGCTACAGCAGGGATACAAAGTGAATAAAGTGTAAGAAAGAGAGAAAGAAAGAAAGAAAGAAAGAAAGAAAGAAAGAAAGAAAGAAAGAAAGAAAGAAAGAAGGAACGAAAGGGAAACAAAGAAAAAGAAAATGTAAAAATCAATAAAAAGAGATCTTGGTCGGCATTTTTTTTTTTAATTCCAAAATTCAGTTACAGCTGAAATGCTCAATAATGGTTGAATATTTTATGACATAATCTTGGGATGGAATACTTAACATTTGTAATAAAAAGTGATAGTTTAGGATATGAGGGAGGGGGCTACAGCCAGGATACAAAAAGAATTTATTCATATAAAACATGTGAGAGTTCAAGATAGCATCCAGCAGCAAACACTATATCTGAGGGGCACAGGATCTGAAACTGAAATTGGTGAGTGGAAAGGAAGCTGAAACCAGAACATTGACATTGAGGCTTCATGGGCAAGAGGAGACAAACCATGAGCTGGGACAGTTTGGATCCAGGTCACCTGTGGCCATCTCTGAGAACTGAAAGTGGTGAATATTAAACAACCCTGCACTTTCCCTTTCCCCAAACACTGGCTTTCGTGGTCAGCTGAGGTGGCACTGGTTGCCCCAAGCAGGAGAATCCCTGCTTGGTGACTGAGACAGCAGAAACTGCAATAATAAGGGCTTCCCAGATCAGCAGCTGCTGCAAGTGGCTGCATGGGATTCCCAGGTCAGCAGCTGCAGCAGGTAGCAGTACATGTTTTCCAGGTATGCAGCTGTGGCTAGACCAATCAGGGGCCTCTGTGCTCATTGACTGAGAGAGCAGAGGTGGCAATCCCAAGTTGTGTCTCTCTGCCAGGCAGGCAAACAGTGGACACTACTGAACTGACAGATCTCCTATATTCTCATGTGCCCATGGAGGCCCAACTCTGGGAACAGAGAATAGGGGAAATCTTGTGCTTTCTAATAAGACCTGTGAGCTAGTCAGGGTGACTTCAAATGAGTGCATGCAGAGCCCCAGATCCAGGGTCCCTCTACACTAGCAGTCAGACATTGGATCGCTCCCACCTACAATCCCAGTGTGGGCAACACAAGGATGCTTGGGAGAGTGATCTCAACATTGAAGGCCCTGTTCTGAAGGTCTACCAGTATAGTACAGGCAAACAATTTCTAGAGTCCAGAGAGGATCTGAAGACCAGGGAGACAGTATGACAGGCATGTATGCCACTGAGGTATTTAGGGCACTGGAGCATGAGCATGGCAACCAGGAACAGCATCAGCAACCTCTCCTGTACATAAGCTCCACCCTTTCAGGCATCTGCACACTCTACTACAATGTCCCTCAAGACACATTTCCATGCACACACCTGGGCTTGCAAACACACATGCTCCTGTGACCTTCCTCCCTTAACTACAGCTGAAATACCAACATCCACTCTCAAACAGGTGGAACTCTTTCATCTTCTGGAAGAATACTCCAGACAGCAGAGACAGACAGAAACAGAGTCAGATGAAAGGGAGGAGGTCTTCCCCTATCAGTGAACTTGGAAAGGGGCAAGAAGGAGATAAGGGAGGGAGGGTGGGATTGGTAGGGAAGGAGGGAGGGGGATACAGTTGGGATACAAATTTAATAAACAGTAATTAATATTAAAAAATACACATCCAAAAAAAATGAGGACATCATGGCTTCACCAGCAACCTCAGAAACCAATGTACATTTTAATTCATTGGGAAAAAGGAAAATTATTTTAAAAATATGCTTATCGAGTTATTAGAATCATATAAAGAGGAAAATAGTAGAATCCCTAGTAAGGGGAACAGGGACTATCTATGAACATGAACTCAGTGGCTGGCTCTTTGACCCCACCCCCAACCCCTGAGAGAGAAGTAGCCTTGGTAGGCTACAGAGAAAGACATTTCAGCCAGTTCTTATGAGACCTGATAAGCTAGGGTCAGATGGAAGGGTAGAAGGACTGCCCCAATCAGTGGACTTAGAGAGAGGCATTGAGAATATGAGGGAGGGAGGGTGGTATTGGGAGGGAATGAGGAAGGGAACTACAGTTGGGATACAAGGTAAAGAATCAGTGATTAATATAAAAAATAAACATTAAAAAAATCTCTCAAAGAAATAGTCAAACAAATGGAGGCAAATAAAGAGGAAATGAGCAAAGCTCTCAAAGAAATACAGACAAATATAGCCACACAAATAGAGGCACATAAAGAAGAAACAAATGAAAAATAGAGGATCATGGAGAGACAGGAATACACATTCAAACAGATGAAGGAAATGGTGCAAGACATAAAAAAGAGAATAAGAATCAATGAAGAAAACACAGGCAGAAAAAAAGCTGGAGCTGGAGGACTTACAAAAAAGATCACGAACCACAAAGGTAAGCATCACCAAGAGACTACAAGAGATAGAAGAGAGAATCTCAGTCACTGAAGATATAGTTTCAGAAATTGATACCTCTCTCCAAGAAGAAGTGAAATAAAAAAGTTCCAAAAAGAGAACATCCAACCAATCAAGGAGGCCATGAAAAGACAAAATCTAAGAATAATAGGAATTGATGAAAAAGAAGATTCCAGTTTCCAAGGTCCAGAAAATATTTTAAAGAAAATCATAGAAAATTACCCAACTTAAAGAAAGAGATGTCTATTACCATACAAGAGGCCGACAGACTATCTAAAAGACTACACCAGAAAAGAAACTCCTCATATCATATAATGATCAAAACACTAAATGTACAGAACAAAGAAAAATAATTGCAAGCAGCAAGGGAAACAAGCCAAGTAATATAAAAAGGTAGACAATTGTAGGAGATTATTGATATTTACTTTTGGTTTATCTTCTCATAATGCTGCTATTAATCCTCAACAGCTGTATATAGAAATCACCTCACAGAGACTGGGTTTTTAGTTAACCTAGAACACAATGCTGGGCAATATTTATTCCCTTCTAAACTTTCAAGCCCTCAGTTTCCTAACATTTAGATTTTCCACATTATACTTGCTTTTTGTGAAATCTTAGTTCTGGTTCATGCTCCATGTCCTCCAAGCACTCTCCTCCAGCTCTGCTGTAGCTCTCCTCTCGCCCCTTCTCCTCCCACTCATCTCCTGCCTTCTGGCTCCTCTCCTCTTTTCTGTCCTCTGGCTCCTCCCATTGCACAACATTGTATCTAGTTGCTTTATTTTGTCCTGTTTACACAAGAGTTGAGACAGGATGCTTATAATGAGTATCACAATGCAATATCCGGATTGAAACCAGAGAGTTGGGGGTGGGGAAATCATCATTTGAATTAACAAGGGTAAGGCATATACATTTTAAAAGAACATTATACCAACAGTAGACCTATCAGAATCAAACCAAATTTCTCCACAGAAACAATAAAAGAGAGAAGGGCCTGGTCAAATGACATGAAGACTCTAAGAGAACAAAGATATCAAACCAGATTACTGTACCCAGCAACATTTGCAATCACCATAGATGGAGGGAACAAAAATATTCCAAGAAAAATGTAAACATAAACAATATCTACTAATCAACCCTGTGGTACTGAGGTTAACAGAAGGAAAATTCCAATCCAATGAAATCAAGTACTCCAAAGAAAGTACATGATATAGAAAACTTAAAAAAATAAATAAGGAGGGACCAAGATGGCAGCACCGGGAGAACACCGTGTCTGAGAAGCAGGAAAACACACTCTGTGCAGCGACCAGGAGACTGAACTCTGGGCCCTAAAACAACAGCTATCCTATTTCCCAGGTGAGGGGAGGCTCTCAAGGCGTGGGAATCGGTCAGATGCACTCTCGGCTGCCCAGCCAGAACCCGGAAGAGAACCCTGGTAAGGCAGGCTTTGGGCCTCCTGGCTGGTGCCGCAAGCCTGCTTGTCCTGATCATTTCCCCAGGCTGATTGGTGGGCACAAGGGTGCCTGAGGCTGCTAGTCCCAGTTGCAAAAAAAAAAAAAAAAAAAACCCACGGGGAAGGAAAGTTGCCAGACTGGTCATGGGTCACACAGTCTTTCCCTGGAAGGTCTCTCCGACCACGGGTACCTGCCGCCATCACAATTGAGCTCCCGCCTCACACGGATCTCAGCTGGATCGGGGCTAAGAAAACCCAATCCTTTCGGGCACTCCCCCAAATGCCACCATAACCCTGCCACAGTAGAGCAGAAGGATAAAGAGGCGCACAACTGCTTCACAGTGCTGGAACTCCAGTGTTGCTGGCTGCTCCTAGCAAACAAACTACAGCTCGGGATCTGGGACTGTGGTCATTCTACAAGTCCTGAGATTATCCTGGGTCCAGCGCAATAAGGTCTAGCAGCAAGTTCTATCACCGGCGCCCCCCTGCCCGGACCCTGGCAGAGAAACACCAACTCAGGGATCAGGAACCCGACTGAGAAGCCCCAACCCCTGCTGGCACTCCCCTGAGAGCACCACCATAAGCTTGCCCTAGCAGAGGGGAAGGTCAGAAGGGAAGGACAGAGAGGCAGCCTGCCAAGGACACAGCACCCTCTCTCCAGCTCACCCAGCGGCCCCTAGCAGAGAAACCCAACCTCTGGATCTGAGGACACTCAACCCTACCCGGTACTCTCTTGGGATCAGCAAACATAGATTCTACTGCTAGGCTGCTTCTGGCAGACTGATCTGGGCCAGGGATCTGGGATTGAGTACACTCATCCTAACTCTTTCCCACGCCACCCAAGGACCAGTCAACATAACCCCTCCGGGCAGAGGGAAAGTACAAAGAGGCAGCACACAGGAAAGGTGGACACAGAGTCCTGAGGCCACAGTGTCACAGAGCTGACTGTTAGCCTACCCGTGCACTTCCGCAGCAGGACCAAAACAGAGAGTAGTGAGCAAGGGAACCCCTGTGCATTCCAACTGGTCCTGCAAGAGAGTGAGTGAGCCTTCTAGGGAGAGATTGCCCCAGACCCAGGGCCTCTCCACAGAAGCAACCAGACGAGATCCCTGCCACCCACACCCCTAGTGTGGCCATCATAGGGATTCTTGGAATAGCGACCTCAACATTGAAGCTTCTGCCTTGCGGGTCCACCAGGGTAATCCAGGAAAACAATCCCTGGATCTCAGTCAGAACTGCGTAATAGTGGCTTGCAGGCCACTGCAATAGTCAGACAATCCGCGCATGCACACTGTGCCCGCTAAAAGAGCACGTAAATAACGCCAGCGTCACATTCTTTACTTAGGGAAAACTGAAAACACAGTGCACACTCCCAAAGCAGTGAACCTCTCTCATCTTCCTGAAAAAACAGTCCAGAAAACAGAAAGAGAGGATCATAGCCCAAACTACAATCTCGAGGAACAACCAGTGAGGATTGTAAATAACCAGATGGCTAGAGGCAGACGTAAAAACACTCCCAACAAAAATCAGGACATAATGACCTCACCAGCAACCCCACAAAACAATGGACACTTCAATTCACTAGATATATAAGAAAACGACCTCAAAACTATGTTTCTCCAGCTATTAGAGGCCCATAAAGAGGAAATGAACAAAGCCCTCAGAGAAATAACCAAAGAAATCGAGACTAACCAAGAGGAAACAAATCGTGCTCTCAGAGAAATGACCACGAAAATTGAGGAAAACAGAGAAGAAATGCAAAAAGCTCTCAAAGAAATGTCCACACAAATGAAGGCAAATAAAGAAGAAATAAACAAAGCTCTCATAGAAATACAGGCAATTATACCCAAAGAAGAAGAGGCACAATTAGCGATAAATAGAGAGGAAACGGACAAAAAAATAGAAGCTATCATTGAAAAGCAGGAGTCCACATTCAAACAGATGAAGGAAATGGTGTAAGACATGAAAACAAAATTAGAATCAATAAAGAAAACATAAATAGAGAAAAACCAGGAGTTGGAGAACATAGAGAAAAGATCAGGAACTACAAAGGTAAGCATCACCAACAGAATACAAGAGATGGAAGAAAGAATCTCAGGAGCCGAAGATACACTTGTGGAAATTGACACGGCTCTCAAAGAAAAAATAAAATCAGAAAAGTTCCAAACACAAAACATCCAAGAAATCAAGGACACCATGAAAAGACAAAACCTAAGAATAATAGGAGTAGAAGAAAAAGTAGACATCAGGCTCAAAGGTCCGGAAAATATTTTTAAGGAAATTATAGAAGAAAACTTTTCCAACTTAAAGAAGGAGATGGCCATAAACATACAAGAGGCCTACAGAACACCAAGTAGACTGGACCAGAAAAGAAATTCTTCATGTCACATCATAGTCAAAACACTGAACCTACAAAACAAAGAAAAAATTCTAAAAGCAGCAAGGGAAAAAGCCAAATAACATATGAAGGTAGACCTATCAGAATCACATCAGATTTCTCAACAGAAACTATGAAAGCCAGAAGGGCCTGGACAGAAATCATACAGTCCTTAAGGGACCACAGATTCCAAACCAGACTACTATGCCCAGCAAAACTTTCAATCAACATAGACGGAGAATATAAGACATTCCAAGACAAACAAAATTTAAACAATATCTACATAGTAACATAGCTCTACAGAAGTTACTAGAAGGGAAACTCCAAAACAAAGAAAACAACTACATGGAAGGAAACAGAGGAAATAGATAAGTACACAACAACAAAAAAAAAAAAAAAAAAAAGAAGACAAGCAATGAAACTCAGTGACACCACCAACACCACATCTAAAGTAAGTAACAATTTTTGGTCACTAGTTTCTATCAACATCAACAGACTCAACTCCCCAATTAAAAGACACAGACTAACAGAATGGTTGTGGAAACAGGATCCATCATTCTGTTGCATCCAAGAAACACACCTATGCAACAAAGTTAAACACTACCTCAGAGTAAAGGGCTGGAAAAAATGTCTTTCAAGCAAATGGTCCCAGAAAACAAGTGGAGTAGCCATCCTAATATCTAATAAAAATAGAATTTCAACCCAAGTTAATCAAAAAAGATAAGGAGGGCCACTATATTCTCATCAAAGGAAAAATCCACCAAGAGGACATCACAATTTTGAATATCTATGCCCCAAATACAAGAGCACTTACATTTGTAAATGAAAAAATATTAAAGCTTAAATCACACATTGATCCTAAAACCCTAATAGTGGGAGACTTCAACACTCCACTCTCACCAAGGGACAGATCAACTAGACAGAAAACAAATAGGGAAATAAAAACACTTACAGAGACCCTAAATCAGATGGACCTAATAGACGTCTACAGATCTTTTCATCCAAACTCAAAAGAGTATACCTTCTTTTCAGCACAGCATGGAACCTTCTCCAAAATAGACCATATAGTTGGTCATAAATCAGGTCTCAAGAGATACAAAAAGATTGAAATAATCCCTTTGTATTCTATCTGACCACCATGGACTTAAGCTGGACCTAAACAACAACAGAAATAACAAACAGCCTACACGCACATGGAAACTGAAAAACTTGTTACTCAACGACAGCTGGGTTAAGGAAGAAATAAAGAAAGAAATTAAAGACTTCCTAGAATTCAATGAAAATGAAGGCACAACATACCCAAATTTATGGGACACATTGAAAGCAGTGCTCAGGGGAAAATTTATAGCACTAAGTGCCTGCAAGAAGAAATTCGTAACATCACATACAAACAACTTATTGGCCCAACTGAAAACCCTACAAAAAAAGAAGCAGATACACCCAAGAGGAGCAGAAGGCAGGAAATAATCAAACTCAGGGCTGAAATCAATCAATTAGAAACAAATAAAACTATTCAAAGAATCAATGAAACAAAAAGCTGGTTCTTTGAGAAAATCAACAACATAGACAAACCCTTAACCAAACTAACTAAAAAGCAGAGAGAATCTATCCAAATCAACAAAATCAGAGATGAAAAGGGTGACATAACTACAGACACAGAGGAAATTCAAACAATCATTAGGTCATACTACAAAAGCCTATATGCCACAAAATTTGAAAACCTAAATGAAATGGACAATTTTCTTGATAGATTCCATCTTCCAACATTAAGTCAGGATCAGGTAAAAAGACTGAACAGCCCTATATCCCCCAAGGAAATTGAAGCAGTCATTCACAGTCTCCCCTCCAAAAAAAGCCCTGGGCCAGATGTTTTCAGCGCGGAATTCTATCAGAACTTCAAAGAAGTGTTCACACCAATTCTCCTCAAATTATTCCACAAAATAGAAACAGAAGGTACATTACCAAACTCATTCTATGAAGCAACAGTCACCCTGATACCTAAAACACACAAAGACCCAACAAAAAAAGGAACTTCAGACCTATCTCTCTTATGAACATTGACGCAAAAATACTAAATAAAATACTTGCAAACCGAATCCAAGAACACATCAAAGATATCATCCACCACGACCAAGTAGGCTTCATCCCAGGCATGGAAGGGTGGTTCAACATACGGAAATCCATCAATGTAATCCACGACATAAAGAAACTGAAGGAGAAAAACCACCTGATGATTTCCTTAGACATTGAAAAAGCATTTGACAATGTCCAACACCCATTCAGGTTTAAAGACTTGGAGAGATCAGGAATACAAGGCACATATCTAAACATAGTAAAGGCAATATACAGCAAGCCTATAGCCAACATCAAACTCAATGGAGAGAAACTTAAATCAATCCCACTGAAATCAGGGACAAGACAAGGCTGTCACCTCTCTACATACCTCTTCAACTTAGTACTTGAAGTCCTAGCCAGAGCAATAAAAACAACTAAAGGAGAGCAAGGGGATATGAATCGGAAAGGAAGAGGTCAAAGTGTCACTATTTGCAGATGATATGATAGTATACACGAGCGACCCCAAAAATTCAACCAGAGATATCCATCAGCTGATAAACACCTTCAGCAAAGTGGCTGGATACAAAATCAACTCAAAAAAATCAGAAGCCCTCCTGTATACCAAAGACAAAAGGGCTGAGAAAGAAATTAGGGAAACAACACCCTTCACAATAGCCACTAACCACATAAAGTACCTTGGGTGACACTAATGAAGCAAGTGAAAGACTTGTTTGAGAAAAACTTCAAGTCTCTGAAGAAAGAAATTGAAGAAGATCTCAGAAGATGGAAAGATCTCCCGTGCTCATGGATTTGTAGGATTAACATTGTGAAAATGGCTATCCTGCAAAAAGCAATCTACAGATTCAATGCAATTCCCATCAAATTATCAACTCAATTCTTTACAGAAATTGAAAAAAAAGATTCTCAGCTTCATATGGAGAAACAAAAAACCCAGAATCTCCAAAACAATCCTGTACAACAATAGATCATCTGGAGGTATCTCTATCCCCGATCTCAAGTTGTACTACAGAGCAATAGTAATAAAAACTACATGGTATTATCATTAAAACAGAAAGGAGGATCAATGGAACCACATAGAAGACCCAGAAATAAACCCACACACCTATGAATACTCGATTTTTGACAAAGAAGCCAAAACCATTCAATGGAAAAAAGCATCTTCAACAAATGGTGCTGGTCTAACTGGATGTCCACGTGCAGAAAAATGAAAATAGATCTATATTTATCACCCTGCACAAAACTAAAGTCCAAGTGGATCAAAGACCTCAACATAAAACCAGATACTCTAAATCTGTTAGAAGAAAAAGTGGGGAACAGCCTAGAACTCATTGGCACAGGAGAAAACTTCCTGAACAGAACACCAGCAGCACAGGCTCTAAGAGCAACAATCAATAAATGGGACCTCATGAAACTGAAAAGCTTCTGTAAAGCAAAGGACATGGTCATCAAAAAAAAGGCCTGCCTACAGATTGGGAAAGAATCTTCAATAACCCTTTATCTGACAAAGGACTAATATTGAGTATACACAAAGAACTAAAGAAGCTGAAAAGCTGCAAACCAAGTAATCCAATTAAAAAACGGGGAACAGAGCTAAACAGAGAATTCTCGACAGAGGAGTATCGGGTGGCAGAGCAACACTTAAAGAAATGCTCATCCTCATTAGCAATCAGGGAAATGCAAATCAAAACGACCCTGAGATATCACCTTACACATATCAGAATGGCAAAGATGAAAATCTCAAGGGACAACACATGATGGAGAGGTTGTGGAGAAAGGGGAACCCTCCTCCACTGCTGGTGGGAATGTAAACTGATACAAACACTCTGGAAATCTATCTGGCACTTTCTAAGACAATTAGGAATAGTGCTTCCTCAAGACCCAGCTATACCACTGCTAGGTATATACCCAAAGTTTGCTCAAGTATACAAATGGGATATTTGCTCAACCATGTTTATAGCAGCTTTATTTGTAATAGCCAGAACCTGGAAACAACCCAGATGTTCATCAATGGAGGAATGGGTACAGAAATTGTGGTATTTTTACACCATGGAATACTACTCAGCAATCAAAAAGGAAAAATCATGAAATTTGCAGGCAAATGGTGGGATTTAGAAAAGATCATCCTGAGTGAAATATCCCAGAAGGAGAAAGACAAACACGGTATATACTCACTTATATAGACCTATAAGATATGATAAACATAATGAAATCTATACACCTAAAAAAGATAATCAAGAGAGCAGACATGTGTAAGATTATCAATCCTCGTTTAGAAAGACAGATGGGATGTGCATTGAATATATGACAGGAGTCTATTGAGCCCATTTGAAAGACTCTAACTAGCAGTGTTTTCAAAGCAAAGACTCATGACCAAACCTTTGGCAGAGTACAGGGAATCATAAGAAAGAAGGGAAGTTAGTCTGATGAGGAAAGGATAGGAGCTCCACAAGGACCAAATATATCTGGGCACAGGGTCTTTTCTGAGACTGACATGCAACCAAGGACCATGTATGAATATAACTTAGAACCTCTGCTCAGATGTAGCCTGTGGTAGCTCACTAACCAATTGGTTTCCCATAGTGAGGGGAACAAGGACTATTTCTAACAGAAACTCAATGACTGGCTCTTTGGCCTCCCCACCCCCCAGGGAGGAGCAGTCCTGTTAGGCCACAGAGGAGAGCATTGCAGCCAGTCCTGAACATACCTGATAAAACAGGATCAGATGAATGGGGAGGAGCCTCCTCCCATCAGTGGACTTGGCAAGGGGCATGGTGGAGATGAGGGAGGGAGGGAGGGACTGGGAGGGATTGAGGGAGTGGGACACGGCAGGGATACAGAGTTAATAAAATGTAACTGATAAGAAAAAAATAAAATTCAAAAAAAATTATAAAACAAGAAGCTAAACAGCACTCACTGAAAACAATATACATCAGAGATTGTTTAATAAATATGATTCGTGTATATGATGGAAGAATTTTAGGCCATTGAAGTGATAAGTGTAATATAGTAAAATACAACAATGTACTTTAAAATTTATTAACATGAAATTAAATCCTACATTAAACATTAAATTAAATAGAAAGCCAAAAATAAATAAATAAATAAATAAATAAATAAATAAATAAATAAATAAATAAAAGAAAACAATTAAATCAATCTATTAGAAACAAATAAAACAATTCAAATAATCAATGAAACCAAGAGCTGGTTCTTTGAAAAAATCAACAAGATCGACAAACCTTTAGCCAAGCTAACTAAAAGGCAGAGACACCACTTAAATCAACAAAATCAGAAAAGAAAAGGGGGGCATAACTCCAAACACTGAGGAAATCCAAACAATCACTAGAACTTACTTCAAAAGACTATATGCCACAAAATTTGAAAATCTAAATGAAATGAACAACTTTCTTGATCAATTTGACTTACCAAAGCTGAATCAAGACCAGGAAAATCAATTAAATAGTTGTATATCCCCCAAGGAAATAGAAGCTGTCGTCAAAAGTCTCTTATCCAAAAAAAGCCCAGGACCAGATGGTTTCAGCTCAGAATTCTACCAGCCCTTCAAAGAAGAGATAAGTACAATTCTCTTCAAACTATTCCACAAAATAGAAACAGAAGGAACATTACCATACTCATTCTATGAAGCCACAGTTACCTTGGTACCTAAAACTCACAAAGACTCAACAAAGAAAGGGAATTTCAGGCCAATCTGCCTTATGAACATTGATACAAAAATACTCAACAAAATACTTGCAAACCAAATAGAAGAACACATCAAAGATATTATCCACTATGACCAAGTAGGCTTCATCCCAGGTATGCAGGGGTGGTTCAATATACGGAAATCCATCAATGTGATCTACCATATAAACAAACTAAAAGAAAAAAACCACATGATAATCTCCCTAGATACTGAAAGAGCATTTGACAAAATCCAAAATCCATTCATGTTTAAAGTATTGGAGAGATCAGCGATACAAGGTACATAACTAAATATAGTAAAGGCGATATGCAGCAAACTTATAGCCAACTTCAAACTGAACGGAGAAAAACTTAAAGCAATCCCACTGAAATCAGGGACAAGACAAGGCTGCCCACTCTCTCCATATCTCTTCAACATAGTGCTGGAAGTCCTTGCTAATGCAATAAGACTGTTGAAGGAGATCAAGGGGATACAGATTGGAAAGGAAGATTGGAAAGGAAGAAGTCAAATTATCACTATTTGCAGATGATATGATAGTATACTTGAGTGACCCCAAAAACTCTACCAGGGAACTCCTACAGCTGATAAATACTTTCTGCAAAGTGGTCAGATACAAAATTAACTCAAAAAAATCAGTAGCCCTCCTGTATACAAAAGACAAAAGGGCTGAGAAAGAAATTAGGGAAACAACACCCTTCACAATAGCCACAAATGACATAAAGTAACTTGGTGTAACCCTAACCATGCAAGTCAAAGACTAGTATGAAAAAAATTCAAGTGTCTGAAGAAAGAATTAGAGGAAGATATGAGAAGATGGAAAGATCTCCCATGCTCATGGCTTGGCAGGATTAACATAGTAAAAATGGCCATCTTACCAAAATCAATCTACAGATTTAATGCAAGTCCCATCAAATTGCCAACACAATTCTTTACAGACCTGGAAAGAAAAACTCTCAAGATCGTATGGAATAACAAGAATCCCAGAATTGCTAAAACAATTCTCTACAATAAAAGATCTTCTGGAGTTATCTCCATCCCTGATCTTAAGCTGTACTATAGAGCAACAGTTATAAAAACTGCATGGTACTGGCATAGAAACAGAATGGTGGATCAATGGAATCGAACAGAAGAACCAGAAATAAACCCACATACTTATGGACACCTGATTTTTGACAAAGATGCTGAAACCATACAGTGGAAAAAAGATAGCATCTTCAACAAATGGTGCTGGTCCAACTGGATGTCTACATGTAGAAAATGAAAATAGATCCATACTTATCACCCTGCACAAAACTGAAGTCCAAGTGGATCAAAGACCTCAACATAAAACCAGACACATTAATTCAGGTAGAAAAAAAAAGTGGGGAATACCCTATCTCAATGGCACAAGGGACAACTGCCTGAACAGAACACAAACAGCACAGGCTCTAAGAGCAACAATGAATAAATGGGACCTCATGAAACTGAAAACCTTCTGTAAAGCAAAGGACACTGTCATCTAAACAAAACCACTGCCTACAGATTGGGAAAGAATCTGCACTAACCCTTTATCTGACAGAGGCCTAATATCCAGCATATATAAAGAACTAAAGAAGCTGAAAAGCAGCAAACCAAGTAATCCAATTAAAAAATAGGGAACAGAGCTAAACAGAGAATTCTCTGTAGAGGAATATCGAATGGCAGAGAAACACTTAAAGAAATGCTCAACCTCATTAGCCATCAGGCAATGCAAAGCAAAACAACCCTGAGATTTCACCTTACGCCCATCACAATGGCCAAGATGAAAAACTCAAGTGACAATTCATGTTGGAGAGGTTGTGGAGAAAGAGGAACCCTCCTCCACTGCTGGTGAGTATGTAAACTTGTACGACCTTTCTGGAAATCATTTTGGCGTGTTCTCAGACAAATAGGCATAGCGCTTCCTCAAGATTCAGCCATACCACTCCTAGGCATATATCCAAAAGAGGCTCAAGTACACAATAAGGACATTTGCTCACACATGTTTGTAGCAGCCTTATTTGTAATAGCCAGAAGCTGTAAACAACCCAGCTGTCCTTCAACTGAAGAATGAATGTAGAACTTGTGGTTTACATCTACACATTGGAGTATTACTCTGCAATAAAAAATAAGGAAATCATGAAATTGCAGGTAAATGGTGGGACTTAGAAAGGATCATCCTGAGTGAGCTGTCCCAGAAGCAAAAAGACATAAAAGGTATTTACTCACTCATATAGACTTATAGGATAAGCCTACCAAAATCTGTACATCTAAAGAAACTAATGAAGAGGGAGGAATCTGACTAAAATGCCCAATCCCAGTCCTGAAAGAAAAAGAGGATGGACATCAGAAGAAGAAGAAAGCAGGAAACAACCTACGAACCTGCCACAGAGGGCCTCTGAAAGACTCTGCCCCGCAGACTATCAAAGCAGATGCTGAGACTTATGACCAACAATTGGGCAGAGTGCATGAAATCTTATGTAAGAAGTGGGAAATAGTAGGTTATGGAGAGGACAGGTACCCCACAATGAGAGCAACAGAATGAGAAAATTTGAACACAGTGGTCTTCCCAGAGACCCATACACCAACCAACTACCAGGCATGGAGATAACTAGAACCCCTGCACAGATGTAGTCCATCTCAGTTTAGTGTCTAAGTTGGTTATATAGTAATGGGAAGAGGGACTGCCTCCAACACAATCTGATTGGTCTGCTCTTTGTTCACCTCCCCCTGAGGGGAGAGCAGTCTTACCAGGCCACAGAAGATGACAATGTAGCCACTCCTGATGTTATATGATAGACTAAGATCAGAAGGAAGGAGAGGAGGACCTCTCCTATCATTGGACATGGGGAGGGGCATGCTTGAAGAAGGGAGAAGGACTGTGGGATCGGGTGGGGGGAGGGAGGGGCTTATGGGGAGATTCAAAGTGAATAAAGTGTAAAATAATAATAATAATAATAATAATAATAATAATAATAATAATAGAAATTCACTTAGTAGTTATAAAGAAAAAAATGTCTCCCATTAGATAAAAAAAAAAAAATCCTAACCACTTAGAAGAAAAAGTAGGGAAGAGCCTTGAACTCATTGGCACAGGAGACAACTTTTTGAACAGAACACAAACATCACAGACTCTAAGATCAACAATAAATAAAAAATAAGACCTCATGAAACTGAAAAGCTTCTGTAAAGCAAAGGACACTGTCGTCAGAAGAAAACAAAGCCTACAGATTGGGAAAGGATCTTCACCAACCCTATATCTGACAGAGGACTAATATCCAGTATATATAAAGAACTAAAGAAGTTAAACAGCAAAAAAAATCACGCAATCCAATTAAAAAATGAAGTACAGAGCTAAACAGAGAATTCTCAATTGAGGAATATGGAATGGAAGAGAAACACTTAAATAAATGCTCAATCTCATTAGCTGTTAGGGAAATGCAAATCAAAATGACCCTAAGATTTCATCTTACCCCATCAGAATGGCTAAGATCAAAAACTCAAGAGACAACACATGCTGGAGAGGTTGTGGAGGAAGGGGAACCCTTCTCCACTGCTGGTGGGAATGTAAACTTGTACAACCACTCTGGAAATCTATCTGGCACTTTCTCAGACAACTAGGAATAGCGCTTCCTCAAGATCCAGCCATACCGCTTCTAGGCATATACCCAAAAGAGTCTCAAGCTCTCAATAAGGACATTTGTTCAACCATGTTGGTAGCAACCTTATTTGTAATAGCCAGAAACGGGAATCAGCCTAGATGCCCCTCAGTGGAGGAATGGATGCACAAATTGTGGTATATCTACACAATGGGATATTACTCAGCAATAAAAAAACAAGGAAATCATGAAATTATGCAGGTAAATTGTGGGATCTGGAAAAGATAATCCTGAGTGAGCTATCCCAGAAGCAGAAAGATGTATACGGTATATACTCACTCATATAGACATATAACATAGGATAAACCTACTAAAATCTGAACACCTAAAGAAACTAATCAAGAGGGAGGACTCTTGCTAAAATGCTCAATTCCTATCCAGAAAGGCAAAGAGGATGGACTTCAAAAGAAGGAAAAAAGAGGGAACAAGTCAGGATCCTGACACAGAGGACTTCTGAAAGGCTCTGCCCTGCAAACTATCTATGTAGATGCTGAGACTTATGGGAAACCTTTGGGCAGAGTTCAGGTAATCCTATGAAAGAAATGGGAAACAGTAAGATCTGGAGAGGACAGGAACTCCACAAGGAGAGCAACAGAACCAAAAAATCTTAGCACAGGGGTCTATCCTGAGACTGATACTCCAACCAAGGACTATGCATGGAGATAAACTAAGACCCCTGCACAGATGTAGCACTGGCAGTTCAGTATCCAACTGGGTTCCATTTTAATAGGAACATGAACTGTCTCTGACAGGAACCAATTGGCCTGTTCTTTAATTACCTCCCCCTGAGGAAGAAGCAGCATCACCAGGCCATGGAAGAAGACAATGCAGCCACTCCTGATGAGACCTAATTGACTAGGGTCAGAAGGAAGGAAAGAAGACCTCCCCTATCAGTGGACTTGGAGAGGGGCATACATGCAGAGTGTGGAGGAAAGGAGGGATTGGGATGGAAGGAGGGAGGTAACCAAAGGGGGATACAAAGTGAATAAAGTGTAATTAATAAAGAATAAAAAAAGAAAACAATTAATAGTAACACCATCAACTCCACAATGAAAGGAACTAACTTTCATTGATAACTATTATCTATCAACATCAATAGACTCAACTCTCCAATAAAAAGACACAGACCAACAGAATGGTTGCAGAAACAGGATCCAATATTCTGCTGCATCCAAAAAACATACCTCTGCATCAAAGATAAACATTACCTCAGAGTAAATGGCTGGAAAAATATTTTTCAAGTAAACTGACCAGGAAAAAAAGGTGGGGTGGCTATCTTAATATCTAATAAAATAGACATTCAACCAAAATTAATCAAAAAAAGATGAGGAGGGACACTTCATTCTCAAGAAAGGAAAAATCCACCAGGAGTAAATCACAATCTTGAACACCTACACCCCAAATAAAAGAGTACCTGCATTTGTAAATGAACTATTATTAAAGCATAAATCAAACATCAATCCCAACACCTTAATAGTAACACCAACACCCACATTTACAAAGGGACAGATCATCTAGACAGAAGCTAAGTAGGGAAATAATGGCAACTACAGAGGTCCTATATCAAATGGATCTAGAAGATGTCTTCAGAACTTGTCACCGAACCTCAAAAGAATATTTTTTTTCAGTACTTCACGGAACCTTCTCAAAAATTGAACATATAGTCAGGCACAAAGCAAGCCTCAACAGTTACAAGAAGATCGAAATAATTCCTTATGTCCTATCACACTAACATGGCTTAAAACTAGACCTCAACAACAGAAATAACAAAATGCCTACATAAACATGAAACTAAATAGCTCTCTACTCAATGATACCTTGATCATGGAAGAAATGAAGAAAGAAATTAGAGACTTTCTATAATTCAATGAAAATAAAGGCACAACTTACCCAAACATATGGGACACAATGAAAGCAGTGCAAAGAGGAAAGCTCATAGCACTAAGTGCCTGCAAGAAAAAATTCATAACACCACATACAAACAACTTAATAGCCCAACTGAAAACACTAGGAAAAAAAAAAAGAATCAGATACACCCAAGAGTAGCAGACAGCTGAAAATAATCAAACTCAGGGCTGAAATCAATCAATTAGAAACAAATAAAACTATTCAAAGAATCAATGAAACAAAAAGCTGGTTCTTTGAGAAAATCAACAACATAGACAAACCCTTAGCCAAACTAACTAAAAAGCAGAGAGAAGCTATCCAAATCAGCAAAATCAGAGATGAAAAGGGTGACATAATTGCAGACAATGAGGAAATTCAAACAATCACTAGGTCATACTACAAAAGCCTATATGCCACAAAATTTGAAAATCTAAATGAAATAGATAATTTTCTTGACAGATTCCATCTACCAAAATTAAGTCAAGATCATGAAAGACGGAATAGCCCTATATCTCCCAAGGAAATTGAAGCAGTCATTAACACTCTTCCCTCTAAAAAAAGCCCTGGGCCAGATGGCTTCAGGGCAAAATTCTGCAAGACCTTCAAGGAAGTGCTAACACCAATTCTCCTCAAACTATTCCACAAAATAGAAACAGAAGGAACACTTTCAAACTCATTCTATGAAGCCACAGTCACCTTGATACCTAAACCACGCAAAGATCCAACAAAAAAAGAGAACTTCAGATCTATCTCTCTTATGAACATTGATGCAAAAATACTCAATAAAATACTTGCAAACCGAATCCAAGAACACATCAAAGATATCATCCACCATGACCAAGTAGGCTTCATCCCAGGCATGCAAGGGTGGTTCAACATACAGAAATCCATCAATGTAATCCACCACATAAACAAAGTGAAGGAGAAAAACCACATGATCATCTCCTTAGATGCCAAAATAGCATTTGACAAAATCCAGCACTCATTCATGTTTAAAGTCTTGGAGAGATCAGGGATACAAGACACATACCTAAAGATAGTAAAGGCAATAAACAGCAAGCCTATAGCCAACATCAAACTCAATGGAGAAAAACTTAAATCAATCCCACTGAAATCAGGGACAAGACAAGGCTGCCCATTGTCTCCATATCTCTTCAACACAGTACTTGAAGTCATAGCCAGAGCAATAAGACAACTAAAGGAAATCAAGGAGGTACAAATCAGAAAGGAAAAGGTCAAAGTGTCACTATTTGCAGATGATATGATAGTATACATGAGCGACCCCAAAAATTCAACCAGAGACATCCATCAGCTGATAAACACCTTCAGCAAAGTGGCAGGATACAAAATCAACTCAAAAAAATCAGAAGCCCTCCTGTATACCAAAGACAAAAAGGCTGAGAAAGAAATTAGGGAAACAACACCCTTCACAATAGCCACTAATAACATAAAGTACCTTGGTGTGACTCTAACCAAGCAAGTGAAAGACCTGTTTGAGAAAAACTTCAAGTCTCTGAAGAAAGAAATTGAAGAAGATCTCAGAAGATGGAAAGATCTCCCGTGCTCATGGATTGGTAGGATCAACATTGTGAAAACAGCCATCCTGCCAAAAGCAATCTACAGATTCAATGAAATTCCCAACAAAATATCAACTCAATTCTTTACAGACCTTGAAAAAAAAGATTCTCAGCTTCATATGGAGAAACAAAAAAAACCCAGAATCTCCAAAACGATCCTGTACAACAACAGATCACCTGGAGGTATCTCCATCCACGATCTCAAGCTGTACTACAGGGATACAGTAATCAAAACTGAATGGTATTGGCATAGAAATAGAAAGGAGTATCAATGGAACCGCATAGAAGACCCAGAAATAAACCTACACACCTATGAATACTCGATATTTGATAAAGGAGCCAAAACCATTCAATGAAAAAAATACAGCATCTTCAGCAAATGGTGCTGGACCAACTGGATGTCTACATGCAGAAAAATGCAAATAGATCCATACTTATCACCCTGCACAAAACTAAAGTGCAATTGGATCAAAGACCTCAACATAAAACCAGACAAATTAAATCAGTTAGAAGAAAAATTGGGGAAGACCCTAGAACTCATTGGCATAGGAGATAACTTCCTGAACAGAACACCAACAGCACAGGCTCTAAGAGCAACAATCAATAAATGGGACCTCATGAAACTGAAAAGCTGTAAAGCAAAAGACACCTTCATCAAACCAAAATGAATGCCTACCGATTGGGAAAGAATCTTCACCAACACTTTATCTGACAGAGGGCTAATATCAAGTATATTTAAAGAACTAACGAAGCAGAAAAGCACCAAACCAAGTAATTCAATTAAAAAATGGGAAACAGAGCTAAACAGAGAATTCTAGAAAGAGGAACATCGAATGGCAGAGAAACACTTAAAGAAATGCTCAACCTCATTAGCCATTAGGGAAATGCAAGCAAAAAGGAGGAAATAATGAAATTTACAGGCAAATGGTGGGATCTAGAAAAGATCATTCTGAGTGAAGTATCCCAGAAGGAGAAAGACAAACATGGTATATACTCTCTTATATAGTCCAAAAAGTTATGATAAACATAATGAAATCTACACACCTAAAGAAGATAATCAAGAAAGTGGACATGGGGGAAGATGATCAATCCTCATTTAGAAAGAAAAATGGGATGTGCATTGAACATATGACAGGAGTCTACCACAAAAGGCATCTGAAAGACACTACCTAGCAATATTTCAAAGCAGACACTAAGACTTATAACCAAACCCTCGGCAGAGTGCAGGGAATCATATGAAAGAAGGTGAGTTAGTATGATATGGAAAGGATGGGAGCTCTACAAGGACCAAATATATCCAGGCACAGGTTGAGACTGACACTCAACCAAGGACCATCTATGGATATAACCTAGAACTTCTGCTCGGATGTGGCTCGTGGTAGCTCAGTAAGCAAGTAGTTTTCCAAAGTAAGGGGAACAAGGACTATTTTTAACAGGATCTCAAGGGCAGGCTCTTTGACCTGCCCCCCCCCCAGGGGAGGAGCAGTCCTGTTAGGCCACAGAGAAGGACTTTGCAGCCAGCCCTGAAGATACCTGATAAAACAGGGTCAAATGAAAGGGGAGGAGGTCCTCCCCTTTCAGTGGACTTGGAAAGGGGCAGGGAGGAGACCAGGGAGGGAGTGTGGGGTTGGGGAGGGAATGAGGGATCTGGATACAGCTGGGACACAGCGTTAACAAAATGTAACTAAAAAGAAAAATAAAATTAAAAAAAATACCAACACAATTATTATAAAACTTGAAAGAAAAATTCTCGATTTTATATAGAAAAACAAAACACCCAGAATTGCCAAAATGATCCTGTACAGCAACAGATTGTCTGGAGGTATCTCTATCCTTGATGTTAACCTGTATTATACAGCACCAGTAATGAAACCTATATGGTACTGGCATAGAAACAGAATGGTAGATCAATGGAAATGAAAAGAAGTCCCAGAAATAAACCCACAGACCTATCAATATTTGATTTTTGATATGAAGCAAAAACCTTACTATGGAAAAAATAGGCAACATCTCCAACAAATGGTGTTCCTCTAACTGAATGTCTACATCTTGAAAAATGCAAATAGATACATATTTATCACTCTGCATAAAACTAAAGTCCAAGTGGAACAAAGACCTTAATATAAAACCAAACACACTAAATCATTTAGAAGAAAAAGTGGGGGAGAGCCTAGAACTAATTTGAATAGGAGACAACTTCCTGAACAGAACACCAACAGCACAGGTTCTAAGATCAACAATCAACAAATGGGACTTCATGAAAATGAAAAGCTTCTGTAAAGCAAAGGACACTGTCATCAGAACAAAACAACAGCCTACAGTCTGGGAAAGGATCTTCAACAAGCCTATATCTGACAGATGGCTAATACTCAGAATATATAAAGAACTCAAGAAGTTAAAAAGGCAACAAATCAAGTAATCCAATTAAAAAATGAGGTACAGAGCTAAACTGAGAATTTTCAAATAGAGGAATATCAAATGGCAGAAAAACACTTAAAAATGCTCAATATCCTTAGTCATCTGGAAAATGGAAATCAAAAGGACCCTGAGATTCCATCTTATACTCATCAGAATGGCTAAAATAAAAATTCAACTGACAATACATGCTGGAGAGGATGTGGCAAAGGGTAACCCTCCTCCATTGGTAGTGGGAATGTTAACTTGTACAACCACTTTGGAAATCAATCTTGCACTTTCTCAGAAAATTAGGAAAAGTGATACCTCAAAGACCTTGAATTGTAAAAAAAAAAAAAAAAAAAAAAAAAAAAAAAAAAAGGATTTTAAAAAAGATTGGATATTTTAAAGAAACTGAAATTTTAATGTGTTTGAATGTGTAAAGACTGTAGGACTTTTGAAGTTATTTAGATCTTGGGGAATGAATAAAAAAGGAAGGGTTGTGGCTTATTAGTGATGTGTTTGTTTGTCAAGTTGACACAGGTCAGTAGTACTGGCTGGTTTTGTATGTTGGCTTGACACAAGCTGGAGTCATCACAGAGAAAGAAACCTCAGTTGACTTTCAATCTCCATGAGATCCAGCTGTAGGACATTTTCTCAATTAGTGATCAATGGGGAAAGGCCCAGCCCATGGTGGGTGATTCTATCCCTAGGCTGTTGGGCCTAGGTTCTATAAGAAAGCAGGCTGAACAAGCAGCTCAGCAGGGGAGCAGGCCAGTAAGCATCACCCCTCAATGGTCTCTGCTTTGGCTCCTTCCTCCAGGTTTCAGCCCTGCCAACTATGATCTGGAAGTGTAAGCCGAATAGACACTCCCCCCCCCCAAAAAAAAAAAATCCAGCTAAAGCAATCCTAGGAATATATCTAAAATATACTCAAGCATACATTAAGGACATTTGAATAACCGTGTTCAAAGCAGTTTATTCATAATAGTCAGAATCTTGAAAAAACACAGCTGTCCCTCAATTGAGGAATTAATACAGAAATTGTGGTACCTTTTCACAATGGAAAACTACTTAGCAATTAAAAACAAGGAAATCAGGAAATTTGCAGGCAAATGATAGGATGTAAAAAAGATCATCCTCAGTGAGGTTTCCCAGAAGCAGAAAGACACACATGGTATATACTCACTTATAAGTGGATATTAGAAATATAATACAGGACAAACATACTAAATCTGTACACCTAAATAAGTTAAGCAAGAAGGAGGACCCTGGTTAAGATGATCAACTGCCACTGAGAAAGGCAAATGGGATGGACATCAGAAGAGGGAGAAAACAGGAACAGGACAGGAGCCTACAATAAAGGGCCTCTGAAAGACTCTACACAGCAAGGTATCAAAGCAGATGCTGAGGTTCATAACCAAAATTTGGACAGAGTTCAGGGAATCTTATGAAAGAAGGGGGAGAAAGAAAGACTTGGAGGGTTCAGGAGCTCCTCAAGAGAGCAACAGAACCAAAACTTCTGGGCATAGATGTTTTTACTGGGACTGATACTCTAGCCAAGGTCCATGAATGGAGACAACCTAGAATCCCTGCCTTGATGTAGCCCATGGCAGCTCAGTCTCCAAGTGGGTTCCCTAGTAATATTAACAGGGACTGTCTCTGACATGAACTCAGTGGCTCATTCTTTGATCACCTCCCCCTCAGGGGGGAGCAGCCTTACCAGGCCACAGAGGTAGACAATGCAGCCATTCCTAATGAGACCCTATATGCTAGGGTTAGTGGAAAGAGGAGGAGGACCTCCCCCATCAGTGGACTTGGAGGAGAGCATGGGAGGACATCACGAAGGGAGGGTGGGGTTTTGAGGGGATGAGGGAGAGGTGTATAGCTGGCATACACAGTGAATAAACAGTAATCAATATAAAATTAATTAATATTTAAAAATCTGATAGTTTAGAAAACTATCTTATAAAAGAATTATTATTATTTATTATTGGTCCTTTAGCAAATATATATGTTAAAATAGTATATATATATAAGTGTATCTAATTTTATTCAACAAAATCTCCTTAAGTACCAAGAAATATGATTATAGGTTAATAGTATGTACAGCAAGGTTATGATAGTATGAGAGGTGGGTATTTTCATCTTTGGATTTTTGTGCAGAGTTCAAGTAATTCATTCTAAATGTATTGATATGTTACATCGAAGGATATTTTAAAGATCAAATGATTTATGCTGGCATAGGCTTTAAGGATTCTCTGCTATCTATGTTTTATAAAAGGATAACAGAGTTGCATATATGCTACTGACATTGTACTTTAAAAAAAGAATATATTTAATTGTGTGATCCATTGGAATTGTTCAATTTTTATCATTGAAACTGCTAGTACTAACTTTGTTAATAAGGAGGTTCATAAGTGATCACTATAATCTCTACTAAAACTTGTAATGATAAAATTTTTATATTTACAGCTAGTTTGGTTCAGATCAGGGATGGAGATACCTTCATAAACTCTTTTATTGTACAGGGTTGTTTTAGCTTTTCTGGGTTTCTTGTTATTCCATATGATATTGAGAATTGTTCTTTCAAGGTCTGTAAAGAATTGTGTTGGTATTTTGATGGGAATTACATTGTATCTCTGTATTGCTTTTGGCAAGATGACCATTTTCACTGTTTATCCTACAAATCAGAGAGAACATTTAGCATTTTTTTCTGTAGCTGCTTCTTTCACTTCACAGTTTTTAATTGTTTACTTGGCAACAAATAGCAGTGTTTTATTATTTTGATGGATGAGATTTGAACCCTTACAAATACCACATTTTATCAGTTCATCTACTGATAGAATAGTAGGCTTATTAGGCAAGAAATACCATTATTTAAGTATTTTATTTATGTCTGTATATAGCTATAAATGTATCTATATAGACATAAGTGTATAATCTCATAACTTATTTCTTCATCCATTGACAGACAATTAGACCAATTCAATATCTTGCCTATTGAAAACACTGCATATACATATATATGCTGGATATACAGATATCAATTTACTTTGTTAATTTTGTTTCTTTTTTACATATATTCAGAAATAAAGTAGATATTTAAATTACAGCTTTTTTGTACTCTTACTCCTGAGTAACCTATGCATTGTTCTTCATAATGGCTGTATTTAATAACTTCTCTAACAGTCAAGTACACAAATTCATTCTTGCAAAGTTGTTGCTAGCATTTTCTATGTTTATTAATATTCACCTTAACTAAGACAAGAAGCACGTCAATTTAACTTGTATTTATATTTTGTGAAGTTAGTGCTTAAAAAAATTCTATATAGTTGTTTCCATATATAATTATTCTTTTCAAAGTGTTTATTCCTATCACTTATCCATTTTTGCATGTAGATTCCGTTGGTTTTATTGTTAAGACTTTTTTAAACTTATTTATTGTTTACTGTCAGGTAGGTAAGTAACAACTATTTTGTTTCATTATTTAAGTTGTTTCTTCCTTCTGTGAATTATTTTCTTCACTGTACAGAAGCTTTCAGTTTGATGTAATCCATTTGTTAAATTTCACTTTTTTTTTCCTTTGCTGTTGGTGTTCTTTCCAGAAATTATCGCCTGTACCAATGTCTTGCAAATTCTTCCCTGTGCTTCTTTCTAATATTTTCAAAGTTAACATTTAACATTTGGGTTTATACATGGTGAGTGATAAAGGTCAAATTTTATTCTTCTAAATGTGAATAGTTATCCAGCTTTTGCAGTATCATTTATTGAAGTAGCTGTCTTTCCCCAATGAATGTTTTTGGTGCTTTTGTGGAGTATCAGTTGGCTGTAGATATATGGATTTATTTCTGAGATCTCTATTCTGTTCTTTTGGTTGATATGTCTGTATTTATGCCAATATCATGCTGTTTTGGTTACCATGACTCTATACATCTTGAAATCACATATTGTGATACCTATAGCTTGGTTCTGTTTATCTAATATTACTTTGATTAAATGGGATCTTTTGGGCTTCCATATGAATTGTAGGAGTTTGCTTTTTCTAGGTCTGTGGAGAATGTTTTTATATATTGGTGAGTTTTGGATTGAATCAAGATAGTTAAAATAAAAAAAATAATAATCAGTAAATATGAACTTTTCATCATATCTAGCTTGCTGCAGTTGGTATGGATAAACTGGAATTTTTCAAGAGTTTTCTAATATAAAGTAAAACAGATGTATAATGGTCAGAAAAGGACACTACTAAATAGTAGACATAATGGCAAAATGATGAGAGCTGTCTGTCATACAGGACACAGACTCTCCCCAAATTCAAGGTTTGCTATTTTATTAAATGTCATTTTTAGAAAATGATGTCACCGAGTAGCTCTTCATTGGCTTTGCTCAAGTTAAATGTTTAAAATTTAATTTGAGCATAACTCAATTCATTTATCCCTTTACTGAGAAATGTTTTGTAATACTTAAAAGTATAATTTCTCTTTAAATCTGGCAAAAGCATTCACTGGTTATAGAAAA
Organism: Psammomys obesus; assembly: GCF_907164565.1. NCBI lineage: Eukaryota > Metazoa > Chordata > Mammalia > Rodentia > Muridae > Psammomys > Psammomys obesus. The sequence continues at coordinate 6,136,720 of NW_026590677.1, forward strand.
ATCTCTTGTTTTATTTCTTTCTGTGATCAGACACCTGATAGACATAGAAAGGGAGAATAATACTTTCTAATTATACCTTTCAAAGCCCAACAGAATTGAAAATTCTTCGTAAATTACCTTTGAGTTTTCTCAGCATTAAGTTATGGGTGTTTAATAGACACTACTTAGTGATCTTTAAGGTGAGATGGCTAGTCTTGTTAATTGAGACAAAATAACATTTTTTTTAAATTTTGCAAATGTTTATAGGGTTTTTTTCCCTTGCCCTCACCCCAGGAACTTTTGTGTCTTTTTTCTATCTCTCTTTTCCACTTTTCTATATTTAAGAAAGTGTCAAACAAGAAACCAACATTTTAAATCATCATGTTTCTTTTCTTTTTTTTTTTAATCTTTTATTTTTTTATTAATTACACTTTATTCATTTTGTATCCCCCCATGAGCCCCTCCCTCCTCCCCTGCCGATCCCGCCCTCCCTCCCCTTTCTGCATGCATGCCACTCCCCAAGTCCACTGATAGGGGAGGTCCTCCTCTCCTTCTTTCTGATCTTAGTCTATCAGTTCTCATCAAAAGTGGCTGCATTGTCCTCTATTGTGGCCTGGTAAGGCTGCTCCCCCCTCAGGGGGAAGTGATCAACGAGCAGGCCAATCAGATTATGTCAGAGGCAGTCCCTCTTCCCATTACTATGGAACCCACTTGGACACTGAACTGCCATGGGCTACACCTGTGCAGGGGTTCCAGGTCATCTCCACAAATAGTCCTTGGTTGGAGTATGAGTCTCTGGGAAGTTCCCTGTGTTCAAATTATCTTGTTCTGTTGCTCTGCTTGTGGAGTTCCCGTTCCCTCCAACTCTTACTATTTCCCACTTCTTACATAAAATTCCATTCACTCTGCCCATCAGTTGGCCATCAGGCTCAGCATCTTCTTTGACAGTCTATACTGCAGAAGCTTTCAGAGGCCCTCTGTGGCACGTTTCAAGGTTGTTTCCTGTTTTCTTCTGGCTTTCAGAGGTTCTCTGTAGTGGGTTCCGAGGTTGTTTCCTATTTTCATTTTCTTCTGATGTACATCCTCTTTGCCTTTCAGGATGGGGATTGAACATTTTAGTTAGGGTCCTCTCTTTTGCTTAGTTTGTTTAGATGTACAGCTTTTAGTGGGTTTATTCTATATTGTATGTTTATATGAGTGAGTATATACCGTGAGTGTCTTTTTGCTCTGGGTCAACTCACTCAGGATGATCCTTTCCAGGTCCCACCATTTACCTGCAAATTTCATGATTTCCTTATTTTTCATTGCTGAGTAATACTCCATTGTATAGATGTACCACAGTTTCTGCATCCATTCTTCAGTTGAGGGACATCTGGGCTGTTTCCAGCTTCTAGCTATTACAAATAAAGCTGCTATAAACATGGTTGAACAAATGTCCTTGTTGTGTACTTGCGCCTCTTTTGGGTATATGCCTAGGAGTGGTATGGCTGGATCTTGAGGAAGCGCTATTCCTAGTTGTCTGAGAAAGCGCCAGATTGATTTCCAGAGTGGTTGTACCAGTTTACATTCCCACCAGCAGTGGAGAAGGGTTCCCCTTTCTCCACAACCTCTCCAGCATGTGTTGTCCCTTGAGATTTTCATCTTGGCCATTCTGATGGGTGTAAGGTGAAATCTCAGCGTTGTTTTGATTTGCATTTCCCTAATGGCTAATGAGGTTGAGCATTTCTTTAAGTGCTTCTCTGCCATTCGATATTCCTCTGCAGAGATTTCTCTCTTTAGCTCTGTTCCCCATTTTTTAAGTGGATTACTTGGTTTGTTGCTTTTCAGCTTGTTTAGTTCTTTATATATATTGGATATGAGTCCTCTGTCAGATAGAGGGTTGGTGATGATTCTTTCCCAATCTGTAGGCAGTCGCTTTGTTTTGATGACGGTGTCCTTTGCTTTACAGAAGCTTTTCAATTTCATGAGGTCCCATTTATTGATTGTTGCTCTTAGAGCCTGTGCTGTTGGTGTTCTGTTCAGGAAGTTTTCTCCTGTACCAATGAGTTCTAGGGTATTCCCCACTTTTTTTTCTAGCCAATTTAATGTGTCTGGTTTTATGTTGAGGTCTTTGATCCACTTGGACTTCAGTTTTGTGCAGGGTGATAAGTATGGATCTATTTCCATTTTTCTACATGTAGACATCCAGTTGGACCAGCACCATTTGTTAAAGATGCTATCTTTTTTCCATTGTATGGTTTTGGCATCTTTGTCAAAAATCAGGTGTCCGTAAGTGTGTGGGTTTATTTCTGGGTCTTCTGTTCGATTCCATTGATCCACCATTCTGTTTCTATGCCAGTACCATGCAGTTTTTATAACTGTTGCTCTATAGTACAGCTTGAGATCAGGGATGGAGATACCTCCAGAAGATCTTTTATTGTAGAGGATTGTTTTAGCAATTCTGGGTTTCTTGTTATTCCATACGAAGTTGAGAATTTTTCTTTCCAGGTCTGTAAGGAATTGTGTTGGCAATTTGATGGGAATTGCATTAAATCTGTAGATTGCTTTTGGTAAGATGGCCATTTTTACTATGTTAATCCTGCCAAGCCATGAGCATGGGAGATCTTTCCATCTTCTCATATCTTCCTCTAATTCTTTCTTCAGAGACTTGAAATTTTTTTCATACAAGTCTTTGACTTGCTTGGTTAAGGTTACACCAAGGTACTTTATGTCATTTGTGGCTATTGTGAATGGTGTTGTTTCTCTAATTTCTTTCTCAGCCCTTTTGTCTTTTGTATACAGGAGTGCTACTGATTTTTTTGAGTTAAATTTATATCCGGCCACTTTGCTGAAGGTGTTTATCAGCTGTAGGAGTTCCCTGGTAGAGTTTTTGGGGTCACTCATATATACTATCATATCATCTGCAAATAGTGATAATTTGACTTCTTCTTTTCCCATCTGTATCCCCTTGATCTCCTTCGACTGTTTTATTGCTCTAGCAAGGACTTCCAGCACTATGTTGAAGAGATATGGAGACAGTGGGCAGCCTTGTCTTGTCCCTGATTTCAGAGGGATTGCTTTAAGCTTCTCTCCGTTCAGTTTGATGTTGGCTATAGGCTTGCTGTATATCGCCTTTACTATGTTTAGATATGTGCCTTGTATCCCTGATCTCTCCAGTACTTTAAACATGAATGGATGTTGGATTTTGTCAAATGCTTTTTCAGCATCTAGGGAGATTATCATGTGGTTTTTTTCTTTCAGTTTGTTAATATGGTGGATCACATTGATGGATTTCCGTATATTGAACCACCCCTGCATACCTGGGATGAAGCCTACTTGGTCATAGTGGATAATATCTTTGATGTGTTCTTGGATCCGGTTTGCAAGTATTTTGTTAAGTATTTTTGCATCAATGTTCATAAGGGAGATTGGCCTGAAATTCTCTTTCTTTGTTGAGTCTTTGTGAGGTTTAGGTACCAAGGTGATTGTGGCTTCATAGAATGAATTTGGTAATGTTCCTTCTGTTTCTATTTTGTGGAATAGTTTGAAGGGAATTGGAGTTAGCTCTTCTTTGAAGGTCTGGTAGAATTCTGCGCTGAAGCCATCTGGTCCTGGGCTTTTTTTGGATGGGAGACTTTTGATGACTGCTTCTATTTCTTTGGGGGATATACGACTATTTAGTTGATTTACCTGGTCCTGATTCAGCTTTGGTGAGTCAAATCGATCAAGAAAATTGTCCATTTCATTTAGATTTTCAAATTTTGTGGCATATAGACTTTTGAAGTAAGTCCTAATGATTGTTTGGATTTCCTCAGTGTCTGTAGTTATGTCCCCCCTTTCATTTCTGATTTTGTTGATTTGGGTGGTTTCTCTCTGCCTTTTAGTTAGCTTGGCTAAGGGTTTGTCTATCTTGTTGATTTTCTCAAAGAACCAGCTCTTGGTTTCATTGATTCTTTGAATTGTTTTATTTGTTTCTAATTGATTGATTTCAGCCCTGAGTTTGATTATTTCCAGCCGTCTACTCGTTTTTGGTGTGTGTGCTTCTTCTTTTTCTAGGGTTTTTAAGTGGGCCATTAAGTTGATTGAATGAGCTGTCTCGAATTTCTTCTTGAAGGCACTTAGTGCTATGAACTTTCCTCTTAGCACTGCTTTCATTGTGTCCCACAAGTTAGGGTATGTTGTGTCTTCATTTTCATTGAGTTCTAGAAAGGCTTTAATTTCTTTCTTTATTTCTTCCCTGACCCAGCTGTCATTTAGTAACAAGTTGTTCAGTTTCCATGAGTGTGTAGGCTTTTTGCTATTTCTGTTGTTGTTGAAGTCCAGCTTTATTCCATGGTTATCAGACAGGATACAAGGGATTATTTCAGTCTTCTTGTATCTGTTGAGGCTTGCTTTGTGACCAACTATATGGTCTATTTTGGAGAAGGTTCCATGAGGTGCTGAGAAGAAGGTAAATTCTTTTGTGTTTGGGTGTAAAGTTCTGTAGATGTCTGTGAGGTCCATTTGATTCATGACCTCTGTCAGAGATATTGTTTCTTTGTTTAATTTCTGTTTTGTTGACCTGTCCTTTGTTGAGAGTGGGGTGTTGAAGTCTCCCACTATTAATGTGTGGGGATCTATATGTGGTTTAAATTTTATCAATGTTTCTTTTACAAATGTGGGTGCTCTTGTATTTGGGGCATAGATGTTCAGGATTGTGATGTCTTCCTGGTGGAATTTTCCCTTGATGAGTATGAAGTGTCCTTCCTCATCTCTTTTTATTAATTTTGGTTGAAAGTCTATTTTATCAGATATTAGAATGGCTACTCCTGCTTGTTTCTTGGGTCCATTTGCTTGGAAAGTCATCTTCCAACCTTTTACCCTCAGGTAATGTCTATCTTTGTGTCTTAGGTGTGTTTCTTGTATGCAACAGATTGCTGGGTTTTGTTTACGTATCCATTCTGTTAATCTGTGTCTTTTTACTGGAGAGTTGAGTCCATTGATGTTGAGAGAGATTAATGACCAGTGGCTGTTAGATCCTTTGATTTTGATGTTGGCTGTGTTCATAAGTTTGTGTGCTTGGTTGCTTTTTGTTTTGCTATAGTAAGGTTAATTATTTCCTGTGTTTTCTTGACAGAAGCTAATTTTCTTGGGTTGTATTTTCCCTTCCAGTGTCTTCTGTAATGCTGGATTTGTGTGTAGGTATTGTTGAAATTTGTTTTTGTCATTGAATATCTTGTTTTCTCCGTCTATGAGGACTGAGAGTTTTGCAGGGTATAGTAGCCTGGGTTGACATCTGTGTTCTTTTAGGGTCTTCATGATATCTGTCCAGGCCCTTCTGGCTTTCATAGTTTCTGTTGAAAAGTCAGGTGTGATTCTAATGGGTTTGCCATTATGTGTTACTTGGCCTTTTTCCCTTGCAGCTTTTAGTATTTTTTCTTTGTTCTGTATACTTCCTGTTTTGATTATTATGTGGCGGGAGGTTTTTCTTTTCTGGTCAAATTTGTTGGGTGTTCTGTAGGCCTCATGTATCCTTATTGGCTTCTCCTTTAACTTGGGGAAATTTTCTTCAATGATTTTGTTGAAAATATTTTCTGGGCCTTGGAGAAGGGAGTCTTCTTTTTCCTCTATTCCTATTATTCTTAGGTTTTGTCTTTTCATATTGTCTTGGATTTCTTGGACAGTCTGTGTCAGGAATTTTTTGGATTTAACATTTTCTTTGACAGATACATCGATTTCTTCCATTGTATCTTTTACACCTGAGATTCTTTCTTCCATTTCTTGTATTCTGTTGGTTATGCTTACCTCTGTAGTTCCTGTTTTCTTCCCTAAATTCTTCCTCTCCATTATTTCCTCCATTTGTGTTTTCTTTAATTTTTCTAGTTCTATCTTCAGGTCTTGAGTTGTTTTGTTGACTTCCTTCACCTGTCTGCTTGTATTTTCCTCTTTTTCTTTTAGTTCCTTCAACTCTGTCTCTTTGATTTCTTTCAGTGATTTAATTATTTCTTCTCTGAAGGCCACAAGCTGTTTGGCTGCATCTTCCCGTATTTCTTCACGGATGGCCCTAATTTGCTTGTCTTTATCTTCCTCCATTTCTTTATGGATAGCCATGATCTGTTTGGTTTTATCTTCCTCTAATTCTTTACGTATTTTATCTGTTTCCTCTATTATTCTCTTCATCAACATAGATGTAAGGTCATCTTCTTGATTTTCTATTATGCTGCATTGTTCAGGGCTGTTCGCCCCTGGATGGCTGGGTTCTGGAGATGCCATATTGCTCTGTCTTTTGTTGGTTGAGCCTTTACGCTGACCTCTACCCATTGGGCTGATTTAGGTTTTGGCTGTTAGTTTCTGTGCTTCCTGGAGTCCTGAGGTAGGGAGTATCCCCTTGGCCGGAAGATGATTTTTCCTGAAGGAGTCCTTCTCTGCTTTTTGGTTATGGTCACTGTATCGCCAGTGTTTCTCCGGAGATGCCACTGTTCACCTCAGGTTTATAGCCCTGAGTAGTAGCTGTGGTCTATGTTAGGCAGGGGGGGATCTCCTCTTACCCATAAAATTTCTCAAGACAGCTGCCCCACTGCTGAGTTTCTTGTTATAAATTTAGTGTGCTGCTGCTCACTAAATTTCCATGTACAGTCCTCTTGAAGAAACTGCTGATTCCCTAGCTATGGGGTTTTCTCCCAACAGGGAAACTCAGTCTGTTATCCTGGGGCGCACAGTTCTATCTGAGAAAGTGGGAGGTGCACTCAGCAAGTCTCTGGGCCAAAGGCTGATTGCTCTGCTCTGGACCTGGAGAATGTGCACCTAGGTTGAGTTGGCGCCTGGGGGCACTGTTCTTGTCTGGAGGCTGGGTGCCTCACTCTGGACCAGAAGCTGTGTGTCTCTGTCTGGGTTGGCGGCTGTAGGCACCACTCTGGTCCAGACGCTGTGGGTGCAGCCCCCCTGAAGGATCAGGGATTCCTACAGTTTTGGCAGTCCAGCCAGGGACAACTGGCTGATCCCTGGCACAGTATCTGAGGGCTGCTGTGATGGCTCTTCGGCTCCTGCAGGTCCGAGGACGCAGCTGTGTGTCCCAGTGCCCCAGGGGAACGCAACAATGACGGCAGAGCACAGCGCTTCTGCCTGCACTAGAGTCTGCGTGAGTCCAGGAAGTGTTTTGGTGCTGGGTGTCCTAAGCGTTAGAGATGCTGACCCCCTCCGCTGGGGGTTTCCTCCTGCCAGAGACACGCAGTCTGGTGCCCTGTTGCCCTGGTGCCCACAGTTCTATCTGAAGTGGCGAATCACGCGCGCAGGCAGGGCTCTGTGCAGGCAGGCGCCTTTGTCCCTCCCGGCTCTGGGTCCGGGCTGGCTCCTGGGGCACCCGCGGAACCCGAGTCTTTTCCAGGGGATGTCTGGGTAACCTGGGGTCGGTCCCAATTGTTTCCTGCTCCGTGGTGTTATCTCTCAACTGAAAAATCCAGTCTATGGTGTTGTGGGCCCACAGTTCAGTCTGGGACCGTGACCAGATCGCGCTGGCGGGTAGCTCTGGGCTGGCGACCAAGCGCCTGGCGGAACGGGGATCTCTTCCGAGGTTTTGCCGGGTGAGTTAAAGCTGATCGAATCCCCCACCGTGGGGTATCCTCTCACCTGAGAAACACAACCACTTGTGTTTTATGGCCGAGAGTTCTGATTGCTGGTCACTGTGCCAATCCTGCTGTGCTGCTCCTCAGAATGAGAGTCCTCCCGGCGCTGCCATCTTGCCCCCCATGTTTCTTTTCTTCTCCAGTTACATAAAGTAGCATCAGTTGCCAAAATAGAGCACACACTAAGCAAAAATGTGGGGTTAGAATATATTTTACTTGAGAAAAAGTGTTGAGAAGAGCAACCAATGAGACAGATATTGATGATATAAAAAAACTCTTGTAAACTTAGTCCTTGATTTTTAGGGAAAAACATATTGCATCTATTGATTCGAAAGTTTAATATTCTGGTCTGAAGGTAGATATCAGCAAGATTACAAAGCAGGGAAATCAGCATCACTCAAACTTTTTTTTTTAGTTTTATTTTTCTCATTAGTTACATTTTGTTAATTCTGTATCCCAGCTGTTTCCCTCATTCCCTCCCCAGTCCCAACCTCCCTCCCTCATCTCCTCCCTGCCCCTTTCCAAGTCCACTGATAGGGGAGGACCTCCTCCCCTTTCATATGACTACGTTTTGTCAGGTATTTTCAGGACTGGCTGCAAAGTCCTCCTCTGTGGCCTAACAGTACTGCTCCTCCCTTGGGAGGTGGGGAGGTCAAAGAGCCAGTCATTGAGTTCCTGTTAGAAATAGTCCTTGTTCCCCTTACTATGGGAAACCAATTGATTACTGAGCTATCACGGGTCACATCCAAGCAGAGGTTTTATGTTTTTCCTCTCATGGTCTTTGGTTGAGTGTCCATTTCAGAAAAGACCCTGTGCCCAGATATGTTTGGTCCTTGTAGAGCTCCTCTCCTTTCCATATCATACTAACTCCCCTTCTTTCATATGATTCCCAGCACTCTGCCGAGGGTTTGGTTATGAGTCTTAGTATCTATTTTGATACACTGCTAGGTAGAGTCTTTCAGATGCCTTCTGCGGTAGACTCCTGTCATATGTTCAATGCACATCCCATTTGTCTTTCTAATTGAGCATTGATCATCTTACCCCATGTCCACTTTCTTGATTATCTTCTTTAGGTGTATAGATTTCATTATGTTTATCATATCTTTTAGGTCTATATAAGCGAGTATATTCCATGTTTGTCTTTCTTCTTCTGGGATACTTCACTCAGAATGATCTTTTCTAGATCCCACCAATTGCCTGCAAATTTCATGATTTCCTCTTTTTTGATTGCTGAGTAGTATTCTATTGTGTAAAAATACCACAATTTCTGTACCCATTCCTCCATTGATGGACATGTTTGTAGCAGCTTTATTTGTAATAGTCAAACTTTTTTTTGAGTTGTTAATAACACAATACTGAAGACTAACAAATAAAGGTTTATTTCTTTGTTTCTTTATTAATTACACAAAGTATCATCTGCAAACAGTGATACTTTGACTTCTTCCTTTCCAATTTGTATCCCCTTGATCTCCTTCAATTGTCTTATTGCTCTAGCTAGGACTTCAAGAACAATGTTGAAGTGATAAGGAGAGAGTGGACAGCCTTGCCTTGTCCCTGATTTCAGTAGGATTGATTTAAGTTTCTCTCCATTGAGTTTGATGTTGGCTATAGGCTTGCTGTATATCACCTTTACTATGTTCAGGTATGTGCTTTGTATCCCTGATCTCTCCAATACTTTAAACATGAATGGATGTTGGATTTTGTCAAATGCCTTTTCAGCATCTAAGGAGATGTTCATGTGGTTTTTCTCATTCAGTTTGTTTATGTGGTGGATCAAATTGATGAAATTCCGTATATTGAACCACCCCTGCATGCCTGGGATGAAGCCTACTTGTTCATAGTGGATGATGTCTTTGATGTGTTCTTGGATTTGGTTTGCAAGTATTTTGTCGAGTATTTTTGCCTCAATGTTCATGAGGGAGATTGGCTTGAAATTCTCTTTCTTTGCTGGGTCTTTGTGAGGTTTAGGTACCAAGGTAACTGTGGCTTCATAGAATGAGTTTGGTAGTGTTCCTTCTGTTTCTGTCTTGTGGAATAGTTTGAAGAGTACTGGTGTTAGCTCTTCTTTGAAAGTCTGGTAGAATTCGGCGCTGAAAACATCTGGCCCTGGGCTTTTTTGTATGGTAGACTTTTGATGGCTGCTTCTATCTCCTTAGAGGGTATAGGACTATTTAATTGGTTTACTGGGTCTTGATTCACTTTTGGCATGTAGAATTGGTCAAGAAAATTGTCAATTTCATTTAGATTTTCAAATTTTGTGGCATATAGACTTTGGAAGTAAGACCTAATTATTGTTTGGATTTCTTCACTGTCTGTGGTTACGTCCCCCTTTTCATTTCTGATTTTCTTGATTTGGATGGTATCTCTGTCTTTTAGTTAGCTTGGCTAAGGGTTTGTCGATCTTGTTGATTTTCTCAAAGAACCAGTTCTTGGTTTCATTGATTCTTTGAATTTTTTTATTTGTTTTTAATTTATTGATTTCAGCCCTGAGTTTGATTATTTCCAGCCTTCTACTCTTCTTTGGTGTGTCTGCTTCTTCTTTTTTTTTTTCCCCTAGGCTTTTAAGTGAGACATCAAATTGCTTGCATGAGATGTTTTGAATTTCTTTTTGAAGGCACTTAGTGCTATGTACTTTCTTCTTAACACTGCTTTCATTGTGTCCCATAAGTTTGGGTATGTTGTTCCTTCATTTTCATTGAATTCTAGGAAGTCTTTAATTTCTTTCTTTATTTCTTCTCTGACCCAGCTGTCATTTAGAAGCAAGTTGTACAGTTTCCATGTGCGTGTAGGCCTTTTGCTATTTTTGTCATTAAGGTCCAGTTTTAGTCCATGGTTATCAGATAGCATACAAGGGTTTATTTCAATCTTCTTGTATCTGTTGAGGCTTGCTTTGTGACGAACTATATGTTTTATTTTGGAGAAGGTTCCATGAGGTCCTGAGAAGAAAGTAAATTCTTTTGAGTTTGGGTGAAAGGTTCTGTAGATGTCCTTGAGGTCCATTTGATTCATGACCTCTTTCAGAGTTATTGTTTCTTTGTTTAATTTCTGTTTTGTTAACCTGTTCACTGCTGGACAGTCAAATGTGCAGGTAACTTCTTGCTTACCATATAGTACAAGAGACAGAGATCACTTATTTGTTATATATGTTTTATCTTTATTTTTCTTATACAGCCAATACAATTCAGCAATGGGAGTTCCGATCCTACTGACATTTTCTTCGAAAACTTTCAAAAGCACTCCTATACATGTTATAGTAGGAAGTGGTTCTAACCTCATTATTAATTAAATATTAATTATAGTACTTGAAGCCCCAGTGAACATCCAAATTATATAAATTATATTATAATTATTTCTCACCCCTCAGAAACATCTATATTGACCATTGTTTGGCCATAAGAATACCTTTATAAAAGCTCATAAAATCAGATTAGAGTTAACAATACCTGGCTGTAGAACATAAAAAAGAGAATACACTGAGCTGCCCATGATCTATATCTGAGCAGGGTATCTAGGATCTTCTCCATTCATGATCCTTGGTTGATTCATCAGTCTCTGCAGGGCCCCTAGGCCCAGATTTTTAGCTCTGTTGGTCTTCTTGTGGAGCTCCTGTCTTCTCCAGATCTTTCTATCTCCCCCTTCTTCCATGAGGGTTCCTTAGTAAGAGGGACACGGGCAGCCTCTGGCATGAACTTGGTTTCTTGCTCTTTGATAACCTCCCCATGGCGTGTTGGCCTTACTAGGCTACAGAGAAAGAGGATCCAGACAGTTCTGATGATAGGCTGCAGTCATATATTAAGGGAGGAGGACCTCCTCAGTCAGTGGGATGAAGGTGTCTTATGACGGGGGAAGAGGAAAAGAAGGTGGGATGAAGAGGAGATGAGGGGGAGGGCTATACCTGGGATACAAAGTGAATAAATTATAATCAATAAAAACAAATTTAAAAAATAGAAAAGATACACTGAAGACAGCAATAAGGACAGTTTGATGTTATTCTTTCAACATTTCCACAATCCCATGAGGGAGAATATGAAAAGAATATCTTCTATTTGGGAAAAGGAAAAGGAAATGAGTATCTAGTTTTGTTAAGACTACAAAAGCAGGACCACTCCAGCAAAATTCTACATGAGTGAACCCACATTGCTTTGGAATCCAGAAAAATACCCAAGGGCTGTCATGTATGGCTGCATTTGAGCAAGGACAACTGAGGAACCCTAAGATTTTGCACCAATGCATTAATGAACTCATCTTTACCAAGTGAAGATCCATGGGAAATTCCAGGGCCCCAAGACTCAGGTTTGTGCTCATGGAACCATAAGTCAGAACCTACAGAATGAGATTTCTGTTAACCTCCATTGAAAGAGACTCCATGATAGGCCCTGCTAATTCAAACTAGAGCAGTGAGTTAGTGAGCATAGGTTCTGCTACAGATTTTACATTTTACATTCAAGATTCAAAGCAGGAATGGTAGGCAAACTCGCCATAATAGTACCTACACACTCAGTTTTTAAGTCATCCTCTATATTGTTATGCTCTAGAACAAATTCTTACTTTCAGTTATCAGGCTTTTTTTGTGACTGAAGACTCAAGGTCCCCTCTCTCAAACTCGATATCCATACTTCCCATAGTCTCAGTCTTCACGTCAGTCTCAATGATTCTATTGTCTGGGAAATCCATGGACCGGGCACAAATGTCAGATAAATCCCCACACACTGATCTCAGAATTATGCATATAGAACCAGACTTCATTTCAACACAATGAAGACACAAACCAAGCTTGTATGACTAGACTTTGGCTCTAGGCTCATCCTTCTACACATCTGGTACTCAGATTCAGTACCAATACAGGTGTCCATTGAGATTCTGTGGTGATCACAGGTATGATTAAACCCTCCCATGCCCACAACAATACACATATTCACATATCAGACCAGTCTATAGCCATTTACTTGTCACATCTGTGTAGAAATTTTTAACTTCAGGCACACCTGTGTAGAACCAGATGCATTATTCATTCCACTTAATGGATACTCCAAACAATTATCATTCTAGCGCCCATGTTTATTACAGATTCTATGTGTGCTCCTTATTGTTAGGAGTTCTAAGGGTACTCATTGAGTTACTCAGAAATCAGTCAAGATGGGTCAAAAACTACATCAGGAAATCTGACCAAAGACCTTGCCAAAAATAGCTTGTTAGGAGTCTCTGAGGAGACTTATTGGCAAAATATTTCTTAGATAACACAAATCCTCAATGTCTAGAATGAATACCTACATTTAAAAAAATCTACAGCATCAATATAGAGCCAGTGAGATCAAGAAAAGTAATGTAAATCTGACATCAAAAAGTAATGAATAATGCAACAGTAACTGAGTCAAATCAAATGGCGAATTGTGAACTTCCTAGCAAAGAAATATTTGTCCTTTCTTGTTTTCAGAAAATTTAGTCAATTTAAAAAAAAATACAAAAAAAAAAAAACTTTGTCCATATCCTCTCCTGCATGTGTTGTCAAGGAGACCAATAGAGCCAAAAAGTCTGGGACTTCAGGGAATGATGCTCCAACAAAGGACCATGCATCTAGTGGACCGACTCCTGCTCAGATGTAGCCCACAAACAGTACAGTCTCCAAGTGGGCAGGGGCTGTCTCTGATGTGAACTCAGTGACCACCACTTTGATCATCTCCTCCTGGGGGTGTAGCCTAACCAGGCCACAGAGGAAAATAATGCAGCCAGTTCTTATGAGACCTGATAGGCTTTGGTCAGATAGAAAGGGAGAAGGACCTCTCCTATCAATGGATTAGGGAAGGGGCATAGGGGAAGAAAAGAGAGAGTGGGTGGGTCATAGAGGGAGAAAACAGAGGGTGGGTGGGCCGGAAAGGAGATGAGGGAAGTGGTTATGGCCGTGACATAAAGTGAATAAATTGTAATAAATAATAAATACTTTTTTTTAAATACTAAAAATATGAAAACCAATTTACCCAAATCAGAAAAATAAACATTTTAATCTTGTGAGATATTACATAAAAGTTATGATAGATTTAAAGTCCATATATGTGTGTGTATACATGTAAATATGTATGTATGTGTCTGTTGTGTGTGTTTATGTATATGTGTGGGTGTGTAGCAAAAAACATCGAATAAGCTGAATAAAAATTAGGTAAAGGAATTTGATATTTTTTTAATTAATTTTATTATTTCATTTATTACATACTGACTTCAATTTCCCCTCATTCATCTCTTTTTAGTGCCTCTGACTCCCTCTCCCCCTTCCCCAAATCTGCTTCTCCTCCATTTCACTTTAGAAAAGGACAGGAACTCCTAGAGTTATCAAACATACATAGCATAACTGGTTGCAATGATTAGGCCCTTCCCATCAAGTTAATGCTGGAAGAGGCAATCCAGTATTAGAAAAAGTGTCCCAAGTCAGACAAAAGAGGCAAAGATAACCTCTGTTTTTCCTTTTTGGATTCCCACAAGAAAAGAAAGATAAACAGCTATAACATATGAAGAGAGTCTACATCAGACCCATACAGGCGCCCTGATTGACAGATCAGTCATTGTGAGCCTCTATGAACCAAGGTTAGTTGATTTTGTGTTTTTCTTATGGTATCCTTGACCCCTCTGTTTCCCAAAATATTTCCTCCTCTTTTTTATTTTTTTTTTATTTTATTTTTTTTTTTGAATAGGCTGCTGTCTTTTTTTATTTAACTATTATTAATTACACTTTATTCATTTGGTATCCCCACATAAGCCTATTCCTCCTCCCCTCCCAATCCCATCCTCCATGCCCTTTCTGCATGCATGCCCCTCCCCAAGTCCATTGATAGGGGAGGTCATCCTCTCATTCTTTCTGATCTTAGTCTATCAGTTCTCATCAGAAGTGGCTGCATTGTCATCTTCTGTGGCCTGGTAAGGCTGCTCCTCCCTCAGGAGGAGTTGATCAAAGAGCAGGCCAATCAGATTATGTCAGAGGCAGTCCCTCTTCCCATTACTAGGTAACCCACTTGGACACTGAACTGCCATGGGCTACATCTGTGCAGGGGTTCTAGGTTATCTCCATGAATAGTCCTTGGTTGGAGTATGAGTCTCTGGGAAGTTCCCTGTGTTTAAATTTTCTTGTTCTGTTGCTCTCCTTGTGGAGTTCCTGGCCTCTCCAGCTCTTACTGTTTCCCACTTCTTACATACAATTCCATTCACTCTGCCCATCAGTTGTCCATCAGGCTCAGCAACTGCTTTGATAGGTGACAGGGCAGAGGCTTTCAGAGGCCCTCTGTGGCAGGTTCCTAGGTTGTTTCCTGATTTCTTTTTCTTCTGATGTCTATCCTCTTTGCCTTTCAGAATGGGGATTGAGCATATTAGTTAGGGTCCTTTCTCTTGATTAGTTTCTTTGGATGTTCAGAATTTAGTGGGTTTACCCTATGTTGCATGTCAATATGAGTGAGTATATACCATGTGTGTCTTTTTGCTTCTGAGACAATGCACTCAGGATGATCCTTTCCAGGTACCACTATTTGCCTGCAAATTTCATGATTTCCTTATTTTTCATTGCTGAGTAATACTCCATTGTATAGATGTACCACAGTTTCTGCATCCATTCTTCAGTTGAGGGACATCTGGGCTGTTTCCAGCTTCTGGCTATTACAAATAAAGCTGCAACAAACATGGTTGAGCAAATGTCCTTTTTGTGTACTTGAGCCTCTTTTGGATATATGGCTAGGAGTGGTATGGCTGGATCTTGAGGAAGCACTATTCCAACTTGTCTGAGAAAGCGCCAGATTGATTTCCAGAGTGGTTGTACACTTTTACATTCCCACCAGCAGTGGAGGAGGGTTACCCTTTCTCCACAACCTCTCCAGCATGTGTTGTCACTTGAGTTTTTCATATTGGCCATTGTGATGGGTGTAAGGTAAAATCTCAGGATTGTTTTGATTTGCATTTCCCTAATGGCTAATGAGGTTGAGCATTTCTTTAAGTGCTTCTCTGCCTTTGATATTCCTCTACAGACAGTTCTGTTTAGCTCTGGTACCCATTTTCTAAGTGGATTACTTGGTTTGCTGCTTTTCAGCTTCTTTAGTTCTTTATATATACTGGATATGAGATCTCTGTCAGATAAAGGGTTGGTGAAGATTATTTCCCAATATGTAGGCAGTTGCTTTGTTTTGATGACGGTTTCCTTTGCTTTACAGAAGCTTTTGAATTTCATGAGGTCCCATTTAATGATTGTTGCTCTTAGAGTCTGTGCTGTTGGTGTTCTGTTCAGGAAGTTGTCTCCTGTAACACTGAGTTCTAGGGTATTCCCCACTTATTTTCCTAGCCGATTTAATGTGTCTGGTTTTATGTTGAGGTCTTTGATCCACTTGGATTTCAGTTTTGTGCAGGGTGATAAGTATGGATCTATTTGCATTTTTCTACATGTACACATCCAGTTGGACCAGCACCATTTGTTGAAGATGCTATCTTTTTTCCATTGTATGGTTTTGGTGTCTTTGTCAAAGATCAGGTGTCCAAATGTGTGTGAGTTTATTTCTGGGTACTCTGTTCTGTTCCATTGATCCACCATTCTCTTTCTATGCCAGTACCATGCAGTTTTTATAACTGTTCCTCTATAGTACAACTTTAGATAAGGGATGGAGATAACGCCAGAAAATCTTTTATTGTAGAGGATTGTTTTAGCAATTCTGGGTTTCTTGTTATTCAATGTGAAGTTGAGAATTTTTCTTTCCATGTCTGTAAAGAATTGTGTTGGCAATTTGATGGGAATTGCATTGAATCTGTAGATTGCTTTTGGTAAGATGGCCATTTTTACTATGTTAATCCTGCCAAGCCATGAGCATGGGAGATCTTTCCATCTTCTCATATCTTCTTCTAACTCTTTCTTCAGAGAGTTGAAAATTTTTTCGTACAAGTCTTTGACTTCCTTGGTTAGGGTTACTCCAAGGTACTTTATGTCATTTGTGGCTATTGTGAAGGGTGCTGTTTCCCTAATTTCTTTCTCAGCCCTTTTGTCTTTTGTATACAGGAGGGCTACTGATGCTTTTGAGTTAATTTTGTATCCGGCCACTTTGCTGGAGGTGTTTATCAGCTGTAGGAGTTCCCTGGTAGAGTTTTTGGTGTCACTCATGTATACTATCATATCATCTGCAAATAGTGATAATTTGACTTCTTCTTTTCCAATTTGTATCCCCTTGATCTCCTTCAATTGTCTTATGGCTCTCGCAAGGACTTCCAGCACTATGTTGAAGAGATATGGAGAGAGTGGGCAGCCTTGTCTTGTCCCTGATTTCAGTAGGATTGCTCTAAGTTTCTCTCCGTTCAGTGTGATGTTGGCTATAGGCTTGCTGTATAATGCCTTTGCTATATTTAGATATGTGTCTTGTATCCCTGATCTCTCCAATACTTTAAACATGAATGGATGTTGCATTTTCTCAAATGTTTTTTCAAAATCTGGGGAGATTATCATGTGTTTTTTTTTTTTCTTTCAATTTGTTAATATGGTGGATCACATTGATGGATTTCCGAATATTGAACCACCCCTGCATACCTGGAATGAAGCCTACTTAGTCATGGTGGATGATATCTTTGATGTGTTCTTGTATTCGGTTTGCGAGTATTTTGTTGAGTATTTTTGCGTCAATGTTCATAAGGGAGATTGGCCTGAAATTCTCTTTTTTTTTTTGTTGGGTCTTTGTGAAGTTTAGGTACCACGGTGATTGTGACTTCATAGAATGAGTATGGTAATGTTCCTTCTGTTTCTATCTTGTGGAATAGTTTGAAGAGAAATGGAGTTAGCTCTTCTTTGAAGGTCTGGTAGAATTCTGCACCGAAACCATCTGGTCTTTGGCTTTTTTGGATAGGAGACTTTTGATTTCCTTGGGGTATATAGAACTATTTAATTCATTTACCTGATCCTGTTTCAGCTTTGGTATGTGGAATAGATCAGGAAAATTGTCCATTTCATTTAGATTTTCAAATGCTTTTTAGTCCTGGCTCTCACGGCAATGTAATTGACACTTGTTTGTTTCTTTCTTTCTTTTTGTCTCATTTACTAAGTTATTTATTCACTACAGCCTGATCCCAGGCCCTCCTCTCTTTGCAGTTCTACTGTTTTGCTCCCTTCCCTCTTTTCTCTCTCTCCTTCTTCCCAGAAAATGGAAAACCCCAAGGAGTACCAACCCACTCTGGCACCAAGGGTCACAGCAGGACTAAGGGCATCAATCTCCACTGAGGCCAGACAAGACAGTTCAGCTAGAGGAAAAGTATCCTAAGCTTGGCAACAGATTCAGAAATTCCTTACTCCAATTGTTAGGGGAACTACATGTTGGTCACAATGCACATCTATTACATATGTATAGAGGGTGTTGGGATAAGTATGCAGTTAAGCTGGCATCTCTATGGCTAGCCCCAAGAGACCTGAGGAACGAGATATGAGGCATCTGTGAGGCCACCTACAGACCACCTTCTGTCTACCTGAAACCATCTGACATGCAATGGGTCACCTTATTAGAGTGTTCACACGACCTCTTCTTTTTCTTTCACTCTCTCCTATCTTGTCAAGAGACAGTCTCTGTAACCCACTCCCCTTTCAACCAAAGTTTGGGCAGAGTGCAGGAAATCTTATGAAAAAAGGGAGAGATAGTAAGACCTAGAGAGTACAGGAGCTTCACAAGCAGAGCAACAGAACCAAAAAATCAGGGCACAGACCTGAGACTAGTACTCCAACCAATGACCATTCATGGATATAACCTAGAACCCCTACTCAGATGTAGCCCATGGCAGCTCAGTCTCCATGTGGGTACCCTAGTGAGGGGAACAGGGACTGTCTCTGACATGAGCTCAGTGGCTGGCTCTTTGATCACCTCCGCCTGAGTGGGGAGAAGCCTTGCCAGGTCACATAGGAAAACAATGCAGCCAGTCCTGATGACACCTGATAGGCTAGGGTCAGATGGAAGGGATGGAGGATCTCCCCTATTAGTGGTCTTGGGGAGGGTCATGAGAGAAGAAGAAGGAGGGAGGGTGGGATTGGGAGGGAATGAAGGAGGTGGCTACAGCCGGGATACAAAGTGAATAAACTGTAATTAATATAAAAAATAAAAATTAAAAAAATAAATCCTCTCATGTGGAACCAGTCACATGGTATGATTTATGAACCCATCTTTTAACTTCGCTGCACAATGTTAACATTGGTTCATGGGCCAAACATGCACTTTCAGTGTTCACAACATGTGGTGGTTGCTTTTAGCACCAGGAATGCCACCAGAGCTGCTGGAAACTTATTTCATTTCAAATCCACCCTCAACCCACTTTGTGGCAATCAGATAGATACACCAGCTGTATTGTTGGTTTCCCCTCAATGTTCAGAAATAATATCTCTCTTGGTAGGGAAAGACTGACCTGATGAGCATCCAGCAAGTTAAAAACAGCAATGGAAAAGACCAAGTAACATATAAAGTTAAACTTATCAGAATCACATCAGACTGTAACAGAAACTATGAAAGCCAGAAGAGACTGGGCAGATGTCATGCAGAATCTAAGAAAACAGAGATGCTAACCCACACTAGTATACCCAGCAAATCTTTCAATCAATTTAGAAAAAGAAAAAATATTCCATGACACAACTAAACTTAAACAATACCTGAACAGAAGCCAAGTTAAACAGAAGATACTAGAAGGAAAAATCCAATCCAACAAAATAAGCTACACCCAAGAAAACACAGGATATTGACAATTTCAAAACAAAAAAAATTAAAAGAAAACAAGCATTGAAACATAATAACACCACCAACTCCACAAAATAAGGAACAAACATTCATTGGTCACTATTATCTATCAACATCAATGGACTCAACTCTCCAATAAAGCGACACAGACTAACAGAATGGTTGTGGAAACAGGATCCAACATCCTGCTGCATCCAAGAAACACAGCTCTGCAACAAAGATAAATACTACCTCAGAGTAAATGGCTACACAATGTTTTTTAAATCAAATGGACCCAGAAAGCAAGATGGGGTAGCTATCCTAATATAATATCTAATAAAATAGACATTCAACCAAAATTAATCAAAAAAGATGACGAACACTTCATTCTCATCAAGGAAAAATCCACCAAGAGGACATCACAATACGGAACATTTATGCCACAAATACAAGAGCACCTGAACATGTAAATGAACCATTATTAAAGCATAAATCACACATCAATCCCAACACCTTATGAGTGGGAGACTTCAACCCTATTTTCTCACCAAGTGACAGATCATCTAGACAGAAGCTAAGTAAGGAAATAATGACATTTACAGAGGACTTAAATAAAATGTTCCAAACAGATGTCCAAAGAATTTTTCACCTAAATTCAATACAGTATACCTTCTTTTAAGAACCATGTGGAACCTTCTCAAAAATTGAACATATACTAGGGCACAAAGCAAGCCTCAACAGGTACAAGAATACTCAAATAATCCCATGTATCCTATCAGGCTTAAAACTAGACCTCAACAACAACAGAAATAACAACAACAAAAAAGCCTAAATACAAATGGAAACTAAACAACTCTCTTCTCAATGGCAACTAGGTCAGTGAAGAAATGAAAACAGAATTTAGAGACTTCCTAAAATTCAAGGAAAATGAAGGCACAACTTACCTGAACTTATGGGACTCAACTAAAGCAGAGCTAAAAAGGAAGTTCATAGTATTAAGTGTCTCCAGAAAGAAGTTGGAGACATTTTATACAAGCAATTTCATAGCACACCTAAAAGCCCTAGAAAAAAAGAAGCAGACACAACCAAGTGGAGTAGAAGATTGGAAATAATCAAACTCAGAGCTGAAATCAATGAATTAGAAACAAAGAAACCAATTCAAAGAATCAATGAGACCGTGAGCTGGTTCTTTGAAAAAATCAACAAGATAGACAAAACCTTAGCTAAACTAACTAAAAGACAGAGAGAGAAACCAAATCAACAAAATCAGAAATGAAAAGGGAGACATAATTGCAGAAACTGAAGAAATCCAATCATTAGGTCTAACTACCAAAGCCCATATGCCAAAAAATCAGAAAAATCTAAATGATATGGATGATTTTCTTGATAGATTCCATTTACCAAAATTAAATCAAGATCAGGTAAATGGATTAAGTAATCCTATATCCCCCAAGGAAATAGAAGCCTACATCAAATGTCTCTCTTCCAAAGAAAGCCCAGGGCCAGATGGTTTCAAAACAGAATTCTACCAAACCTTCAAAGAAGAGCTAAGTCCAATGCTCTTCAAACTATTCCACAAAATAGAAACAGAAGGAACATTACCAAACTTATTCTATGAAGCCACAGTTACCTTGATACCTAAATCACACAAAGACCTAACAAAATAGAGAACTTCAGACATCTCTCTCTTATATATATATTGATGAAAAATACTCAGTAAAGTACTTGCAAACGGAATCCAAGAACACATCAAAGATATCCACTATGACCAACTAGACTTCATCCCAGGGTTGCAGGGATGGTTCAGTATATGAAAATTCATTAGTGTAATCAACCATATATACAAACTTAAGGAGAAAAATCACATGATCATCTCCTTAGATACTGAAAATCATTTGACAAAATCCAACACCCATTCATGTTCAAAGTTTTAGAAAGATCAGGGATATAAGGCACATACCTAAGTTCACTAAAGAAAATATACAGCAAGTCTATAGCCAACATCAAAATAAATGGAGAGAAAATTAAAGCAACCCCACTGAAATCAGGGACAAGGCAAGGCTGTTCACTCTCTCAGTATCTCTGCAACATAGTACTTGATTTCCTAACTAGAATAATAAGACAACTAAAGGAGATAAAGGAGATACAAATGGGAAAGGAAGAAGTGAAAGTATCACTATTTGCAGATGATATGATAGTACATATGAGTGACCCCAAAAATTCAACTCAAAAAAGATTAGTATCCCTCCTGTATATGATACACAAAAGGGCCGAGAAAGAAATTAGTGAAACAACACCCTTCACAGTAGCCACTAATAACATAAAGTACATTGGTGTGACTATAACCAAGGAAGTGAAAGACCTGTTTGAAGAAAGAAATTGAAGAAGATATCAGAAGATGGAAAGTTCTCCAATGCTCATGGATTGGTAGCTTTAAACACAGTGAAAACAGCCATCCTGCCAAAAGCAACCTACATATTCAACACAATTCCTATCAAAATACTAACACAATTCTTTACGGACCTTGAAAGAACAATTCTCAATTTTATATGGAAAAAACCCAAAATTGCTAAAATAAGCCTGTTAAACAACAAATCATCTGGAGGTATTTCCATCCCTGATCTCAAGCTGTAATACAGAGAAATAGTAATAAATATGCATGGTACTGGCATAGAAACAGAATGATGGATCCATGGAATTGAATAGAAGACCCAGAAATGAACCCACATACCTATGGCTACTTGATTTTTGAAAAAGAAGCCAAAACCTTATAATTGAAAAAAACAAGTATCTTCAACAAATGATGCTGGTCTAACTGGATATCTACATGTAGAAAAATCTATATTTGTCACTCTGCACAAAACTACAGTCCAAGTGGATCAAAGACCTCATCATAAAACCAGACACACTAAACATATTAGAAGAAAAATTGGGGAAGAGCCTTGAGCTCATTGGCATAAGAGACTTCTTTGTGAACAGAACACCAACAGCACAGGCTCCAAGATCAACAATCAACAAATGGTACCTCACGAAAACTGAAAACTTCGATAAAGCAAAGGACACTGTCATCAGAATAAAAAGACAGCCTACAGACTGGGAAAGGATCTTCATCAAACCTTTATCTGACAGATGGCTAATAAGAAGGAGGTTGTTACAGCAGGAATACAAAGTCAGTAAACTGTAATTAATAAAATAAATAAATAAATTTTAAAAAGATGACATAAAGACAGTTTATTTCTTTTAAATCCCTTTTCTAGCTGTAAATACTGTTTCCTGTAAACATCACTTCTAATAAAAAATGCACACAACAAACAAATAAATTTATAAAATGGTTCCACAGTACTAATAATCAGTATAATAAAACTTAAAACCCCAAAGATATATGACAAATGCCTATAATTAGAAACATCAAAGACAAAATATGCTAGAGAAAATTTGAAGAAAAGCAACACTTGAATACCCACACTGTCAAAGAAGTGTAAATTAGTATTAACATTATAAAAAAATTATGGAAATTCCACAAAGATTTGAAAATAGAAGTACAAAATTGTAGAGGTGTCTGTTGGTAGAGTGCTCATTTAGCATGCCCAAAGCCTTGGATTCGGCCCATAGAACTACATAAACAGGGCAAGTTGTGGCATATAAATTCAATACTCAGGGTGTGAAAGGAGGAACATTGAAAATCTAAGGTCATTCTAAGATATATAATTAATTCAAGGCCAGCCAGGAATAACTGAGACAGAGGCTCAAGAAAAAGATGAAGAAGGAGGTGAGAAATGAAAGAAATACAGAAAGAAAGACAAAAAGGAAAAAACGAAGGAAGGAAGGAAGGAAGGAAGGAAGGAAGGAAGGAAGGAAGGAAGGAAGAAGAAAATGAATTAGAATCATTGTATAATACAATATTCAACTAATAAACAATATATATAACTTAAATTGGCACATTAATGGGATGTTTGGTGTACCAAGATATGAATTAACTTAATAGTCCATTAATGACAATGGATTAAACAATGTGATGCCTGCAAGGATTGCACAAGATCAAGACAGTCTAGATAAGAGAAATTCTCTCCAGGGCCCAATCAACACCCTGGAACTATTTGCAGTTGAGGGACTGAGAATCATGCAGTCCTGAGGGTATATTGCCAATGATAGACAGAAAAAGAGAAAGTAAGAGAGAGAAAATAAGAGGGTGACCACGTGTCGATATTGGCCCTTTTAAGGGGCATGCTAACCACGCCTTCCAGGTGTGGTCACCTGGCTGGCTGGCGACACATGATGACATCACAGGATCAGATTGTGTTCCAAAATACAAACAGATTTCCCTTGATCCAGTTGGTGGTCTCATATATATATGGCAGCACTAGTTGGAGTAAGTGTATTATCAAAAATTAGGGAACATTACCTAAACCATTTACATTTTCCATTCATCCATGTATTTTGTTGTTGTTGCTGTTGATGTTGTTCTGTTAACTTATTGTTTTTTTCTTTAAGACAGTTGGCATAAATTGACATTATTTTGCATTATTTATTAATTCATAATGTGTAATATCTACCGGAATATGGTATGTTTCCTTGTTTTCTTTAAATGAAGAAATATCAAAAGCCACCCTCCTTATATAACAATTTGTGAATATATATGTATCGATTAACTATTAGTAATTTACTTTTCCTCAACCTCAATATCTTTTCATGAAATATAAAAGTGTCAACATTTTTAAACTTTTCCTTTATATTTGTATGCATTCTCTCAGAGTAGGTTTTGACATTTTTGTAGCCAACTTTCTCTGGCAATTTTTTTTTTTTTTTTGGTGTTGTTGTTGTTGAAACAGCATTCGACATGACCAAATTTCAAATAAATTAAAGAATGCATGTTTTTGAACCCACTTTCCAAGTTTTTGCTATTTTAGAAAATTTCTTTAAAAGTTAAACATTAAGGTAATTTAATCAAAGGTTAGAAAGATAGTTAAAATGCTTAAGCAGCAATGTATTGACACCTAGAGATCTCTGAAAGCATCACTCCTCAATATTAGGGAGAGTTACAGAAAATACATTTCATATTAATTGCAAAGTTCACAAACTATAATCCAAAGCACGATGAAATAATATAAAAGAACAAATAGACAGGTACTGTAGGTAACTAGTTGCAGATCTCTTATGTGGAAGAATACTGCCAAGAGATGTTAATGGTAGCCTGTGCATTCTATGCATGCACAGTTGGCTCTAAGTTTTCCACGCATAGTTCACCTTTGCCCAAGCAGTTACTATTTTCCTATACATATATGCTGTTTTTGTCATCTCAAAAATTTTCCATTTCTCTTAAATATAGCAATAATAGAAAACCAAAAGGAGTTTAGCTATAGATTTGGGCTCTTTTTTATATGTTTTTCTATTTTTTAATTTTTATTAATTAGAGTTTATTCACTTTGTATCTCTCCTGTACTTCCCTCGCTCCTCCCCTCCTAATCCAACCCTCCCTCTTCCCCACCCTTGTCCCTCTCCCAGTCCACTGAAAAGGGAGGTCCTCCTCCTCTTCCCTTTTATCCTAGTCAATCAGGTTTCATCAGGAGTGGGTGCATTGTGGTCTAGAAAGGCTGCTCTCCTGTCAGGGAGAGGTGATCAAAGAGCAGGCCAATCAGTTCATGTCAGAGACATTCCCCGTTCCCATTACTATGGAGGCTACTTGGCAACTGAACTGCCATAGGCTAATTCTGTACAGGGGTTTCAGGCCATCTCCATGAGTGGTCATTGGCTGGAGCACCAGTTTCAGAAAAGACCCCTGTGCCCAGAATTTTAGGATCCGTCACTCTCCTTGTTTACCTCATGTCCTCTCCAGGTCTTATTATCTCCCACTTCTTTCATAATATTCCCTGTACTCTGCGCAAAATTTGACTATGAGTCTCAACATCTGCTTTGATACCCTGCATGGTAGAGCCTTTCAGAGGCTCTCAGTAGTAGGCTTCTGTCCTGTTCCCTGTTTTCTCCCTCCTCCGATGTCAATCATCTTTGCCTTTCTGAATGGGGATTGAGCATCTTAGCCAGAGTCCTCCTTACTGATTACCTTCCTTAGGTGTACATATTTTAGTATATTTACCCTATATTATTCGTCTAGTATTCACTTATGAGTGAGTATATACCCTGTGTGTCTTTCTGCTTCTGGGACACCTCACTCAGGATGATTTTTTCCAGTTCCCACCATATGTCTGCAAATTTCATGATTTCCTTGTTTTTTATCGGTGAGTAATATTCCATTTTATAAAAGTACCATAATTTATGTATCCATTCCTCAAATGAGGGGCATCTGGGCTGTTTCCAGGTTATGGCTATTACAAATAAAGCTGCTACAAACATGGTTGAGCAAATGTCTTTGTTGTATAATAGAGCGTCTACTGGATATATGCCTAGCAGTGGTATAGATGGATCTTGAGGAAGCACTATTCCTAATTTTCTGAGAAAGCACTAGATTGTTTTCCAAAGTGGTTGTATAAGTTTACATTCCAACCAGCAGTAGAGGAGAGTTCCCTTTTCTCCCCATCCTCTCCAGCTTGTGTTGTCCCTTGAGTTATTCATCTTAGTCATTCTGATGGGTGTAAAGTGAAATCTCAGGGCCGTTTTGATTTGCATTCCCCTGATGACTAAGGACATTGAACATTTCTTTAAGTGTTTCTGTGCCATTCGATATTCCTCTATTGAGAATTCTCTGTTCAGCTCTGTACCCCATTTTAAATTGGATTACTTGATTTGTTGCTGTTTAACTTCTTGAGTTCTTTATATATACTGGATATTAACCCTCTATCAGACATAGGGTTGGTGAAGATTCTTTCCCAATCTGTAGGCAGTTGTTTTGTTTTGATGAGAGTATCCTTTGCTTTACAGAAGCTTTTCAGTTTCATGAGCACCCAAAAATTGGTTGCTGCTCTTAAAGCCTATGTTGTTGTTGTTCTGTTCAGGAAGTTGTCTCCTGTGCCAATGAGTTCCAGGCTCTTCCCCGTTTTTCTTCTAAGAGGTTTAGTGTGTCTGGGTTTTTATTGAGGTCTTTGAACCACTTGGATGTTAGTTTTGTGGAGGGTGATAAGTATGGATCTATTTGCATTTTTCTACATATAGACATCCAGTTAGACCAGAACCATTTGTTGAAGATGCTATCTTTTTTAATTGAATGGTTTTGGCATCTTTGTCAAAAATCATGTGTCCATAAATGTGTGGGTTTATTTCAGGGTCTTTTATTTGACTCCATTCTGTTTCAATGCCAGTACCATGCAGTTTTTATTACTGTTGCTCTATAGTACAGCTTAAGATCAAGGATGGCGATACCTCCTGAAGATCTTTTCTTTTAGAGGACTGTTTTAACACTTCTGAGTTTCTTTTTATTCCATATGAAGTTGAGAATATTTCTTTCAAGGTCTGTAAAGAATTGTGTTGCTAGTTTGATGGGAATTCCATTGAATCTGTAGATTGTTTTGGTAAGGTGGTCATTTTTACTATGTTAATCCTGCCAAGCCATGAGCATGGGATATCTTTCCATCTTTTGATATCTTCTTCTTATTCTTTCTTCAGAGACATAAATTTTTTTTCATACAAGTCTTTGACTTGCTTGGTTAGAGTCACACCAAGGTACTTTATGTCTTTTGTGGTTATTGTGAAGGCTGTTATTTCCCAAATTTCTTCTCAGCCATTTTCTCTTTTGTATACAGAAGGGCTACTCATGTTTTTTAGTTAATTTTGCATCCAGCCACTTTGCTGAAGGTGTTTGTCAGCTGTAGGTGTTCTCTGTTAGATTTTTGGGAGTCACTTAGGTATACTATCACATCATCTACAAATAGTGATAATTTTTCTTCTTCCTTTCTGATTTCTATCTCCTTGATCTCCTTTAATTGTCTTATTGCTCTATCAAGGACTTCCAGAACTGTGTTGTAGAGATATGTAGAAAGTGGGCAGCCTTGCCTTGTCCTTGATTTCAGTGGGATTGCTTTAAGTTTCTCTATGTTTAGTTTGATGTTGGCTATAGGCTTGCTGTATATTGCCTTTAATATATTTAGGTATGTGCCTTGTATCCCTGACCTTTCCAATACTTTAAACATGAATGGATGTTAGATTTTATCAAATGCTTTTTCAGCATCTAAGGAGATTATCATGTTTTTTTTTTTTTCAGTTTGTTTATATGGTGGATCACATTGATGGATTTCCATATACTGAACCATACCTGCATACCTGGGATGAAGCTTTCTCTGTCATAGTGGATGATATCTTTGATGTGTTTTTTTTTATTCAGCGTGCAAGTATTTTTGCATCAATATTCATAAGGGAAATTAGCCTGAAATTCTCTTTCTTTTTTGGGTCTTTGTGAGGTTTAGGTACCAAGGTGACTGTGGCTTCATAGAATGAGTTTGGTAGTGTTCCTTCTGTTTCTATTTTGTGGAATAGTTTAAAGAGAACGGGAGTTAGCTCTTCTTTGAAGGCCTGTTAGAATTCTGCACTGAAACCATCTGGGCCTGCCCCCCCTTTTTTTGGATGGGAGACTTTTGATGACCGTTCTATTTCCTTAGGAGATATAGGACTATTTAATTGATTTACCTGGTCTTGATTCAGGTTTGATAAGTGGAATCGATCAAGAATGTTTCTCATTTCATTTAGATTTTAAAATTTTGATGCCTATAAACTTTCAAATAAGTCCTAATGATTGTTTGGATTTCCTCAGAGTCTGTTTTTATGTCCTGCTTTTCATTTCTGATTTTGTTAATTTGGATAGTGTCTCTCTGCCTTTTAGTTAGTTTGACTAAGGTTTTGTCTATCTTGTTGATTTTCTCAAAGAACCAGCTCTTGGTTTTATTTATTGTGGCTCTTAAAGGAAGTTAAGAAGCTATGAAGTAATCATCTGAAGTACTATTTGCAGTTTATAATGTTTTGCCTGATTCGAGAGACCCCAAAGACCAATAGGAGTGGAGCCCATTGCAACTCACAGGAGAATCTTTATTCAAGCTTAAGCTCTGGCTGCCAATCTTCCCTAAAGTAGCAGGTTATTAAGTGAGACCTGGAGTCTCAGGGAGGCAGTTTTTAAAGGGGAAAAAAAAAACAAACAGCAAGCCTTGCATTTACAAGGAAGGAAAAGTTTTGCGTGGTGGGTTAAGCAATTGAGATGTCCTTTAGGCAAATTGTTCCAAGCCACCTGGCCAAACCTACAGATATATAAGATATCTGTGTGATAGCCTGCTGGCAGAATGGATGACCCATTAACCCATTCTGTGTTATTCATGACAACCTGCAGGGTGGAGGGCTATATGGCCCTTCTTGGAACCCAAAGGTGAGGGTCAAGTCCCTCCAAGGTCAGTCAACTTAAGATAGAGTCTAAGAAACAGAATGGAGCCTCCCTTGCCATCTTTAGTTTCTTCAATAATAATAGACAGAAATTTTAATAAAGTAATTTTCAGAAGACAGGGAATCAAAAGAGGCTAATATGTAGGTTTAAAAATAAAATGATAGATGCAATCTTAAGTCATAAATTAGAAGAGTGGAGGAAAATCTTCTAATAGAGATTTATAATACAACATTGTACTTATCAAACAGTTTGATCTCTCTGAGACTAGTGATTTTTTTTCAAGGAAGGTAATGCCAACTGAATTATAGCATTTAAAGTCACTCTTATTAGATAGAAATCAAGAAATTCTTTGAACCAAAAATATTCATGATGTGTTATCACACAGAACATTAACAATCATCATCAAAATAGAAGGTCTGTTGGTTTACTGAGATCAAAATTTGCTTTGATTCCATATAGAGTATATTTATTCTCTCTTGTTCATAACTTTTAATCTCTTTCCCTTCTCCTTTGTCTTTCCTCTCTCTTCCTTTCTTCTCTCTTTCAAGTTACTCATTAACAGAAAACCAAACAGCTTTATGGCAGCCTGGACTAATTCTCAAGAAAGAGAAATGAAAATGGAGAAATATTTCAATTAACTTTATTATTAAAATTTATTATTAAATTATTAAATATTATTAAATTAGTATCATTATTATTAAAAACACCAAACACCAAAAGTAACGAGATTCATAGTCTATACATCTCAAAAAATTTATGTAGTTAAAGTACACATTTAAAAAAAATAATGAATTTGTTTAAGGGGATAAGCTAATGAAGGACACTAACATGAAAGCTTCGAGTGCACAATAAATATTAACTTTTTTATACTATAACTCTATTGTTAATAATAGCATTAGGTTTATAATTGGCAACAATTAGTCTACACCAGAGTTTCCTAACTTCATCTTGAGGATTAAGAAGCAATATGTTTCATTTAAGTATAATAAAAAATAAGGTAAAAACAAATTAGAATAGAACAAAACAAAGGAAAAGAGACTAAGAAAAGGCATCACAAACAGATATAGATTAAGAGACCACTTATTCATATACTTAGGAGACCCATTAAATCACAAAACTAGAAGCCTTATTATGTACTCAAATAACTTGTAGTGTGAAAAAAACAGCCCTGGCATGTTACTTTGAGACAAAAAATCTCCAAAGATGCTGTTGAAGTAATTTTCTGTTGGCCATCTATTGCTAGTCATGTGACCTAGCTTTAAGAATAGTTTGTTTCCCATGGGACTCCCTTGGAGAAAACTAAATTTCTCCTTGCAAGTGTTTAACAAGTGTAGATAGCATCTGGGCATGTCTCCACTTCTCCTTTCAGCTCTAAGACCCCATCTAGTATAGGATCATGAAAGCCCTTCAGGCCCTGTGATTATTGCTTCAGTTTCCATGATTTCATATGCATGTTTATCCAACTTTGACATTTAACACTCTCTCTGCCTCCTCTTTGGCAGGGTTCCCCTAGCTTTGATTGAAAAGTTTTGATGAAAGCATCCCATTTATGACTTAGTATTCTAAGATCTCTCACTCTCTGCATACTACATGTCTGTGGATCTTTGCATTTGTTCCCTTCCAGGAGAAAGCATCACTGACGATAGCTGAGTAAGGAATAAACTCTGAGCATAGCAGAATGCCATTAGGAGTAATTTTATTGCCATATTCATTTACTAGAACATTAGTATTTTGTTTTCCTCTAGATTACCTGGCTAACTAGTATCAAGTTGCTGTTCACCCAAGCAATGTAGGATATTTCTATCATCTTGTGTAGTAGGTCTTAAGTCAAAAAGATATTGGCTGGTATCTTGTCCCTGTTCTATTGCTTTGAAGATACATTACGACCATGGCAACTACTACAAAAAGAAAATTTTGAATTAGGGGCCTCCTAGTAGTTTCAGAGGCTTAGTCCATTATCATCAAGATAGAAAGAATGACACAGACAGGTGTTGTTCTAGAGACATAGCTGAGTGCTACATCCTTATCTACAGAAAGAGAGAGAGAGTTTGAGTGAGTAAGAGAGAGTGTATGTGTTTTTGAAACCTTAAAGCCCAGCTACAGTAATATGCTTTCTCCAACGCCCCATCTCTTGATCTTTCTAATCCTTTCAAATAATTTCATTCCTTCATGACTGAACTTTCAAATATATGGGCCTATGTAGGCCATTGTTACTCAAACCATAACAGTTGGTTACTCCCCATTTTTTTTTTGCCACTACTACACTTGCATATCTTGCAGCAATTATACCATTGTAAATGAAAGAGTCTGTAACTGGATTAGTCTTTATGTTTCTTCTTTTGTAGCATGTGCCAAGCACAAGACTCTCTTTTTTTTTATTTTTGTATTTTTTTATGGACAGTGGTTACATCTCTACTTGACCTTTTCTATCTCATTCCACACTCTTTGCTAGGATGGAAACCAGAAAGTATAAATGACATGAGTAAGGTAATATCTTGGAATAATTTATTTGTGAAAATTGTAAGTCACATATGAAAACATATCCTTAATAATTTCAGATATTTCCTATGGCTTTTTTCCTGGAGCAGATGAAACAATATAGTTTTGTTGTTACTTCTCCTTAATTTATAACAAAACTGAATTCTGATTTATAGAAGACAAAAGAAATGCTGCATTTCAAAGATAGCCACTGAAAACACCACCAAAAAACATGATAGGTAGCTGGGCAAAGGATGATATAGCTGTTGGCATCAGTGGACAGAGATACAGCTGCTTGACACTCATAGTGGTAATGTTTGGACCTGGGTACTACCAATAGAGCTATAGCTTTTTAATGGTTGTAGATTGACTCTTTGTGGCTTATTTTTGTATAGTTAATCTCACATCTCTCTTCCCTTGAAAAAATCTTCTGCACTTTCATTAAAATGCCCTTTTCTCATTAATCTGAATATAGATCTCATTTACCTTTCTAAACCGTTACATTTTTATTTCTACTCTATCTTAGTCACTGAGTCAAGAATTTTAAAATTCATTTTTGGGAGTATTGTTGCAACAATGTGCTTACTAATTAAATGTGCCTGTTATAATTATCTTCTTTAATGAAGTAGAATAAAGATTATACTTTAGCTTCACAACGTAAATATCAAATAAGTATATCCCTTTCAGTAGAAGTTAAACAAGAAATGTAAGTAAAAGGAGAAATGGTTTTAAATGCACGTTGGTTGTTGTCATAGATAAGACCTGATAGAGGCAGGAGTCATTCGTGGCTAATTAGCACAAAGCACTAAATAAAACAAGGCATTTATAAAGTAGAGAGAGGAAGATATCATAGGCATATTTTCAAACGGAGTGTGAAATAAATAACAAATGCTTACTATTACTGAATGCACAGAAAGGAATATACAACTTAGATAATATACAGCAAGGTGTTCAGTCACTGAATATTTTACCAGTAGAAATGCAATGCAACAGTTCTTCAATTTTCATTGTTAATAAAATTTCCTCTTCATAAACAAGAATCAGTCAAACCTAGAAATATACTTATCAGTGTTAATCTATGAAATCCTTAATTATGTTTTGGCTTTTCCCTCTTGTACACTGCAACTACAAGATGAATTAAAGGGTAGATGGGACTATAAAAATATTTCCATGCAAATACAGCCCTTCGAATATATAAATTAAGAATCTTTAATATTATTAAAGACTGTATGGAACTACAGAGCTCTCTTTGGTAAAGACCATTTGTGATATAACAAGAAGAGAAAGAAAAAACAAAAGGAGTTTTGTTTTGAGCAGATCACTATCTGCTGTTGAGCAAAAAAAAAGACAACACAAATTTGTTTAGGAGCCACAGAATTAGAAAATATGCTACTTGATTGCATTACATTCTTAATATTTTACAATTAAAAATTAAGAGCTCCAATGTTTATATGTATATAAATGTCATTGATTATAATGTCTATACAATCCCTTTCTTTATGACTTTCTTACGGAGATCCAAGATGGCAGCGACTAGGGCACACAGTTTCTGAGAGGCAGAGGATATAAAACTCCAAAATTAGTGAGTGGAGGGGCAGGTAAAGCCAGAAATTTGACATTGAAGCTTCCTGAACAAGAGAGAACATCACTTGAGTTGAGACTTTTAGATTCAGGTCTCCCACGAGCTTCTCTGAGGACAGAGAGAAGTGAACCTTTGAACCCATTGCACTTCCCTTTTCTGAACCTCCCTACAGTGCCAGACACCTTCAGCCCAGAACTCACTGCCTGGGGACTGAGACAGCAGAGACATGGCTCCTAGCTTCTCAGCTGCTGCTGTTAGCTGTACCCGCCTTCCAAATCCCAGATCCACAGTACCATCCCCTCAGGTCCCAGGTCTGCGAGTAGCCATACAGACTCAACAGGGCCTCCCAGCCAGTGACTGTTGGGCCTCCCAATCACTCAGTGGCAGACAGCCAACTGTATAACAACCAAAGTCCAGCAGACCATCCAAACAAACCAGGTATACCAGGCACCGGGCCACCTAGGTCTGTGGACCAGAGTTGTGGCTCCTCAGGACTTTCCAGCAGACACCTGGAAGGCCTCTAGGTCCACAGCTGCAGCTAGACTCTCTAGTTCGGAGGGTGCAGCACCACTGAGCTGTCAGAGCTTGACGGTCCTCCAGCATTTGACTCAGCAGATCCAAACCTGTGAGTACAGAGCAGGGGTATACTGATGCTTGCTGATGTGACCTGCTAGACAGTGAGTGTGCACTCAAGTGCTTGCAGAGCCTCAGATCCAGGGTCCTTCTCAGCTAGCAGCCAGACATCAGATCCCTCCCACCCACACATCCACTGTGGGAAGGGGAAAGATTCTTGGAACATTGAAGCCCCTGGTCTACAGGTCCACCAGTGGAATTCAGGCAAATAACACCTGGAGCTCAGTCAGAGACAAATACCAGTAGCCTGCAGAACACGGAGGTATTCAGAGAATTTACATAAGGAAATTATGTCCACAACTATCACCAGTGCCTGCACACTTCAGTCCATGCAACCACTTTGGTGCCTGCAAATCAGGTTCCTCCCAAACACACAAGGCTTCTACATTCTCTAGCACCCTGTCCCTCAAGACTCACCTCCACGCACCTGCATACAGTTGCTCACACCTGTCCTTCTGGACCCGCAGACTTTCCTCTCAAAGGTACAGCTGAAGCACCAATGTACATGTTGAAACCACTTGACCTCTCTCATCTTCCTGAAGAATTCTCCAGACACCAGATGAATATGGAACCAGTCTGAACTGCAGAATCCAGGAACAAACAGTGAAGGTTACAGAGAGCAAATGGCCCGAGGTCAGCAAAAATCAGGATATTATGGCTTCACCAGCAACACCCCAAATCTATGTATGCTCCAAATCATTGGAAACACAGGAAAACGACTTTAAAACTATGCTTATCCAGTTGTAAGAGGCACATAAAGAGGAAACAAACACATCTCTCAGAGAAATAGCCATACAAATGGAGACAGTTAAAGATGAAACGAACAAAAACGAACAGATCTCTCAAATAATTGGCCAGAAAAGTAGAAGCAAATAAAGAAGAGATGAACAAAGATCTCTCAAAAACAAAAAAAAAAAAACAAAAACAAAACAACAACAACAAAAAAAACAGGCAAATATAGCTAAACAAATAGAGGCACAATTAGTGGCATATAGACAGGAAAAAAAAATAGAAGCCATCATTCAGAGACAGGTAGCCATATTTAAACAGATTAAGAAAATGGTGCAAGGCATAAAATCAGAATTAGAATCAATAAAGAAAACACAAACAGAAAAAATCTGGAGCAAGAAAACTTAGAGAAAAGATCAGGAACCACAAAGGTAAGCATCACTAATAGAATACTAGAGATGGAAGAGAGAATCTCTGGTGCTCACAGAAATTGATACTTCTCTCAAAGAAAAACCAGAAAAGTCCCAAACACAAAACATCAAAGAAATTGAGGACTCCATGAAAGGGCAAATCCAAGAATAATAGGAATTGATGAAAAAGAAAATTCCAGGCTCCAAGGTCGAGAAAATATTTTCAAGAAAATCATAGAAGAAAATTTTCCCAACTTAAAGCAAGAGATGACCATAGACATATAAGAGGCCCTCAGGACCCCTAATAGAATAGAACAGAAAATAAACTCCTCATGTCACATCATAGTCAAAACATTGAATCTACAAAACAACAACAACAACAAGATATTAAAAGTAACAAGGGAAAAAGGCCAAGTAACACGTAAAGGTAGCCCTATCAGAATCACACCAGACTTCTCATCAGAAACTATGGAAGCCAGAAGGGACTGCACAGATGTCATGCAGACTTTAATGGATCACAGATGCCAACCCAGACTACTATAACCTGCAAAGCTTTCAATCAACATAGATGAAGTAAACAAAATATTCCATGAAAAAAACTAAATTTAAGCAGTATCTACACAACAAACCAGCCCTAAAGAAGATATTAGAAGAAAAACTCCAATCCAACGAAAACAAGTATAACCAAGAAAACATAGGTTACAGATAATTTCCCAACAAAAATTTAAAGAAAACAAGTGATGAATCACAGTAATACCACCAACTTAACAATAAAAGGAACAAACATTCATTGGTCACTATTATCTATCAACATCAATGGACTCAATTCGCCATTAAAAAGGCACAGACTAACAGAATGGTAGTGGTACCAGGATCCAACATTCTGCTTCATCAAAGAAACACACCTCTGCAACAAAGATAAACACTACCTCAGAATAAAGGGCTGGAAAAAAGGTTTTCAAGCAAATGGACCCAGAAAACGAGCTGAGGTAGCTATCTTAATAACTAATAAAATAGACATTCAACCAAAATTAATGAAAAAAGATGAGGAGGAGCACTACATTCTCATCAAAGAAGAAATCAACCAAGAGGACATCACAATTCTGAACATCTATGCCCCAAACACAAGAGCACCTACATTTATAAATGAAACATCATTAAAGCTTAAATCACACATAGATTCTAAAATCTTAATAGTGGGAGACTTCAATATTCCACTCTCACCAAGTGACAGATCATCTAGACAGAAACTAAATAGGAAAATAAAGGCACTTACAGAAGCCCTAAATCAAATGGACCTAACAGAGGTTTACAGAACTTTCCACCCAAATCAAAAGAGTACAATTTCTTTTCAACACCTCATGGAACCTTCTCCAAAATAGACCATATAGTTGGTCACAAACCAAGCCTCAACAGATACAAGAAGAATGAAATAATTCCCTGTATTCTATCTGACCACAGTGGACTAAAGCTGGACCTCAATAACAATGGATATAGCAAAAAGCCTACGCGCACATGAAAACTGAACGACTTGCTACTCAATGACAGTTGAGTTAAGGAAG
This sequence comes from Psammomys obesus, assembly GCF_907164565.1. Taxonomy (NCBI): domain Eukaryota; kingdom Metazoa; phylum Chordata; class Mammalia; order Rodentia; family Muridae; genus Psammomys; species Psammomys obesus. The sequence continues at coordinate 6,172,679 of NW_026590677.1, forward strand.
AAATAAAGAAATTAAAAACTTCCTGGAATTCTTATAAACAAAGGTACAACATACCCATACTTATGGGACACAATGAAAGCAGTGCTCAGAGGAAAATTCATAGCACTGAGTACCTTCAAGAAGAAATTTGTGACATCTCATACAAGCAACTTAATGGCTCAACTGAAAGACCTAGAAAAAAGAAGCAGATCAACCCAAGAGAAGCAGAAGGGTAGAAATAATCAAACTCAGGGCTGAAAACAACAAATTATAATCAAATGAAATTATTCAAAGAATCAATGAAAGCAAGACCTGGTTATTTGAGAAAATGAAAAAGATAGACAAACCCTTATCCAAATTAACTAAAAGGCAGAGAGAAAGTATCCAAATCAGCAGAATCAGAAATGAAAACGGAGACATAACTACAGACACTGTGGAAATCCAAGCAATCATTAGGTTGTACTACAAAAGCTTATATGGCACCCAATTTGAAAATATAAAGGAAATTGACAATTTTCTTGACAGATTCCATCTCACAAAATTAAGTTAAGATCAGGTAAAAAGATTGAATAGTCTATATCCCCCAAGGAAATAGAAGCAGTCGTCAAAATTCTCCCTTCCAAAATAAGCCCTGGGTCAGATTGTTTCAGTACAGAATTCTACCAAACCTTCAAAGAAATGCTAACTCTAATTCTCTTCAAACTATAACACAAAATAGAAACAGAACGAACATTACCAAACTTACTCTATGAAGCCACAGTCACCTTGATATCCAAACCACACAAAGACCCAACAAAAAAGATCTTATTAGACCTATCTCTCTTATGAACACTGATGCAAAAATACTCTGTAAAGTACTTGCAAACAGAATCCAAAAACACATCAAAGATGCCATCCACCATGACCAAATAACCTTCATCATAGGCGTGCAAGGGTGGTTCAATATAAAAAAATCAATCAATCAAATCCACTATATAAACAAACTGAAGGAGAAAAACCACATGAGCATCTCCTTAGATGCTGAAAAAGCATTTGACAAAAATCAAACACCTATTCATGTTTAAGGTCTTGGAGAGATCAGGGATACAAGGCACTGACCTAAACACAGTAAAAGCAATATACAGCAAACATATAGCCAACATGAAACTCACTGGAGAGAAATTTAAAACAATCCCTCTGAAATCAGGGACAAGGCAAAGCTGCCCATTCTCTCCATAGCTCTTCAACATAGTATGTGAAGTCCTAGCTAGTCCAACAAGACAAGTAGAGGTGATCGAGGGGATACAAATCGGAAAGGAAGAGGTCAAAGTCTCACTATTCACAGATGATATGATAGCATATATGAACGACCCCAAAAGTTCAACCAGAGAACTTCAGATGATAAACACCTTCAGCAAAGTGGCTGGATACAAAATTAACTAAAAAAATCAGAAGCCCTCCTGTATACCAAAGACAAAAGGGCAGAGAAAGAAATCAAGGAAACAGCACACTTCACAATATCCACTAATAACATATAGTACCTTGGTGTAACTCTAACCAAGCAAGTGAAAGACTTCTTTGAGAAAAACTTCAAGTCTCTTAAGAAAGCAGTCAAAGAATATATCAGAAGCTATAAAGATCTTCTGAGCTCATGAATAGATAGGATTAACATAGTGAAAATGGCCATTTTGCCAAAAGCAATCTACAGATTCAATGCAATCCCCATCAAAATAAAAACACAATTCTTTACAGACCTTGAAAGAAAAATTCTCAACTTCATATGGAGAACAAAACAAAACAAAACAGAAATTCCAAAATGATACTGTATAAAGACAGATCATCTGGAATTATCTCCATCCCTGACCTCAAGCTGTACTACAGAAAATATTATTAAATATGCATGATATTGGCATATAAACAGAAATGTGGATCAATGGTACCGAATAGAAGACCCAGAAATAAACCCACACATCTATGAATACATGATTTTTTACAAAGAAGCCAATACTATTCAATGGAAAAGGACAGCATTTTCAACAAATGGTGCAGGTGCAACTGGATGTCTACATGCAGAAAAATGAAAATAGATCCATATATTTCACCCTGCACAAAACCAAAGTCCAAGTGGATCAAAGACCTTAACATGAAACCAGACTCACTAAGTTGATTAGAAGAAATAGTGGGGAAGAGCCTAGAACTCATTGGCAAAGTTGACAACTTTGTGAACTTCACAACAACAGCACAGGCTCTAAGATCAACAATCAATAATAAATGGGACCCCATGAAACAGAAAAGCTTCTATAAATCAAAAGACACTGTCATCAGAACAAAATGACAGCTTACCAACTGGGAAAAGATCTTCACCAACCCTATATCTGACAGAGGGCTGATAGCTAGAATATATAAAGAACTAAAGAATTTATAAAAAGCAACAAATCAAGCAATCCAATTAAAAGATGAGGCACAGAGCTAAACAGAGAATTCTCTGTAGAGGAATAGAGAATCTCAGAGAAACACTTAAAGAAATGCTCAACGTCCTTATCCATCAGGGAGATACAAATCAAAATGACCCTGAGATTTCACCTTATACCCATCAGAATGGCTAAAATCAGAAACTCAAGTGACAACACATGCTGGAGAGGTTGCTGAGAAAGTGGAAACCTCCTCCATTGTTGGTAGGAATGTAAAATTGAACAATCATTTTGGATATCAATCTGGCACCTTCTCAGACAATTAGGAATAGTGCTACCTCAAGATCCAGCTATACAACTCCTTGGCATATGTCCAAAAGATGCTCAAGAACAAAAATAGAAAATTTGCTTAATCATGTTAGTAGCAGCTTTATTTGTAATAACAAGAACCTGGAAACCACCCAGGTGTTCATCAAAGGAAGAATGGATACTGAAATCGTGGTACTATTACACAATGGAATACTACTCAGTAATTAAAAACAATGAAATCATGTACTTTGCAGGCAAATTGTGATATCTAGAAAGATCATCCTGAGTGAGTTATCCCACAAGCAGAAGACACACATTATATACTCACTTTTAAGTGGGTACTGGACCTATAAGATAGGATAAATATACTAAAATCTGTACGACTAAAGAAGACAAACAAGAAAGAGGAGCCAGGGTAATATGATCAGTCCTCACTTAGAAAGACAAATGGGATGGACATTGGAAGTAGGAGAAAAACAAATAACAGGACAGGAGCCTACCATAGAAGGCCTCTGAAAGACTCTGTCTTGTAGCGTATCAAAGCTGGTTCTGAGACTCATAACACACCCTTGGTCAGAGTATAGGGAATCATATGAGAAAAGGGGGCATTAATATGACCTGGAGAGGACAGGAGCTCAACAAGGACCAAATATATGTGTGCACAGGGGTCTTTTCTGAGACTGTTTCTGCAACTAAGGTCCATTCACGGATATAACCTAGAACCCCTGCTCGGATGTAGCCCATTGCAGCTCAGTATCCAAGTGGGTTCCCTAGTAAGTGGAACAGGGACTGTTTCTGACATGAACTCAATGGCTGGCTCTTTGACCTCCCCCCTTCCTGAGGGAAGAGCAGTCTTGCTATGCCACAGAAGAGGACATTGCATCTAGTCCTGAAGAGACCTGATAAGCTAGGGTCAGTTGGAATGGGAGGAGCACTTCACACATCAGTGGACTTAGAGAGGGCAAGGAGGAGATTAGGGAGAGAGGGTGGGATTGGGAGGGAATGAAGGAGGGGTCTACAATTGGGATACAAAGTTAATAAACTGTAACTAATATAAAAATAAAAAACTTAATTAAACAAAACAACAACACAAAAAGAAAAGCCATAGGTTGGGCCCTACAGACCACACAAACGAAAGAACAGTGGTTGCTTATGCACTGATAATTATCTTAGCATGATGAGCTATCTTGGAGACACACATCTTAGTTACTGTTTGATTATGGTAAAAGAAATACATGACCAGGGCAACTCTAATAAAAGAAAGCATTGAATCAGAAAAAAAAAATGTATTACCTGCTGAGCTCTAGTCACCATCTCCTTACAGATAGTATCCAGGCTGACATTTGATAATGTATTTAGTACTGATACAATTGTCTGTGCTTGTGTTTTGTCAAATCCTGTATACAAGTAAATTTACATTTTAAAACATGTACATCGCTAGCAGAAGAGACAACTAACAAATGTTCAATACAACTGATATACTTAAAACAGTTACAATGATAAATACGACAATGTTATTTTATTATAAAAGACCTCTGTAATTCCTAGTATAATTAGATCTACAACAAATTTGAATACTCCCAGTCTTCTTTTGCAGTGAGTATGAAACTGACAATGAAATGGTACTTCATTATTTTCATTTGTCAAAAAAAAAAAGATTTTCCTACAAAGTAATCGAGTTCAGCCTCCAAAATTGTTTTTTTTTTTGTAGTTGACATATAGTAATAATACAGCTAATAAAATCACTAACTGTTTTAAAGGCAAGTAAGTTGTACTTAAGAAAAACAATCTTCAAATAATATCATTAAATATCTTAAGCTTTTCTAGGTGGCAGTCACCTGTTTCTCTTGGATTTAAGAGTGAAAAAATTTACATACAATCTCTTACCAATGTCTAAGTATACCATTGAATATTTTACTACAGTAGAACAAAGACAACTAAACAGTCAAACAAACTGCAGGAAAATAAATTAAATTATACAGAGTTCTATGGGAAATAATGTTAATTTTTGGTAAACATAAGCTCCTTTGTCTTGAATATTACTCTGAATCTGATTTATATTTTCCCAGTCATTTAGTTTCTATTGCCACAATACTGATACAGGCTGACATTACAACAATCAATCTACCTCCAACGTTTCATCAATGTGTATGCATTATGGAATTAGTTTTTTATTTTGTTTATGAATGTTTATTCTACCTTTTACAGGAATCAAATTTTAATTCACTCTTACAGAAATAACCATTTCCTCTGCTATTACATTATCTTCTATAGAAATTTAGTAGCAAGCTCAAATTTTACTCTCAATGAAGTACCTTCCTGATGTAATCATTAATCTCTCCATACTTCAATAGAATGTTATTTGTACCATTTTATAACCCTTAGCACACTTTGGATTTCATTAGAAATATTCATTTACTCAAAATGTACTTTAAACATCACCAATGATCATTAAATATTTATTGACTTTACAAACGAGGTAATATTTTTCAAAGGCCATTAACTATGCTTACATTTAGACTAGCTCTCTAGAAAAGAGCAACTATTCCTCTAATTCAAAGAGGAATGAGCTATCAATGTCACTAAATAATGACATAATATTTTTTGAGGATCAGACATCAATCTGAAAAAATGTTTGTAGTAAAATTGAATATATATGTGGTGGTTTGAATGAGAATGACTGTCAAAGGCTGGCCAAATATAAGAATAATTGGCCCTGATTCTAGAGTATAACATTAGATATTTTATTACAGTAGATTAAAGACAACTTAGATAATGATCATTTATGATGAAGGAAAGTTAATTAAATTATAAAGAGTTCTATCAGAAATAATAGTAAATTATGATAAATGCACATTAGATGTGTGGCCATGTTGAAGGAGGTGTGCCACAAGGGAGGAGTGGACTTTAAATTTTCAAAATCTCACATCATTATTAGTTCCTCACTCTCTCTGATTCCTATACAAGGTTAAGAGAATAAGCTCTTTTTAATATTTTGTTTTTATTTAGTTATTGTCTTTACATCTCAATTATAGGCCCTTCTTCCTCTCCTGGTCCTTCCCTTTTACCCCTCCCTCATCTTCTTTCCTCTTCTCTGTCCCTCAGAGGAGGGGATTCTCCTCAAAACAAACAAACAAACAAACAAAAACAAAACAACAACAACAAAAAACAGCCTAAGCACATCCAGTAACATCATGGCTGTGTACTTCCTCTTTCACAGTGTCCTGTCAAGGTTACCCCACCAGGGGGAAATAATCAAAAAGCATGCAATAGAGACCATGTCAGGGAAAATTCCCATCCCCTTTCTAGGGAAACCCCTAGAAATCAATCTGATGCTTCCTCAGACAAATAGGAATAGCACTTCCTCAAGATCCAGCTATACCACTAATAGGCATATACCCAAAAGAGGCTCAAGTACACAATAAGGACATTTGCTCAACCATGTTTGTAGCAGCTTTATTTGTAATAGCCAGAAGCTGGAAACAACCCAGATGCCCCTCAACTGAAGAATGGATGCAGAAATTGTGGTACATCTACCCAATGGAATTTCACTCAGCAATAAAAAAACAAGGAAATCATGAAATTTGCAGGTAAATGGTGGGATCTGGAAAAGATAATCCTCAGTGAGGTATCCCAGAAGCAGAAAGACACACATGGTATATACTCACTCATATAGACATAATAAAGGATAAACCTACTAAAATCTGTACACCTGAAGAAACTATTCAAGAGGGAGGACTCTTGCTAAAATGCTCAATCCCTATCGAGAAAGGCAAAGAGGCTGGACATCAGAAGAAGGAGAAAACAGGGAACAGTTCAGGAGCCTGACACAAAGGACCTCTGAAAGGCTCTGCCCTGCAGACTATCAAGGCAGATGTTGAGACTTATGGGCAACCTTTGGGCAGAGTGCAGGGAATCTTATGAAAGAAGTGGGGAAACTGTAAGATCTTGCAACTAATTGTTTCAATATAAAATAAGAAGGAAAACACATGTGTCCCCAAAAGTTAAAAATAAAAACATTCAATTCCAGTTCTTAAGTTAGCTTCTTCCTAAAACTAAATATTGTCAAACATAAATGAAAAATAGCAGCAATAGATAAAACATAGCTTTAGCTTTATAACTAGCCTATAAGAATGAAGGGTATGTTTTCCTTCAACAAAATCAAGGTAAAATTTTTCTTTCAGATTGAATTTACCTAATATAATATGTGGATATTAGCTTAAAAAATATTCTGTATTGTTCCTGTATGATAAAATACTTTTATTGCATAGTAAAGTGATGTTTCAAAAATGTCCATATTATTATCATTATGTCATTCACTGAATAGTCATAGCACATATCATAACATGCTAAAAACCAAAAAGGTAATAATGAGGGAAAATTAATTATACTTAAATTAGTTTTCTTGGGTCAAATATCTGAGAGGACACAAATTGGACTAACTGGAACATTAAGATAGAAATTTAAATTTCCAGATATAATCTTTCTCTTCAATGATCATCATTGTCCCCAAAGCAATACATAAATGTAAGGAATAAATGAGGGAATGTGATAGATACCTTTTTCCTGAATGAATAATCTCATTAATCATAGTACCACAAGTATGTATCTAATCCCAAATATATCACTCTTTATTGACTTCAAAATTTTCATTTTTAATGCTTTAATAGATGTTAACTCTATTGTCACTAATTACTTCAAATTTACACAACATAAATGAAAATTTTTCTACGACTAACATCCTTTTTATACTCTTATTATGATATACACGCAGATTTAAATAAAGATAAAAGTACATATTAGTTTCATATATTCATGTTTTCTTAGTCACAATTAGAGCTATCTTAAATATATCTCACATGTATTTACCTCCTTTATAAATAAGGTATCATACTGTATGATGGAACAGAAAACACAGGCAACAAAACTTTAAAAATGAAAAAAATATTAGGCATTTTAAGTCTGAAATTTAACAAATTTTTCAATATCACTCTCACCGATGACAAATATCCCCTTTTACACTATTTCTAATCAAATTTATATTAATAACAATATAATGACCCTTGTTAGAATGTAAGTTAAAGAAACCAGTATCTGTCATTTTATGAAAATAAAATATTTTATTGGCAAGAAAATCTTTTAAATACTAAAAGGACGGTTTTTGATAGTTTAAACAATTGCCTTAATGAATCACATATTCAATGAAAAATGATTAATGTATAAGAAAGTACTACGTTACTGCAACAGTTACTGCAGTACTACGTTACTGCAACCACAGAGGGCCTCTGAAAGGCTCTACCCTTCAGGGTATTGAGGCAGATTCTGAGAGTCATAGCCAAACTTTGGGCAAAGTGCAAGGAATCTCACATAAGAAGTGAGAGATAGTAAGACCTGGAGACAACAGGAGCTCCACAAAGATAGGAACAGATCCAAAAGTCTGGGCACAGGGGTCTTTTCTGAAACTGATACTCCAGCCAAGGACCACTCATGGAGATGGCCTGGAATCCCTGCAAGGAGGTAGCCTATGGCAGTTAATGTCCAAGTGGCCTCCACAGCAATGGGGACAGGGACTGTCTCTGACATGAACTGATCGGCCTGCTCTTTGATCACCTCCCCTTGAGGTGGGAGTAGCCTTACCAGGCCACAGAAGAAGACAATGCAGACACTCCTGAAGATACCTGATAGACTAGGATCAGAGGGAAGGGGAGGAAGACCTCCCTTATCAGTGGACTGGGAGTGGGACAGGGGTGGGGAAGAGAGAGGGTGGGATTGGGAAGAGGAGGACAGGGGAGGAGGGAGGGAGGCACAGGGGGGATACAAAGTGAATAAACTAATTAATAAAAACAAAATAATAATAAAAATGACATAAAATGTTTTCAAAATTCTAGTAAAATTTGCTCTATATCATTCTAATCCTCCTCATCATCATTATCATAGTCTTCCTCCTCCTTTTCCCAGTTTTTACTCCTCTTCCTCCCTCTTCTCCTTTATTCTCCTTCTCCACCTCTTTTTATACCCTCACTATTGGTCATTTTCTTCTTGGATATTCTGAGTCAAGATCTTATTCTATGGCATACACTGGTCAGAAATTCACCACACAGATTTAGCATGATTAGAATACATGGTAAGTCCAAGTTTCCAGATAACTATTAGCCATCACATCCATCTTCATCCATTCATTCTTTAGCAAATAGCTGAGGCCCTTTCAGTGGTTCCACAGTTGCCTCATATGCATTAGTCTCTAAATGGAAAAAAGAGAACCAGACAGAAAACATGCAACTGGAGAAGAGATCATACGATTCAGAATAAAAAAAAAAATTCTAATAAGGTAGCGGAATTAGGGAAAAGGTATGAAGATCTCAAACACACAAACAAAACACAACACTTTAATGTGTTAATTGATAAGGGTTTCCATTTGAGTTTTTCATGAAACTTTCAACCTTTTCTTGAAGAATAGTTTTTAATTTAATTCTTACTATGTTCCCAAGCCTGCTCAAGACAATTTACACATATTAACTGTTTGTTTTTCACAAAAAAAATCTCCTAAGTAGTTGCAAGCATCTTTATTTTATAAAGAAATGCAAACCAGACATTGTTAAACAATTTACATGGATTCTCTTGTTTTTTACTATAACAACTCTATATAAAATACTTGCTGTGTTTTCATCCTATTTCACAGATGAGATAATAGAATCATGAAAACCTTAAAAAACTTTGCCCAAAGTCACAGAGGTAGTAAATGTATTAGCAACAAATCAAATCCCATTTTGTTTGGAGCTCTCACTCTCATTACTGTGTAACATTGCCACCCCTCACTCCCAGTCCACACCCCCTATCTTTGTCTGGGCAGTAAGCAATGATTCAAAGGACTGTGGCTCTTACTATTGAAGTACTACAGAAATCTTTGCTAACAATACAGACTTTAAAAACAAAGATATTCACCCATTATGAAGACGCTTCTGAGATCAATAGGAAGGTTTATAAAATAAGCATCAAGCTAGAACTCTAAGAAGATACCTCAAGACTACATTCTTCCTTTAATTCACAACATAGCCACACTGCTTTCAGGGTAAGCAACACATGCAAATTCCAACCCAAAGGCATTCTTGATATTCCCCTGGTATATAAAAGAAAAATTTAACATTTACTTGGTACAGTTCTTCTACTATAGTCTACAAACCATTATCTTTACTGTTTAAACCAGCAGCATGAGATAAGCAATTACTAAAAAATGAAAGGAACAGAATATAAGTAGTTTCTTTATTTTTTATTAATGAAATTTTATATGTTTTGTATCATCCCATAAGGCCCTCCCTCCTCCCATCCTGATCCCACCCTCCCTCCCCCTTCTTCAAGCATGTCCTTCCCCAAGTCCACTAATAGGGGAGTTTCTCTTCTCCGTCCTTCTGATATTAGTCTATCACTTCTCATCAGAAGTGGCTGCATTGTCATAATCTGTGGCATGGTAAGGTTGGTCACCCCTCAGGAGAAGGTGATCAAAGAGCAGGCCAATCAGATTATGTCAGAGGGAGGCTCTCTTCCCATTACTATGTTAACCACATGGACACTAAAATGCCATGGGCTATATCTGTGCAGGGGTTCTAGGTTATCTCCATGAATAGTCCTTGGTTGGAGTATGAGTCTCTGGGAAGTTCCCTGGGTTCAAATTTTCTCATTCTGTTGCTCTCCTTGTGGGGTTCCTGTCCTCTCCAGCTCTTACTATTTCCCATTTCTTACATAATTCCATGCACTCTGCCCAGCAGTTGGTAATCAGGCTCAGCATCTGTTTTGATAGTCTGCAGGGCAGAGCCTTTCAGAGGCCCTCTGTAGCAGGTTCCTAGGTTGTTTTCTGCTTTCTTCTTCTTCTGTTGTCCACCCTCTTTGCTTTTCAGGATGGGGATTGAGCTTTTTTAGTAAGGGTCTTCGCTCTTGCTTCATTTCTTGAGATGTACAGGTATTAGTAGGTTTATACTGCTGTATGTCTATATAAGTGAGTATATACTGTGTGTGTCTTTTTGCTTCTGGGACAGCTCACTCAGGATGATCCTTTTCAGGTCTCACAATTTACCTGAAAATTTCATTATTTCCTTAATTTTCATTGCTGAGTAATACTCCATTGTGTAGATGTACCACAATTACTGTATCCATACTTCAGTTGAGGGGCATCTGGGCTGTTTCCAGCTTCTGGCTATTACAAATAAAGCTGCTACAAATATGGTTGAGCAAATGTCCTTATGGTGTATTTGAGCCTCTTTTGGATATATGCCTAAGAGTGGTATGGCTGGATCTTGAGGAAGCGCTATTCCTACTCATCTGAGAAAGCGCCAGATTGATTTCCAGAGTGTTTGTACAAGTTTACATTCCCACCAGCAGTGGAAAAGGGTTCCCCTTTATCCACAACCTATCCAGCATGTGATGTCACTTGAGTTTTTCATCTTGGCCATTCTGATGGGTGTAAGGTGAAATCTCAGGGTCGTTTTGATTTACATTTCCCTAATGGCTAATGAGGTTGAGCATTTCTTTAAGTGTTTCTCTGCCATTCTATATTCCTCTACAGAGAATTCTCTGTTTAGCTCTGTTCGCCATTTTTTAAGTGGATTACTAGGTTTACTGCTTTTCAGCTTCCTTAGTTACTTATGTATACTGGATATAAGTCCTCTGTCAGATAAAGGGTTGGTGAAAATTCTTTCCCAATCTGTAGGCAGTCATTTTGTTTTGATGATGGTGTCCTTTGATTTACAGAAGCTTTTCAGTTTCATGAGGTCCCATTTAATGATTGTTGCTCTTAGAGCCTGTGCTGTTGGTGTTCTGTTCAGGAAGTTTTCTCCTGTACCAATGAGTTCTAAGGTATTCCCCACTTTTTTTTTCTAGCCGATTTAGTGTCTGGTTTTATGTTGAGGTCTTTTATCTACGTGGACTTCTTTTTTGTGCATGGTGATAGGTATGGATCTATTTTCATTTTTCTACATGTAGACATCGAGTTGGACCAGCACTATTTGTTAAAGATGCTATTTTTTTCCATTGTATGCTTTTGGCATCTTTGTCAAAGATCAGTTGTCCATAAGTGTGTGGGTTTATTTCTGGGTCTTCTGTTCAGTTCCATTGATCCACCATTCTGTTTCAATGCCAGTACCATGCAGTTTTTAAGACTGTTGCTCTATAGTACAAATTTAGATCAGGAATGGAGATACCTCCAGAATATCTTTTATTGTAAAGGATTATTTTAGCAATTCTGGGTTACTTGTTATTCCATATGAAGTTGAGAGTTTTTCTTTCAAGGTCTGTAAAGAATTGTGTTGGCAATTTGATGGGAATTGCACTAAATCTGTAGATTGCTTTTGGTAAGATGGCCATTTTTACTATGTTAATCCTGGCAAGCCATGAGCATAGGAGATCTTTCCATCTTCTCCTAATTCTTTCTTCAAAGACTTGAATATTTTTTCATACAAGTCTTTGACTTGCTTGGTTAGAGTTACTCCGAAGTACTTTATGTCATTTGTGGCTATTGTGAATGGTGTTGTTTCCTTAATATCTTTCTCAGCCCTTTTGTCTTTCGTATACAGAAGGGCTACTAATTTTTTTTGAGTTAATTTTGTTTCCGGCCACTTTGCTGAATTTGTTTATCAGCTGTAGGATTTCCCTGCTAGATTTTTTTGGGGTCACTCATGTATAGCATCATATCATCTGCAAATAGTGATAATTTGACATCTTCCTTTCCAATTTTTATCCCCTTGATCTCCTTCAACTCTCTAATTTCTCTAGCAAGGACTTCCAGTACTATGTTGAAGAGATATGGAGAGATTGGGCAGCCTTGTCTTGTACCTGATTTCAATGGGATTGCTTTAAGTTTCTCTCTGTTCAGTTTGATGGTGGCTATAGGCTTGCTGTATAACGCCTTTGCTATGTTTAGATATATGCCTTGTATCCCTCATCTATCCAATACTTTAAAAATGAATGGATGTTGGATATTGTCAAATGCTTTTTCAGCATCTAGAGAGATTATCATGTGTTTTTTTTTCTTTTAGTTTGTTTATATGGTGGATCACATTGATAGATTACTATATATTGATCTACCCCTGCATAACTGGGATAAAGCCTACTTGGTCATAGTGGATGATATCTTTGATATGTTATTGTATTTGGTTTGCCAGTATTTTGATGAGTATTTTTGCATCAATATTCATAGGGGATATTGGCCTGAAATTCTCTTTCTTTGTTGAGTCTTTGAGGTTTAGGTACCAAGGTGATTGTGGCTTCATAGAATGAGTTTGGTAATGTTCCTTCTGTTTTTATTTTGTGGAATAGTTTGAAGAGAAATGGAGTTAGCTCTTCTTTGAAGGTCTGGTAAAATTCTGCGCTGAAACCATCTGGTCCTAGGCTTTTTTTGGATGGGAGACTTTCGATGACCGCTTCTATTTCCTTGGGGGATATCATACTATTTAATTGATTTAATTGGTCCTGATTCAGCTTTGGTAAGTCAAATCGATCAGGAAAATTGTCCATTTCATTTAGATTTTCAAATTTTGTGGCATATAGACTTTTGAAGTAAGTCCTAATGATTGTGTGGATTTCCTCAGAGTCTGTAGTTATGTCCGCCTTCTCTATTTTGATTTTGTTCATTTGGATGGTCTCTCTCTGCCTTTTAGTTAGCTTGGCTAAGGGTTTGTCGATCTTGTTGATTTTCTCAAAGAACCAGCTCTTGGTTTCATTGATTCTTTGAATTGTTTTATTTGTTTCTAATTGATTGATTTCAACCCTGAGTTTGATTATTTCCATCCATCTACTTCTTTTTTTAATCTTTTATTATTATTTTTTTATTAATTACACTTTATTCATTTTGTATCCCCCCATAAGTCCCTCCCTCCTCCCCTACCCATCCCACCCTCCCTCCCATTTCTGCATGCATGCCACTCCCCAAGTGCACTGATAGGGGAGGTTCTCCTCTTCTTTCTGATCTTAGTCTATCAGTTCTCATCAAAAGTGGCTGCATTGTCCTCTACTGTGGCCTGGTAAGGCTGCTCCCCCCTCAGGGGGAAGTGATCAACGAGCAGGCCAATCAGATTATGTCAGAGGCAGTCCCTCTTCTCATTACTATGTAACCCACTTGGGACACTGAACTGCCATGGGCTACACCTGTGCAGGGGTTCCAGGTCATCTCCACGAATAGTCCTTGGTTGGAGTATGAGTCTCTGGGAAGTTCCCTGTGTTCAAATTATCTTGTTCTGTTGCTCTGCTTGTGGAGTTCCCGTTTCCTCCAGCTCTTACTATTTCCCACTTCTTACATAAAATTCCATTCACTCTGCCCATCAGTTGGCCATCAGGCTCAGCATCTGCTTTGACAGTCTATACTGCAGAAGCTTTCAGAGGCCCTCTGTGGCAGGTTTCAAGGTTGTTTCCTGTTTTCTTCTGGCTTTCAGAGGCCCTCTGTAGCGGGTTCCGAGATTGTTTCCTATTTTCGTTTTCTTCTGATGTCCATCCTCTTTGCCTTTCAGGATGGGGATTGAACATTTTAGTTAGGGTCCTCTCTTTTGCTTAGTTTGTTTAGATGTACAGCTTTTAGTGGGTTTATTTTATATTGTATGTTTATATGAGTGAGTATATACCGTGAGTGTCTTTTTGCTTCTGGGTCAACTCACTCAGGATGATTCTTTCCAGGTCCCATCATTTACCTGCTTCTTTTTGGTGTGTCTGCTTCTTCTTTCTCTAGGGATTTTTAGTGAGCCATTAAGTTGCTTGAATGAGCTGTCTCGAATGTCTTCTTGAAGGCACTTAGTGTTATGAACTTTCCTCTTAGCAGTGCCTTTATTGTGTTCCACAAGTTTGGGTATGTTGTGTCTTTATTTTCGTTGATTACTAGGAAGACTTTAATTTCTTTCTTATTTTTTCCCTAACCCAGCTGTCATTTAGTAGCAAGTTGTTCAGTTTCCATATGTGTGTATTCTTTTTGCTTTTTTTGTTGTTGTTCAGGTCCAGCTTTATTCCATGGTGATCACACAGGAGACAAGGGAAAATTTCAATCTTCTTGTATCTGTTGAGGCTCGCTTTGTGACCAACTATATGGTCTATTTTGGAGATGGTTCTATGAGGTGCTGAGAAAAAGGTAAATTCTTTTTTGTTTTGGTATAGGGTTCTATAAATGTCTGTTAGGATCATTTGATTCATGCCTTCTGTCAGAGACATTGTTTCTTTGTTTAATTTCTGTTTTGTTGACCTGTCCTTTGTTGAGAGTGGTGTGTTGAAGTCTCCAATTATTAATGTGTGGGGATCTATATGTGGTTTAAGTTTTATCAATGTTTCTTTACAAATGTGGGTGCCCTTGTATTGGGGGAATAGATGTTCAGTATTGTGATATCTTCCTGGTGGAATGTTCCCTTGATGAGTATGAAGTGTCCTTCCCCATCTCTTTTTATTAATTTTGGTTGAAAGTCTATTTTATCAGATATTAGAATGGCTACTCCTGCTTGATTCTTGGGTCCATTTGCTTGGAAAACCCTCTTCCAGACCTTTACCCTCAGGTAATGTCTATCTTTGTGCCTTGGGTGTGTTTCTTGTATGCAACAGATTGCTGGGTTTAGTTTACGTATCCATTCTGTTAGTCTGTGTCTTTTTATTGGAGAATTGAGTCCATTGATGCTGAGAGAGATTAATGACCAGTGGCTGTTAGATCCTTTGATTTCAATGTTGGCTGTGTTCATAAGTTTGTGTGCTTGGTTGTTTTTTCTTTTACTGTAGTGAGGTTAGTTATTTCCTGTGTTTTCTTAAAACTAGCTAGTTTTCTTGGGTTGGATTTTCCCTTCCAGTGTCTTCTGTAATGCTGGATTTGTGTGTAGGTATTTTGGAAATTTGTTTTTGTCATTGAATATCTTGTTTTCTCCGTCTATGAAGACTGAGAGTTTTGCTGGGTGTAGTAGCCTGGGCTGACATCTGTGTTCTCTTAAGGTCTACATGATATCCGTCCAGGCCCTTCTGGCTTTCATAGTCTCTGTTGAAAAGTTAGGTGTGATTCTAATGGGTTTGCTATTATATGTTACTTGGCCTTTTTCCCATGCAGCTTTTAGTATTTTTTTTTTTCTTTTCTCTGTATACTTACGGTTTTGATTATTATTTGGCAGGAGGATTTTCTTTTCTGGTCCAATGTATTGGGTGTTCTGTAAGTCTCTTGTATTCTTATTGGTCTCTCCTTTAAGTTGGGGAAATTTTCTTCAATGATTTTCTTGAAAATATTTTCTGGGCCTTGGAGCAGGGAATCTTCTTTTTCCTCTATTCCTATTATTCTTACGTTCTGTCTTTTTATGTTGTCTTGAATTTCTTGGACGGTCTGTGTCAGGAATTTTTTTGATTTAACCTTTTCTTTGACAGATACATCTATTTCTTCCATTGTGTCTTCCACACCTGAGATTCTTTCTTCCATCTCTTGTAGTCTATTGGTTATGCTAACCTCTGTAGTTCCTGTTTTCTTCCCTAGGTTCTTCCTCTCCACAACTTCTTCCATATGTGTTCTTTTTTTTAATTTTTCAAGTTCTATCTTCAGATCTTGAGCCATTTTGTTGATTTCCTTAATCCGTCTGACTGTATTTTCCTTTTTTTCCATCAATTTCTTCAGCTGTTTGTTTGAATGATCCTCTGTTTCTTTTATTTCATTCAGCAGGTTAAGCATTTCCTCTCTAAAGGCCACAAACTGTTTGGCTGCAGCTTTCTCTATTTCTTTACGGATGGCCATAAACTGTTTGTTTATATCTTCCTCTATTTCTTTATGCATTTTATTTGTTTCTTCTCTTATGTTCTTCATGATCATAGATGTTAGGTCATTTTCTTGAATTTTAATTATCCTGGGGTGTCTAGGGCTTCTTGCCCCTGGATAACTGGATTCTGGAGATGCCATATTGCTCTGGCTTTTGTTGGTTGAACTTTTACGCTGGCCTCTACCCACTGGGCTATCTTAGGTGTTTGAGGTTATTTTCTGGTGGTTCCTGGAATCCTGTGGAGGTGGGAATCCTGTTAGCAGGAAGACGATTTTTCCTGAAGGAAGCCTTCTCAGCTTTTGGGTATAGTCACTGGATGGCCTGTGTTTTTCAGGAGTTGCTACAGCATAGAGACCTGAATGGTAACTGTGGTCATTGTTAGTTGAGAGGGCTCTCCTCTCACTGGGCGAAGTCATGAAGACAGCTGCTTTGCTTCTACGTTTCTTGCTGTAAATTAAGTGCTTTGCTGCTGTAACGTGTGTGTCCCGTGGTTAGGTCAGTTTTGTTAGGGATAACTGGTTGCCCCTTGGAGCAATATCTGGGGGTTGGTCTCGGGGATCCCGGGTTTTTGTAGGTCTGAGGTTGGGGCTATGTGCCCCGTTACCCAAGGGGTAATCTGT
This sequence comes from Psammomys obesus, assembly GCF_907164565.1. Taxonomy (NCBI): domain Eukaryota; kingdom Metazoa; phylum Chordata; class Mammalia; order Rodentia; family Muridae; genus Psammomys; species Psammomys obesus. The sequence continues at coordinate 6,189,719 of NW_026590677.1, forward strand.
GGTGGGTGAGTACTACTCTCCTAGTAACAGCAGTCTATCTGGGGCACAGCAGTTCCCTGGGTTGGGCCAGTCTGCAGGACCTTTTCCGGGGATATACTGGGTGGTCAAAGTCCATTCCCTTTCCTTTGTTCCTTGTGATGGTTTCTGCAGACAGTGACTCCAAGACTCTGGTGTCCTGGGGTGCACAGTTCTGTCTGTGAGGAGTAGTTGGTACAAAGCAGGTCTCTGGGCTGGCAGGGCATGCACCCGCACTCTAGTCTGTGGGAGCTGGGTGGCCAACAACTCTGTGCTCCCTGCTTGGGCCAGGAACAGTGATGGCAGCGCGTACTCACTGGTCTGGGGGAGACCTTCCCCAGGCAAAGCCTAGGTGACCCAAGACAGAGCATTTTCCTTCCTTCCCTTTGGGGCCCTCTCTGGACAGGGATTCTCAGTCTCTGTTGCCTTGAGGCATGCAGCTCGTCTGTACCAGTGAGCTGGGAGCACAGTTGCTCTCAGTGCTGGCGTTGGCAGCAGTAGCCCAATTCAGTGATGGTGGCGAGTACCCACTATCTGAGAGACTTTTTCCAGGTAAAGACTGGGTGACCTGTGGCCAGTCTCACTACTTCATTTCCCCGTGGGTTTTTTTTCGTGACTGGCACTCTCAGTCTCTGGTGTTTTTGTGTCCACTGATAAGCCTGGAAGGTGATCGGGACTCACAGGCGTGTGGCTCTGGTCTGGCGACCTAGTGCTTGCTCAACCAGGGATCTCTTCCGGGTTCTGGCTGGGTGGCCTGAGCGTTGACCCTATTGGTTTTCACACCGTGGGGGTTTCCTCTCACGTGGGAAACAGGATCGCTTTTGTTTTAGGGCCCAGAGTTCAGTCTCTTGGTCGCTGTACGGAAAAAGTTGTCCTGCTGCTCAGACACAGGGTTCTCCTGGTGCCGCCATCTTGACCCCCCTCAAAATAAATAGTTTTGTCTTTTATTTCAGGACTTAAAAGCATGTTACAAATATCAGTTAGTGCTTATATCCACCTTCTGAAGTAAAAGCATCTTCATATGTATTTTGCTGAAGGGTAAAACAAAAGACAAAATTTCCTAATTAATGACAACTTAAGACACAGACCCAAGACCCAAAGATGTTTTGGATCCCAGGCATGCTCTACCCCAACTAATGTATTTAGTAGATATCTCAATTCTATTACTGGTATTGTGTTCCTTACTTACTAAATGGATAATTAATGAGCACTATTAATAAATATGTGAGGATAATATTAATTTATCAACTGTCAGATTTATACTATATCAACAATTCTGTTTTTTTTAAAAAAATTGGGTAAATAGCTAAACAGAGATTTCTCAATGGAGGAATATCTACTGGCAAAGAAACAAAGAAATGCTCAATATCCTTAGTCCATCGGGGAAATGCAAATTAAAATAACTCTGAGATTCCATCTCACACCCATCAGAATGGCTAAGATAAAAAACTCAAGTGACAACACATGCTGGGGGAAATATAAATGTGTATAACCACTTTGGAAAACAATCTGGTGCTTTCTCAGCAAACTGGAAATAGCGCTACCTCAATATTCAGCTATACCACTCCTGGGCATATACCCAAAAGATGTTCCACCATTCAACAAGGACTTCTGCTCAATTATGTTCATAACAGCTTTATTTGTAATAGCCACAATATGCAAACAACCTAGATGCCCCTCGACTGAAGAATGGATACAGAAATTTGGGTTCATTCACATATTGGAATACTACTCTGATATTAAAACCAAGAAAATCACGAAATTTGCAGGCCAATGGTGGGAACTAGAAAAGATTATCCTGAGTGAGGTAACCAAGAAGCAGAAAGACACACATGGTATATACTCACTTATAATTGAATATTATCCATATAATATAGGGTAAAGATACTAAAATCTACAGACCTAAATAAGCTAAAGGACAAAGAAGATCCTAGGGAAGATGCTTAATCCTCATTCAGAAGGGAACAGGATAGATATTGGAAGCAGGAGAAGAGAGGAAACAGGATTGGAGCCTACCACATATATCCTCTAAAAGACTCCACCCAGCAGGGGGATAGAGGCAGATGCTGAGACTCACAACCAAATTTTGGAAAGAGCAGAGGGAGTCTTATGGAAGAAGAATATTAAAGGACATGGAGGAGACTGGAGTCAGCAAGGAAATCAAAAGCAAAAAAGCTGGGCCCAGAGAGGACTGCAGAGAATGATGCATCAACCAAAAACCATGCATAGAGAGGACATAGACCCCTGCTCAGATGTAGCCCATAGACAACTCAGTCTTCACTAGTAAGAGGAGAAGAGGCAGTTTCTGACATTAAATCAGTTGCCTGATCCTTGATCATTTCTCCTTGGTGAGGCAACCTAGCCAGCCCACAGAAGAAGAGGATCCAGGTAGTCCTGATGGGACCTGATAGATTAAGGTCAGACAGTAAGGGAAGAGGACTTCCCCTATCAATAGACTATAAAAGAGGAATCGGGAGGGAGTGGGAGGAAAAGTAGACAGGGAGGAGACAAGAGGGCTACAACTGGGATACAAAGTGAATAATTTGTAAAGAATAATAATAATAAATGTTTATAATCTCTCAAATAAGTTTAATATGTGAGATTAACGCACACCTGGTCATTTTATTTTGCGGGTTTGGTGTGAAAAAAAAAAAACGAGACAAAGAAATGTATACTTGGTTTATTTTACTCTGCACATTTATTGTGTAACATTATTCTCTCTTTCTTTGTGTGTTTGTGTGTATTTATGTATCACACAATGCACAGATGTCTGTCTAGAGTATGTCATGATAAAATATTTAACTTCAACCGAATGCCCTCAAAAGAGAAAAAGTGACTACTTGTACTAGTAGTAATCAACTTTGTAAAATCCTCTAAGATTATTGGAAATAGGCTACTATAATAATCATCCCAAACTTTGGTTACACTTAACAGCTTTTACAAGAACATGAAAGGATGCAACAACATTCTTGTGTTTGTATGCATACTTTCATTTTCAAAAAGCGAATCTTGTCTTATTTTTTAAAGATTTGCAAAAATTTACCCAGTGCAAAGTGAATTAGGGACTATGTGCATTATCAAAGCAATTATGACTCAATATGTTTACTTCATAATAAAATAGGGTTTGAAAGGGCTGTTTGTGAATACTGAATAAGATATTTGGAAGAGTCTGACATAGGGCCAAATATAGAATGTACACTAAAAAACAAATGAGTTTGTTTTCTGGCTTCAAATTAAGATATAAGCTATTCTGTTACTGTTTTTTGTTGTTGTTGTTTTGTTTTGTTTTTTGTTTTGAAAGTTGATGTCATGGAAGGGCAAATTTCTGGTACTTTTCTAAAATGCACCATCTCTTAAGTAGCTGCTTTATTTTATTCTTGTAATATGAAGATTGGGCCATGCGATTTTCTGAACAATACTACGAGAGAACGCAGGAAGTACTACGACTATTTTCCAGTAACATCTATTCTTTATCTTAGGAACTGATGATGAATATCTATCTTAGATGCATTATATTGCTCAAAAAAAAAAAAACTATGAAATTCTAGTTTAAGATAGGAGTCATGAGAGTTAAGTGACAACAATTTGTCTTTATGGACAAATTTATTGTCTTGCAAGTGTATAAATATATTGCTGCACAGTTTGCATAATTAAGACTTATTGACCTTCTTCACTATACTAAGCCTGTCATTGGCCTTGACTGTAGTAAAACTCAAAACTTTATATCAATTCCTATTTTTCATTATTTACGAATATTTTGTGGATTATTTATGGTAATCCAATAAATTAATTATGCATTGTCTCATTACCTAGTGTTAACATTTGTATTTATTTTCTATGAGTAATAACACTCTGAACATCTTTTCACTGTAGTCTTACACAGTGCAAAGCTTTCTCAGTACCGGCCCATGTCATATTTCTAGGTTCCACTAATGCCTAGAGGACATTGTGGCATGCCTTGAAATGCAGACGACAACACAATCTGTCAAATAAAACACAGATTCAGATATATTATAGATGCAAAATGCTCAGCAATTAGATTTATTTGTGAGCTCAGAGTCTAATTCACTCAAAGAAAAGCTTGCATATCTTGGTACAAAGGACCAATATTCACAAGCTCCATATTTTTAATAAGTTTCTTCATTGTTCATTGAATAAAATTCATCATACTGAGCTTGAAAGTGGGATAAAGGAATACTGTTTATCAGGAGTGGACTCAGTTTAAAATATAGTGATTTATAATTTTGTAAAGAGAAATATATAAGTGTTCTGTTCTGTACCCTGCAAGATCTTTGCAACTCTTATAACATATATAATGTCATTGAGCAATAAAATCTCAGTAGGAGAGTTTCATTTGTCTCTGCACATGCTGTTTATCTTTTCTGCAGACAGAGTTCCATTTGAAGTAAACTGAATATACTCAGTTTAAAAGCAAATGTTCTTAATTAAGCAACATTTTTGGAATTGCCACTCTTATGGCTAGTATATGCTTTTTTTAAAAGAACTTCCTTTAAACTGAAGTAAAAGGGATTGATTGAAGTAAAAGGAACTGATTGACAGAAATTCAATTTTTTCTCCAAAGGAGATTTTTTTTATTATTATTCATATGTTATTAACCTATAGACCAAGAAGCCAAAGGATGACTCAATGACCATATGAAATTTGTGTCACCTGGAGAACCGCCTTTTACAGCCAGAATTTTGATTGATAGTTGCTGGGAAAAAAAAATCTGAGCAACATTTAAATTTAAAAAAAGTAGAATTTTCTTACATCTTCTATGCCTTGAAGGCTTGTATGTTCTGCACATATTTCTAATAGCTTTGGAAGTCATTCATTATTTCTTGTATTCCTGAGATGGCTTTATATATTGGTGGTGGAGGGAGGGCGAGAAATTTTCAGTAACTATGGCCCTAGAGGCTTGGAGCTTGAGGGGCAGCAATCTGCTTCCTTGGTGTTCAAGTTAAGAATTTTTTTTATTCCAGTGGATAAACAAATCTTCTGTTGCTCATCTCTTATTCCAAGGTCTATTCAGCTTTCATTTATGTCACATTTTTCAATAGCATCTTCTCTTTTTGTCCTACATTTTGAGTGGATTTTCCATAGGGATCTGTTTATTTTATGTGCAACATGATTATCATCTTTAAGTAGTCTATAACCTGACACACAGATAACAAATGGAAAGAATTCTCCTACACAGTTTACAATGCCTATGATGGTTTATTATTCATATTTTCTTTCTTAGAATTCCTCCTTAATCTGAAGAACCAAAACAAAATTGCAAGAATAAAGACTGAAGGATGACTTTCATTTCTCCTTTATTTTCTCTTTTTCTTCTCTTTCTCTTTCCCATCTTACATTTTTTTTCCTCCTGAATTTCTTTCTTCCTTGTTTTCCTTCACTCTTTAATATAAAACATTAACTAAATTAGTGCTTAAGGTATGACTGTGGTAGGTTTTGAAAATGCAAAGAATTAAGTAGTCACTTTACATATTTGTGTGTAGATACACTGGAATAATTGCTTGAAAGAAAAATAAGAGTATAAGGGACATACAGAAACAAACAAACAAACAAATCTCTAACATAAATGACACAACCTGAATAATCTTAATTATCATACTTCACTTTGGATGTAATACATAAATTAAAGGAACTTACCCTATATTATATATGTTATATATCAGTTTACACCTTTTAAATGTTGCCTATGTGAGTAAAAAATAATTGAAAATTCCAAATTTATACTGTTCAATATAATGCTGAAAGAAATGACACAAATAAAAAGCATAGCTAACATAAAAGGAATTTAATATACTAACTTAGCTGTTAGGAAAGAAAATAAAATAATTACTCCTAAAGGGGCAGAAATATGTCTTGGAGAATACAAGTTTAAAATGACCAGATTGGTGTTATAATAGCTTGGATACCTTTTCTGGAAAGTTGATAAGTTACACACAAATATTGGAGCAGAGAGCAAAAATCAAATCAATAAAGAACAGGGAACTTACAATAAGCAATTGATAATTTAGCATGAATGTAAGGTAGAGATATAAATGTAAACATGGGATATATGATTAGAATAAAGTATAGAAAAGATTAATAATAACTCACATAAACATACAAATAAAAACACTTTCAAAAATGTTCATGCTAGATTTTTATATCAGAGTTGGATCCAAGATACTGAGTTGTTATTGGTACACATGATGCATTAATAGTGAATGGCATATGGCATATAAACTAAGGTGAAAACTCATGAAGCAAAGAAAAGATAATTAATGCTTGAAAAAGTTACTTAGTCTTTTAAAGAGGAATCAAACATATATATATATATATATATATATATATATATATATATATATATATATGGGAAAGCAACACTATATATATATATATTATATATATATATATAATATATATATACTCTCACTAATAAGTGTAGTTTGACACTATTAGTTATGTGTTCCTCTTTCATCCCAAATTTATACACAAAAATTTCTTCTTTTATTCCGTGTCTCTCAGTAAAAATAGTACTAATTTAAATATGGTTCCAATACTTTATTCACAATGATGTATTGTGCTGGTTTCTTGGTTCAGCAGTTATCTAGTTCCATGTACACAATGAAGTATGGAGGAGCATGAAAGACATTCTACTTCCTCTCCTGCTCCCCTTGCCACACATACATGCACTGAGTCATAAGTAAAATTAGCCATCATGTAAATTTCCTTATAAAGTTAAAAGTTGAAAATTCCTCAAAATTAGAAGGATGGAGAAAATCACTGTAGTGCTTGCATTTGTCCACCATGCCATTATAGCATTAATTAGTCATTGGATCCATGAAGAAATTTGCTAGATGCTAGAGAATGGCACATGGGATTGCAGAATTTTCCTTGATAGATGATATTCAAGAGAAGCAGTTACTGACCTTGCCATTCAATCAATTTGACTCTAAAATATCACTTTCAAGTGAGCAGCAACTCAAGGCAAAAATATCATCTCAACTTCAGTTATTATTTGTCTTTCATGTAAAAAGTTTTAATATCCCCACATACCTATTAGGTCAAAGCCTATTCCCTACAGATTGACAGAGAGACACTTTTTTCTGTTTTATCTATCTATCTATCTATCTATCTATCTATCTATCTATCTATCTATCTATCTATTTAACTTTTATTAATTACATGTTATTCAATTTGTATCCCCCCATAAGCCCCGTCCACCTCCCCTCCCAATCCCACCTCACCTCCCCCTTCTTCACCCATGCCCCTCTCCAAGTCCACTAATAGGGGAGGTCATCATCTCCTTCCTTCTAATCTGAGTCTATCAGATCTCATCAGGAGTGGCTGCATTGTCATCTTCTGTGGTCTGGTAAGGCTACTCCCCACTCAGGGGGAGGTGATGAAAGAGAAGGCCAATCAGTTCATGTCAGAGGAAGTCCATATTCCAATTCCGATGGAACCCACTTGGATCTTTGAAGGGGTTCTAGGTTGTCTACATGCATGGTACTTGGTTGGAGAATGAGCCTCTGGAAAGACCCCTGTGTGTAAATTTTCTAGGTCTGTTGCTCTACTTGTGGAGTTCCTGTCCTCTCCAGAATTTAATACTTTGCACTTTTTTTAACTTTTATTTATTACACTTTATTCACTTTGTATCCCCCCATAAACCCATCCTCCTTGCCTCCTATTCCTGCCTTCCATCCCCCTTTTTCACACAAGCCCCTCCCCAAGTCCACTGAAAGGGGAGGTCCCCCTCTCCTTCCTTCAGATCTTAGTCTATGAGATCTCACCAGGAGTGACTGCATTGTCATCTTCTGTGGCATGGTAAGGCTTCTCCTCCCTCAGGGGAAGGTGATCAAAGAACAGGCCAATCAGTTTTTGTCAGAGGCAGTGCCTCTTCCCATTACTATGGAACCCATGGGGACACTGAACTGCCATGAAATACATCTGTGCAGGGGTTCTAGGTTATCTCCACGCATGCTACTTGGTTGGAGTATGAGTCTCTGGAAAGACCACCTGTGTTCAAAATTTCTGGTTCTGTTGCTCTGCTTGTGGAGCTCCTGTCATCTCCAGATCTTACTGTTTCCCACTTCTTTCATAAGATTCCATGCACTCTGCCCAACAGTTGGCCATAAGTCTCAGCGTCTGCTTTGACAGTCTGCAGGGCAGAGCCTTTCAGAGGCTCTCTGTAGCAGGTTCCTAACTTGTTTCCTGTTTGCGTCTTCTTCTGATGACCATCCCCTTTGACTTTCAGGATGGGGATTGAATATTTTAGTCAAGATCCTCCCTCTTGATTAGTTTCTTTAAATGTACAGATTTTAGTAGATTTATCCTATATTATATGTCTATATGAGTGAGTATATACAGTGTGTGTGTGTGTTTTTTTTTTTTCTTTTGTTTCTGGGACAGCTCACTCAGGATGATCCTTTAGTTCCCACCTTTTACTTGCAAATTTCATGAATTCCTTGTTTTTCATTGCTGAGTAATATTCCACTGTGTAGATGTACCATAATTTCTCATCCATTTTTCAGTGGAGGGGTATCAGGGCTGTTTCCAGCTTCCAGCTATTACAGATAAAGCTGCTAAAAACATGGTTGAGCAAATGTCCTTATTGTGTACTTGAGCCTCTTTTGGATATATGCCTAGGAGTGGTATGGCGGATCTTGAGGAAGCACTATTCCTAGTTGTCTGAGAAAGAGCCATATTGATTTCCAGAGTGGTTGTACAATTTTACATTCCCAAGAGCAGTGGAGGAGGGTTCCCCTTTCTCCACAACATCTCCAACATGTGTTGTCATTTGAGTTTTTCATCTTGGCCATTTTGATGGGTGTAAGGTGAAATCTCAGGGTGGTTTTGATTTGCATTTCCCTGATAGCTAGTGAGTTTGAGCATTTCTTTAAGTGTTTCTCTGCCATTCCGCATTCCTCTATCGAGAAGTCTGTGTTTAGCTCTGTTCCCCATTTTTTAACTGGATTAATTGGTTTGTTGGTATTTAGCTTCTGTAGTTCTTTATATATACTGGATATGAGTCTTCTGTCAGAAAAAGGGTTGGTGAAGATTCTTTCTCACTCTGTAGGCACTAGTTTTGTTTTGATGATGGTGTCCTTTTCTTTACAGAAGTTCTTAAGTTTCATGAGGTCCCAATTATTTATTATTGCTCTTAGAGACTGGGCTGTTGGAAGTTGTCTCCTGTACCAATGAGTTCTAGGGTCTTCCACAATATTCTTCAAACCAATTCAGTGTGTCTGCTTTTATGTTGAAGTGTTTGATCCAGTTGGACTTTAGTTTTGTGCAGGGTTATAAGTATGGATCTATTTGCATTTTTCTACATGTAGATATCCAATTAGACCAGCACCATTTGTTGAAGATGCTATCTTTTTTCCATTGTATGTTTTTGGCATTTTTTTTTGTCAAAGACCAGATGTCCACAAGTGTGTGGGTTAATTTCTGGGTTGTGGGTTAATCTCTGTTTGGTTCCATTGATCCACCATTCTGTTTCTATGCCAGTACCATTCAGTTTTTATTACTGTTGCTCTATAGTACAGCTTAAATTCAGGGATGGAGATTCCTCAAGATGATCTGTTATTGTAGAGGGCTGTTTTACTAATTCTGGGTTTCTTGTTATTTCATATGAAGTTGAGAATTTTTCTTTCCAGGTCTGCAAAAAATTGTGTTAGGGGTAATTTGATGGGAATTGCATTGAATCTGTAGATTGCTTTTGGTAAGCTGGCATTTTTACTGTTATTTCTGCCAAGCCATGAGCATGGGATATCTTTCCATCTTCTGTTATCTTCTTCTATTTCTTTCTTCACAGACTCGAAATTTTTTTCATACAAGTCTTTCACTTGTTTGGTTAGCTTGACGCCAAGGTGCTTTATGTCTTTTGTGGCTATTGTAAAGGGTTTTCTTTCCCTAATTTCTTTCCCAGCCCTTTTGTCTTTTGTATACAGGAGGGCTACTGATTTTTTGAGTTAATTTTTTTATCCAGCGACTTTGCTGAAGGTGTTTATCAGCTGTAGGATTTCGCTGGTAAAATTTTTGGGATCACTCAGGTATACTATCTTATCATCTGCAAAGAGTGATAATTTGACTTCTTCCTTTCCAATTTGTATCCCCTTGATCTCCTTCAACTGTCTTATTGCTCTAGCAAGGACTTCCAGAACTATGTTGAATAGATATGGAGAGAGTGGGCAGCCTTGTTTTGTCCCTGATTTCAATGGGATTGCTTTAAGTTTCTCTCTTTTTAGTTTGATGTTGGCTATAGGCTTGCTGTATATTGCCTTTACTATGTTTAGATGTGTGCCTTTATCTCTGTATTATCTCTCCAATACTTTAAACATGATGGATGTTGGATTTTGTCAAATGCTTTTTCAGCATCTAAGGAGATTATCATATAGTTTTTATCTTTCAGTTTGTTGATATGGAGGATCACATTGATGGTTTTCCATATATTGCACCAACCCTCCATACTTGGGATGAAGCCTACTTGGTCATAGTGGATGATATCTTTGATGAGTTGTATTTGGTTTGCGAGTATTTTGTTGAGTATTTTTGCATCAATGTTCATAAGGGAGATTAGCCTGAAATTCTCTTTCTTTGTTGGGTGTTTGTGAGGTGTAGGTACCAAGGTGACTGTGGTTTCATAGAATGAGTATGGTAGTATTCCTTCTGTTTCTATTTTGTGGAATAGAATGTAGTGAATTGGAGATAGCTATTCTTTGAAGGTCTGGTAGAACTCTGCACTGAAAACATCTGGTCCTGGGATTTTATTGGATGGGAGACTTTCAATGACAGCTTCTATTTCCTTGGGAGATATAGGACTTTTTTTTTTAATTTTATTTTTCTTTTTAGTTACACTTTATTAACTCTGTGTCCCAGCTGTATCCTGCTCCCTCATTCCCTCCCCAACCCCACACTCCCTCCCTGGTCTCCTCCCTGCCCGTTTCCAAGTCCACTGATAGGGGAGGACCTCCTCCCCTTTCATTTGACCCTGTTTTATCAGGTATCTTCAGGGCTGGCTGCAAAGTCCTCCTCTGTGGCCTAACAGGACTGCTCCTCCCCTGGGTGGGGGGGTCAAAGAGCCTGCCGTTGAGATCCTGTTAGAAATAGTCCTTGTTCCCCTTACTTTGGAAAACTACTTGGTTACTAGGCTACCATGGGCCACATCTGAGCAGAAGTTCTAGGTTATATCCATAGATGGTCCTTGGTTGAGTGTCAGTCTCAGAAAAGACCCTGTGCCCGGATATATTTGGTCCTTGTAGAGCTCCTATCCTTTCCATATCATACTAACTCCCCTTCTTTCATATGATTCCTTGCACTGTGCTGAGGGTTTGGTTATGAGTCTTAGTGTCTGCTTTGAAACACTGCTAGGTAGAGTATTTCAGATGCCTTTTGTGGTAGACTCCTGTCATATGTTCAAAGCACATCCCATCTGTCTTTCTAAATGAGGATTGATCATCTTCGCCAGTGTCTACTTTCTTGATTATCTTCTTTAGGTGTGTAGATTTCATTAGGTCTACCATATCTTGTAGGTCTATATAAGTGAGTATATACCAAGTTTGTCTTTCTCCTTCTGGGATACTTCACTCAGAATGATCTTTCCTAGATTCCACCATTTGCCTGCAAATTTCATGATTTCCTCCTTTTTGATTGCTGAGTAGTATTCCATTGTGTAAAAATACCACAATTTCTGTACCCATTCCTCCGTTGATGGACATCTGGGTTGTTTCCAGGTTCTGGCTATTACAAATAAAGCTGTTGCAAACATGGTTGAGCAAATGTCCTTGTTGTGTACTTGAGCAAATTTTGGGTATATACCTAGCAGTGGTATAGCTGGATCTTGAGGAAGCACTATTCCTAATTGTCTGAGAAAGCACCAGGTTGACTTCCAGAGTGGTTGTACAAGTTTACATTCCCACCAACAGTGGAGGAGGGTTTCCCTTTCTGTACAACCTCTCCAGCATGTGTTGTCCCTTGAGTTTTTCATCTTCGCCATTCTGATGGGTGTAAGGTGAAATCTCAGGTTTTGATTTGCATTTCCCTAATGGCTAATGAGGATGAGCATTTCTTTAAGTGTTTCTCTGCCATTCGATATTCCTCTACAGAGAATTCTCTGTTTAGCTCTGTTCCCCATTTTTTAATTGGATTACTTGGTTTGTTGCTTTTCTGCTTCTTTAGTTCTTTATATATACTGGATATTAGCCCTCTGTCAGATAAAGGGTTAGTGAAGATTCTTTCCCAATTTGTAGGCTGTCTTTTTGTTTTGATAATAGTGTCTTTTGCTTTACAGAAGCTTTTCAGTTTCATGAGGTACCATTTATTGATTGTTGCTCTTAGAGCCTGTGCTGTTGGTGTTCTGTTCAGGAAGTTGTGTCCTGTGCCAATGAGTTCTAGGCTGTTCCCCATTTTTTTTTCCAACTGATTTAGAGTATCTGGTTTTATGTTAAGGTCCTTAATCCACTTTGACTTTAGTTTTGTGCAGGGTGATAAATATGGATCTATTTTCATTTTTCGACATGTAGACATCCAGTTGGTCCAGCACCATTTGTTGAAGATGCTGTCTTTTTTCCATTGAATGGATTTGGCTTCTTTGTCAAATATTGAGTATTCATAGGTGTGTGGGTTTATTTCTGGGTTTTCTATGCAGTTCCATTAATCCTCCTTTCTGTTTCTATGCCAATACCATGCAGTTTTTATTACTGTTGCCCTGTAGTACAGCTTGAGATCGGAGATGGAGATACCTCCATATGATCTGTTGTTGTACAGGATCGTTTTGGAGATTCTGGGTTTTTTGTTTCTCCATATGAAGCTGAGAATCTTCTTTTCAAAGTCTGTAAAGAATTGAGTTGGTATTTTGATGGGAATTGCATTGAATCTGTACATTGCTTTTTACATTATGTCCATTTTCACAATGTTAATCCTACCAATCCATGAGCACGGGTGATCTTTCTCAAGCAGGTCTTTCACTTGCTTGGTTAGAGTCACACCACGGTACTTTATGTTATTGGTGGCTATTGTGAAGGGTATTGTTTCCCTAATTTCTTTCTCAGCCTTTTTGTCTTTGGTATACAAGAGGGCTTCTGATTTTTTTGAGATGATTTTGTATCCTGCCACTTTGCTGAAGGTGTTTATCAGCGGAAGGAGTTCTCTGGTTGAATTTTTGGGGTCGCTCATGTATACTATCATATCATCTGCAAATAGTGACACTTTGACCTCTTCCTTTCTGATTTGTATCCCCTTGATCTCCTTTAGTTCTCTTATTGCTCTGGCTAGGACTTCAAGTACTATGTTGAAGAGATATGGAGACAATGGGCAGCCTTGTCTTGTTCCTGATTTCAGTGGGATTGATTTAAGTTTCTCTCCATTGAGTTTGATGTTGTCTATAGGCTTGCTGTATATTGCCTTTACTATCTTTAGGTATGTGCCTTGTATCCCTGATCTCTACAAGACTTTAAACATGAATGGGTGTTGGAGTTTGTCAAATGCTTTTTCAGCATCTAACGAGATGATTATGTGGTTTTTCTCCTCTGTTTGTTTATGTGGTGGATTACATTGATGGATTTCCGTATGTTGAACCACCCTTGCATGCCTGGGATGAAGCCTACTTGGTCATGGTGGATGATATCTTTGATGTGTTCTTGGATTCAGTTTGCAAGTATTTTATTGACTATTTTTGCGTCAATGTTCATAAGAGAGATAGGTCTGAAGTTCTCTTTTTTTGTTGGATCTTTGTGTGGTTTAGGTATCAAGGTGACTGTGGCTTCATAGAATGAGTTTGGTAGTGTTCCTTCTGTTTCTATTTTGTGGAATAGTTTGAGGAGAATTGGTGTTAGCACATCTTTGAAGGTCTTGTAGAATTCTGCGCTGAAGCCATCTGGTCCAGGGCTTTTATTGGAGGGGAGACTGTGAATGACTGCTTCAATTTCCTTGGGAGATATAGGGCTATTCAGTCTTTCTACCTGATCTTGACTTAATTTTGGTAGATGGAATCTGTCAAGAAAGTTATCCATTTCATTTAGATTTTCAAATTTTGTGGCATATAAGCTTTTGTAGTATGACCTCATAATTGTTTGGATTTCCTCAGTGTCTGTAGTTATGTCCCCATTTTCCTTTCTGATTTTGCTGATTTGGATAGTTTCTCTCTGCTTTTTAGTTAGTTTTTTAAGGGTTTGTCTATCTTGTTGATTTTCTCAACGAACCAGCTTTTTGTTTCATTGATTCTTTGGATAGTTTTATTTGTTTCTAATTGATTGATTTCAGCCCTGAGTTTGATTATTTCCAGCCATCTGCTCCTCTTGGGTGTATCTGCTCCTTTATTTTCTAGGTTTTTCAGTTGGGCCATTAAGTTGTTTGTATGTGATGTTACAGATTTCTTCTTGTAGACACTTAGTGCTATAAATTTTCCTCTGAGAACTGCTTTCAATGTGTCCCATAAATTTGAGTATGTTGTGTCTTCATTTTCATTGAATTCTTGGAAGTCTTTAATTTCATTCTTTATATCTTCCTTAACCCAGCTGTCATTGAGTAACAAGTTGTTCAGTTTCCATGAGCGAGTAGGCTTTTTGTTGTTTCTGTTGTTGTTGATGTCCAGCTTTAGTCCATGGTGGTCAGATAGTATGCAAGGGATTATTTCAATCCTTTTGTATCTGTTGAGGCTTTCTTTATGACCAACTATATGTTCTATTTTGGATAAGGTTCCATGTGGTGCTGAAAAGAAGGTGCACTCTTTTGAGTTTGGGTGAAAAGATCTGTAGATGTCTATTAGGTCCATTTGTTTTAGGGATTCTGTGAGTGCTTTTATTTCCCTATTTGGTGTCTGTCTAGTTGATTTGTCCTTTGGTGAGAGTGGAGTGTTGAAGTCTCCCACTATTAGGGTATTAGTATCAATGTATGATTTAAGCTTTAATAATGTTTCATTTATGAATGTTGGTGCTCTTGTGTTTGTGGCATAGATATTCAAGATTGTGATGTCCTCTTGGTGGATTTTTCCTTTGATGAGAATATAGTGGCCCTCCTTATCTTTTTTGATTAACTTTGGATGAAAGTCTATTTTATTAGATATTAGGATGGCTACTCCAGCTTGTTTTCTGGAACCATTTGCTTGAAAAACTTTTTTCCAGCCCTTTACCCTAGGTAGTGTTTATCTTTGTTGCATAGGTGTGTTTCTTGGATGCAACAGAATGTTGGATCCTGTTTCCGTAACCATTCTGTTAGCCTGTGTCTTTTTATTGGTGAGTTGAGTCCATGAATATTGATAGATAATAGTGACCAATGCATGTTAGTTCCTTTTGTAATGGAGTTGGTGATCTTGCCCTGTTTCATTGCTTGTTTTCTTTTCATTTTTGTTGGGATATTATCTGTATGCCCTGTTTTCTTGGGTGAATTTCTTTTCATTAGATTGGTGTTCTGTAGGCCTCTTGTATATTTATGGACATCTCTTTCTTTAAGTTGGGAAAATTTTCTTCTATGATTTTCTTGAAAATCTTTTCTGGACCTTGGATCCTGGAGTCTTCTTTTTCATTAATTCCTATTATTCTTAGATTTTGTCTTTTCATAGCATCCTTGATTTCTTGGATACTTTGTGATTGGAACTTTTCTGATTTTACTTTTTCTTTGAGAGAAGTATCAATTTCTGCAAGTGTTTTTTCCAAGTTCTCCAGCTCAAGGGTTTTCTCATTTTGTGTTTTGTTTATTGATTCCAATTCTGTTTTCATGCCTTGCACCATTTCTTTCATGTGTTTGAATTTGGATTCCTGTCTCTCTAAAATGGACTATATTTCTTTGCTCATTTCCTTTTTATATGCCACTAATTTTTTCTCTAATTGTGCCTCTATTTGTTTGGCTATGTTTGCCTGTGTTTCTTTAAGGCTTTTGTCTATTTCTTCTCTCTTTACCTCCAATTGACTGGCCAACTCTTTGAAAGATTTGTTCATTTCCTCCTTATGAGCCTCAAATAATTGAGCAAGCATGGTTTTAAGGTCATTTTCCTGTGCTTCTGATGAATTGGAGGATCCATCGATTTTGGGGTTTGCTGGTGAAGTCATGATGTCCTGATTTATGTTGGAAGTGTTCTTTCGCCTACCCCTGGCCATTGGCTTATCTGAGACCTTCCGTGTTTGTTTTTAGATTCTGCAGATCAGACTGGTACTGTCTTTCTCTGGAGTTAGAGAGATATTCAGGAAGCTGAGAAAGGTCCCGTTTCCTTAGCGTGTGCTGAGGACTAGCTGTATCTGTGGGAGAAAAGTACATAGGCACAAACCGGGCAAATGCAAGTGTGTGTGTGTGTGTGTGTGTGTGTGTGTGTGTGTGTGTGTGTGT